>NC_058089.1:91910593-92228926 GCF_014858855.1 Bufo gargarizans | reverse complement strand
TGTATTAACTTTTTCTACATGATAAATGCCATTTGCTCGAGTGAGACAACCCATTTAAACAAAAAAAGTAAAAAATTTAACATGGACAATCCCTTTAACAAGAAAGAAGGTTTCCTAACCAGAAAATCTTTATTATCAAATTATCATCTTAAAATGTAATCTTATGTAAATCAGCCTTATATAAACTTTATTTTTATTTTTGGAGATTTTTTTATTTTATTCTGACTCTTCATACATATAAAATATTGAAATATTTCAGTTATCACACTAGTCACTAGAGCACACACAATAAACTGGTATTTCTTGTTTATGCAGTTCACTTTGTCAGCTTTGCTGTGTAGACTGGAACAGGATCAGCAGAGGGTAAAGTATTTAATGACATCTCGGTTGAACTGAACTGCTGGAGGCCTGGCTAAGAGAGGATAATAATACTATTTACTGTACCTATAGATAAGATTCTGTATTCATCTCCTTGACGCGTCTTGTCCTCTTGTAGGAGGGGGCTGCAACCTTGGAGGGAATGTTCATCTATTATGGACACTTTCAGGATTTGTATGTGAATTTCCTGCCTCAATTCAGACAGCTTCTGCTGACATTCCTGTGATAAATTGGCTCTTATACTCTATTTCCATGCTCTGGAAAAATAATCTGTGTAAGGTTAGGGCTATATAGCAACTTGTGTCGCGCAACAGCAAGTCACGTGACAAAAAAGTGTAAAGCTGCACATCGATATGTGTCATGCAACTTCTTGGCATTGAAGAGTCGCACAGAATTTTTTGTAATGATAGTCAATGGCGTCGCACTGTGACATGCGACATCATGGGACAGCAACATGCCAGTCGCTCAAAAATTCAAATTGTATTAATATAAAGTTGCACAAAATATGGCCAGAACTATGTGACATGACATGTGCTTATTGTGCTTTAATATGGAGTATTAATATTAGTTTTATATTAGTTTCTTCTCTTCTGAGAAGGTTTTCAAAAAGATGATGGAGTGGTCCTGTGGTAATATACACCCATTCAATCCAAAAAAGCATTTGTGAGGTCAGGCAGTTATGTTAGATGTCAATATACTATGCAGTTTTAGTTAAAGGGGTTCTGTACCTTTATCTTACCAATGATCTATTCTTTGGGTAGATCATCAGCATCTGATTGGCGGGAGTATGACACCCGAGACCTCATCGATCAGCTGTTTAAGAAGGCAGCGATGCTGGCAGTAGCGCCACTGCCTTCTCGCTATTTCCCACAGGCCTGTGAGGTCCTGACTATTTCATTGGTGTCGGTGCAGCTTAGCCCCATTAACTGCAAGTGCTGTTGCTTTCTCAAACAGCTGATCAGCAGGGGTCCTGGGTGTCGGACCCCCACTGATCAGTTACTGATGTTCTATCCAAAGGATAGATCATCAGTAATAAAAAGGAGTAGAACCACTGTAATGTATTGTACTGCATTTATATGCCAGTTTTATTCAATGCATTGCATTACATCAATATACTGTACTTTTTTAGCTAACACATTGTGCTGTTTCAGTTATTGCAAAGTCTTCAGTTTCATGTTTATGCGGATGATACACAACTATACTTTAGGCTTGCCAAAGGAACAGTTGATCAAGTCGATCTGTCCGGATGTCTCTTGGAGATCGATCACTGGATGAGTGCCAATCATCTAAAGCTTAATGGCACCAAAACTGAAGGTATTACATTCAGTGACCAGAAAATTACAACCTTAGCACCCCAATGGCCATTGTCTTTTGGACCTGTCCCTGAGACAGCCATCCAGGTCAGGGACTTGGGAGTGGTCTTGGACTCCAGATTAACCCTGGCTCCTCAGATAAATCAGGTGGTTAGTACCTGTCACTACCAGCTGAAACTTCCGAGGAGGATCTTAAAATACATTGAATCCCCTCTCAGGAAAGCCTTGGTCGGAGCAGCGATCAGCAGTCGGTTGGACTATTTTAATGCCTTGTATATGGGACTCCCTAAGAAGAACTTGCATAGACTTCAACTTGTGCAGAATGCCGCAGCAAGGCTACTAACGGGTGTTGCCCGTCGAGAGCATATCACTCCCTCTCTTAATGCCTTCCCCTGGCTCCCCGTCCAACAATGGGTGATGTTAAAGATTGGATGCTTTATGCATAGGGTATTCCATGGTGTGGAGCCCCTGTACCTGCGACGTAAATTCACCAGGTACGCCCCGTTGAAAACATTGAGGTCTAGTAACTCTGAGAATTTTAACATCCCGCAAGTTAACAAGATCAGACGTGGAGGTAGATCCTTTTCTGCTCAAGGGGCCAGATTTTGGAACCACCTACCTCTGGCCCTGAAAATGATTCCCAGTCTTCTCTCATTCAGACAAGCACTGAAAACCTTACTTTTCAAACAGGCATTTGATCTTCTTATATAACACTTGTTTTTGGTTCATATAATTTTGGGGGGGTTTCCTAAATTTTAGTCTATAAATTCACTTTTGGCAATGTCCCTTCTATTTTAAAGATACTTTTTCCTCACGTTTATTAATTTTGTTCTCTTCATATTCTCTATATCTCGTCCGAACCCTTTGAACCTTAAGATCCCCCTACCTTCCTTCCCTTTTTCTTCATTCTCCATTCGATAAGTGCTAGGAAATTGGTCTCTGGAATAGGTGCCTTATCCTCTAGGCCTTTGCGGCCCATGGCAAAGTGTCATGCCTTCTTCTTGAATGAGCCAGCTAAGCGCATCGAGGCCTTAAGGGTAAGACTGCGTGTACACAAGACTATACATCATCATCCTCATCATCATCAAAGTACTGCTATAATATACCAGTTTCATTCAATGCATTGGATTATGTCAATATAAAGAGCGGTTTTAGTTAACGCATTGTAAAGCTTCATTATACCATGCACTTTGGGTCCCTGAGGGAAAAGCGCCTTACAAATGTTTTTATTTGGTTGAGTTCTTCCATACCAAAATCGTCATATTATATCTTTATGTAGCTTGCTTGGTACACAGGGGCAGAATCATAATTAAACTGGAAAGGACCTTTCCCAATGCATTCTCTCAAAGTTTAAAGGCCACAATTGTCTAAACCATTTTTTGCACGCCGTAACCTTAGAATTTCTGTTCACTGGAAATAAGGGGCCAATCCCTGAAAATCAGCCCCAGACCATTACCCTTCATTCACTGAAAGAATATATGTATATATTTCTTGTAATTTTCTAAACTAAAAGTGAGCAAATTACATGGCTGCCGTGTCCTGTTGTCAATAAATAGTCTCACTGAAGTCAGTGCTAAAACCCCTTATGCCTAATTTTAAGTGCTTCCTTAAGAATTTTCAATTAAAGTTAACGGCAGCACAGGGAGAACCTTCCTTGTGATGTATAAGTAGATGAAATTGCTTACCTTTAGTATTTACTGGTATGTATCTATCATGCGGCAAAGAGAAAAATGCAGACAGGTAGATGTGCCTTAGGATGCTACAGAAAATATGCTTCTAAAGTGAAACAGTTTAATACAAACTGTATTACTGTATCATAGATAATCATACAATTCATTAAGAAAACAAATAGATAAATTGAGGATATTATTTATGTTAAAATACGTACATTCTTGGATTATACTCTCTTGCGAGCAGGGCTATCATTCCACTTGACTGAACTGTTAATTAATTATTATGTTGCTACTCTGAAATGTCTTATTTTCATTATATAGGTAAAATCTAGAATATACCCTGTAAAATATTTTGATGCAGAATATCATGGTGCTATGTACATAAAAGTAAGTATTATCTTTAATTTAGTTAATATTAAAATATTTTTGCATTAAGATTAAAATATTTACAGAATGAGCTTGTAGCTCTGAACTACCAAGGTATTACCACTCCCTCACTTCATGTACTTCCATATGATGCCTCTATATGGCACCAAAATACAAAAATATATAGTATCAGATGGAGCATGTCATTATTTCCTTTTTTTGCACTGTATAGTAGGACCCCTTAGACATTTATAGGTGTTACATTACTGCTGTTGCTGTAATACAATTATATATTGAAGAAAATATTCAAGTAAATTTAAAAGCTATGGATACCTATATTGGCATTTTTAACTATTGCATTTTGCATATTTTGGGCTGAAATTCATGTTTCCAATATATGTATTTTTTTGTTTACCACTACTTGACATATAAGACAGTTGTCTGGACTTTAAAGATGGTGCCTTAGTAGGGGGGTGCCTTCTGTTTCAACTCCAATCTGAGTTTTATTTTTACCCCCTCAGTAAAATTTAGCTAATCAAAGCCAAATAAATTGACTTTGATCTAAATTTTAGGAAAAATTAAATTCGCCATGAAGCCAAATTTCCTTGCGCTTGATGGTAACAAATCTATTTTTCCTGAAATGGTGATAAAAAACCCAAACATTCTCACCTCATCCATTTGCGCGTGAAGAGACCGTCACGGCCATCTTGATTGCAGAAACCCTGAAAAATCTTGCGCAGGGTGACTAGTACCTCGGAACCGAAGGCTGGTTTGGATCCAAGTTTTAAAATGGTTTTCCAGTTTAAAAATCAAATACTGTAGTTATTCACTGAAGTCTCACGAGACTTCGGGAATAACTAACGTTGCCTGGTCAGAGGCCATACATTTTACATTTTAATGCTGTACGGAGACGGATCTCCAGAGCCATTATATAACTCCAAAGATGGAAATAATGGGTGTCAAAATAAGGCAATGCAAAAAAAGCTAAATTTGTATTTTTTTCAAACATTAATTTTTTTAAAGTATTTGCATCATGATAATCACTAATACAGTGATTATCATGATGCAAATACTTTAAAAAAAATTAATGTTTGAAAAAAATACTAATTTAGCTTTTTTTGCATTGCCTTATTTTGACACCCATTATTTGTGACCTGCAGAATAAAGTAATTTTTTTTTGCCCAGTTAACACCTATAAAAAAAAAAGACTGAATTGCACTTTTTTTTTACCTCCACCCTATTTGCAATTGTTTCAACTTCCAACTACATTACATGGAATATTGAATTGTGCCATTAGAGAGTAAACGTTGTTCCAGACAAAAAAAAAAAGCTCTTATACAATTATGTGAACAAGCAAAAAATAAAAAAAGTTATGGCTCTTTGAAATCAGGTAATGAAAAATACAAAGAGAGTAAAACTAACTCTAAAATGTTCTTCAATTATATAAATGTTAAAAAGTAAAAATCTGAAGGTGTCGGCCCTTTAAAGAGTAATGAGGGGGGAGTCGCAGAGAGCGACGAGGAGAAAACAAAGCTGTTAAATATTTTTTTATCCAATGTATTCACTGAGGAAAATAAACTGTCAGATGACATGCAGAATGTAAAAATAAATCCCCCATTAAAAGTATCCTGTCTAACCCAGGAAGAAGTACAACAGCGACTTAAAAAGATTAAAATAGACAAATCACCAGAACCGGATGGCATACACCCCCGTATCCTAAGGGAATTAAGTAATGTCATAGCCAGACCCTTATTTCTGATATTTTCAGACTATATACTGACAGGGAATGTCCCACAGGATTGGAGCATAGCAAATGTGGTGCCAATATTTAAAAAGGGTCGAAAAACGGAGCCTAGAAACTATAGGCCGGTAAGTTTAACATCTGTTGTGGCTAAACTGTTTGAAGGTTTTCTGAGAGATGCTATCTTAGAGAATCTTAACGGAAATAAGCAAATAACGCCATATCAGCATGGCTTCATGAGGGATCGGTCATGTCAAACTAATTTAATCAGTTTCTATGAGGAGGTAAGTTCTAGACTTGACAGCGGCGAATGAATGGATGTCGTATATCTGGACTTCTCCAAAGCATTTGACACTGTACCACATAAAAGGTTAGTATATAAAATGAGAATGCTCGCACTGGGAGAAAACGTCTGTATGTGGGTAGGTAACTGGCTCAATAATGGAAAACAGAGGGTGGTTATTAACGGTACACACTCAGATTGGGTCACTGTCACTAGTGGAGTACCTCAGGGGTCAGTGTTGGGCCCTATTCTCTTCAATATATTTATTAATGATCTTGTAGAAGGCTTGAATAGTAAAGTATCAATTTTTGCAGATGACACTAAACTGTGTAAAGTAATTAACACTGAAGAGGACAGTATACTACTACAGATGGATCTGGATAGATTGGAGGCTTGGGCAGAGAAGTGGCAGATGAGGTTTAACACTGATAAATGTAAAGTTATGCACGTGGGAAGAAATAATGCAAGTCACCCGTACATACTAAATGGTAAAACACTGGGTAACACTGACATGGAAAAGGATCTAGGAATTTTAATAAACAGCAAACTAAGCTGCAAAAACAAGTGTCGGGCAGCTGCTGCCAATGCCAATAAGATAATGGGTTGCATCAAAAGGGGCATAGATGCCCGTGATGAGAACATAGTCCTACCACTTTACAAATCGCTAGTCAGACCACACATGGAGTACTGTGTACAGTTCTGGGCTCCTGTAAAGAAGAAGGCAGACATAGCAGAGCTGTAGAGGGTACAGAGAAGAGCAACTAAAGTTATAACTGGAATAGGGCAACTACAGTACCCTGAAAGAATATCAAAATTAGGGTTATTCACTTTAGAAAAAGAACGACTGAGGGGAGATCTAATTACTATGTATAAATATATCAGGGGTCAGTACAGAGATCTATCCCATCATCTATTTATCCCCAGGACTGTGACGAGGGGACATCCTCTGTGTTTGGAGGAAAGAAGGTTTGTACACAAACATAGAAGAGGATTCTTTACGGTAAGAGCAGTGAGACTATGGAACTCTCCGCCTGAGGAGGTGGTGATGGTGAGTTCATTAAAAGAGTTCAAGAGGGGCCTGGATGTATTTCCGGAGTGTAATAATATTACAGGCAATAGCTACTAGAGAGGGGTCGTTGATCCAGGGAGTTAGTCTGATTGCCTGATTGGAGTCGGGAAGGAATTTTTTATTCCCCTAAAGTGGGGAAAATTGGCTTCTACCTCACAAGTTTTTTTTGCCTTCCTGTGGATCAACTTGCAGGATAACAGGCCGAACTAGATGGACAAATGTCTTTTTTCGGCCTTATGTACTATATTACTATAATGAAAAAATTAAAACTGTTAACAATTTGTCCTCTACAGACTAAAATTTCACATATAGTGTAGGCTGTTTTGTCTCCTTCACGGTGAAACCTGTTCAGAGGAGTTGTCTAATAATACAGGAAACCAAATGAGCGCTTGTTTTTTTTAAATTAGGGATATACACTCACCTAAAGAATTATTAGGAACACCTGTTCTATTTCTCATTAATGCAATTATCTAGTCATCCAATCACATGGCAGTTGCTTCAATGCATGTAGGGTTGTGGTCCTGGTCAAGACAATCTCCTGAACTCCAAACTGAATGTCAGAATGGGAAAGAAAGGTGGGCTACAACAGCAGAAGACCCCACCGGGTACCACTCATCTCCACTACAAATAGTAAAAAGAGGCTACAATTTGCACGAGCTCACCAAAATTGGACTGTTGAAGACTGGAAAAATGTTGCCTGGTCTGATGAGTCTCGATTTCTGTTGAGACATTCAAATGGTAGAGTCCGAATTTGGCGTAAACAGAATGAGAACATGTATCCATCATGCCTTGTTACCACTGTGCAGGCTGGTGGTGGTGGTGTAATGGTGTGGGGGATGTTTTCTGGGCACACTTTAGGCCCCTTAGTGCCAATTGGCCATCATTTAAATGCCACGGGCTACCTGAGCATTGTTTCTGACCATGTCCATCCCTTCATGACCACCATGTACCCATCCTTTGATGGCTACTTCCAGCAGGATAATGCACCATGTCACAAAGCTTGAATCATTTCAAATTGGTTTCTTGAACATGACAATGAGTTCACTGTACTAAAATGGCCCCCACAGTCACCAGATCTCAACCCAATAGAGCATCTTTGGGATGTGGTGGAACGAGAGCTTCGTGCCCTGGATGTGCATCCCTCAAATCTCCATCAACTGCAAGATGCTATCCTATCAATATGGGCCAGCATTTCTAAAGAATGCTATCAGCACCTTGTTGAATCAATGCAACATAGAATTAAGGCAGTTCTGAAGGCAAAAGGGGATCTAACACCGTATTAGTATGGTGTTCCTAATAATTCTTTAGGTGAGTGTACATGTGAAACTCCAAATATTAGAATATTGTGCAAAAGTCTATTTATTTCAGTAATGCAAATTAAAATGAATTGCATTAATGCAGCTTAAAATTAGAGTTTTGTGAAAAGGTTCAATATTCTAGGCTCAAAGTGTCACACTCTAGTCAGCTAATTAATCCATACCCCCTGAGTATTGAGACTTTGAGGTTCATAAGCTGTAAGCCATAATCATCCAAATTATACCCAATAAAGGCTTGAAATATATTGCTTTGCATGTAATGAGTCTATCTCATATATTAGTTTCACCTTTTAAGTTGCATTACTGAAATAAATTAACTTTGCACGATATTCAAATTTTCCGAGTTTTACCTGTATATACTTTACTTAGCTTATAGTCACTACTACTTTAGATTCATGTGATAATTAGTACATAGATATAGCAGGTATAATCAACAATTTTCCTATTTCACCCGAGGATGTGTTAAACAGAAAAATCTGAAGATACCTGATACCTCTCTACCTTGCGCCGGGTCAGCTGTACAGATGATCACTTCCCGGTCCCAAGATGAAGTTAGGACTCTCAGTAAGGAAGGTGTGGCTCTGTATTGACTCTCAACGTGTTTCGGGGTTCTACAATAACCCCTTCATAAGAAGCAGTAAACATATCAGAAATACAGGGAGTGTAGGCATTTCAAGATGCGGCCGACTCCACTGGTCGTGCACTCTTAACTAACCTCCCACAGGCTGTATTAATTAGTGCAAGTATAAAGCTGAAGCCTGCAATTCCTGTATTCATTGGAGGCCATTTGGCACCAGTAGAGGTAAAATACAGCGGGCTCAGCATGCATGTGGAGCCAGCATTCCCTGAAATTAATGGGGGCCAGTCTGGCACCAAAAGAGGTAGTATTTAGCATAGGTTCTTGTCTGAAAGAGATCGCCTTGTCATTGGTGGAAAGGCATAAATGATTTTGCACAAAATGTATTTGCCAAGAATCTCACATTTATATAATCGGCATAGCAGTAGTACATTTTCTATAGTGAATATGGCACTATTACATATATATATATATAGCTATTTGTGTTTGCAGAGTGCTGTTGCATTATGTTTGCTTTTGCTTTTGTACCTAGAATATCGCTGAACAGAGCCAAGGTGCCATAATATAGGGACAGCAGATGAGTATGATTATTTCATTAGGTACCATACATTTCAGGCAGGGGAGTAGCTAAAGGCTCATGGGCCCTGGTGCAAGAGTTCAGCTTGGGCCCCCCTTCCATCAGTGCTTTGTACCCAGAGGCAAAGAAGGAATCACATAGCTTTCGTGCAGCCTGAGGCAAAAATGGAAACGGCACCCCTGCCATGCCAAATTCTTGACCTAACCCCTTCTCTACAGCCAGAGGTATAACTTGACCTGCATGCACTTTCTTCTTATGTGTCTTCTTATGTGGCACAAGGTTTTTTTGACCCCCTCAGGCTCCTGGGCCCGGTAGCGACTGCTACCTCTGCATCCCCTATAGCTATGCCCCTGGCATCAGGGGCTATTAAAAAGGGCCAATAAACTTAGATTGTGAGCTCCACTGAAGAAAGCAAGTGATGATAATGTCTGTAAAGCTCTGCGGAATAGGTCAGTGCTATATAAGTGAGAAAAATAAATTAAATGAGACCGCCCACTGGACTCCTAAGCCTAGTGAGATCAGATGTATAGATCAATAAATTACAAGTTATACAAAATCTTTTTCAACAAGCTATACATACATTAACTGCTAAGCTCGCCCTGCTTTATAACATGCTGCCTGCATTTTCTAAATGGCAAGTTCCCTCTTCTAAATGATTGTTATTTTTTTGTCTACAAATCAATAAAAAAAAAGAACATTTTCTTATGCATATATTTTCAAAGTGAATACAATTATAGTTAATGCCCTGTATTTTGTACACAGTGTAACTGAGATTAGCATTTCACAATCTACGCATTTCACAACTTTTAATAATGAAGCCATTACACTGTCATTCTCAGCTTAGGACGTGTTTCATCAGAATAATAAACTGTCTGGACTGGAAAAAGTACAATGACAATATATAAAGTATTGATACGTGAAATATACGCATATTCACATGATTTAATCTTTACTTAATGTTAATAAAAAAATGAATTGTTTGCTTTGGCATTCCTTTTCGGTGGAGGTCCCGGGTGTTAGACCCCAGAGGATAGGTCATCACAGGCTGATCAAAGGCTTTCCCACTGGGACCTTCAGATATAAACTGTACTCTGCAGAGAAACCTTTGAGTAAGTATTTAGTTCCCCTGTATCACTAATATACAAAAAATTAATACATAGTACCCACTGAAATTTGTGAGTAATGAAAACGATCCAGGCTAATATATGGAGATCCTAGAGACCCCTCATAATGTCCCAGTAGTGTGTTTGAAAATGAGTTTTATAAACCAGAGAATCTGTTTATATGTTGTGATTTTCTTACCTAAGTATTATGGTCTTCATATGCTTAAAAGGGTTATTCGACTCTTTGTAACTGATGACCTATCCTCTTGATAGGTCATCAGTATTTGATCTGAGGGGGTCTGACAGCCAGGACCTCAACCGATCAGCTGTTTGAGAATGCCTTGGTGCTTCATCGGTCAAGGCTGAACTGTGCCTAGGTCACATGGTCGATGGTTGTGACATCACTGTCCTAAGGTAAGCAGCAGATGATCTGCAAGGGTCCTAGGTGTCTGATACCTACCGAACAGATGCTGATGACTAGAGGTGAGAGAATCAGGAAAAATTCAATTCACACCGAATTTCCTCACGCTTTGTGGTAGCGAATCGCATTTTTTCCTAAAATGGCTTCTGCACGTGTGAGGACATGGAGGAAGAAACTCTGGAAATGCAGGATCACCCAAAATGCCATGCATGCAGCCAATCAGCAGCCAGCCAGCCCTGTGATGTCAAAGCCCTATAAATAGCCTCAGCCATCTTGGATTCTGCCATTTTCTAGTGTACTTAGTGCAGGGAGAGACATCAGCAGGCGCTTGTGACAGTCCTAGGAAAGACTTCATTGTGCTAAAAAAAAACTATTTACAAGTTCAGGGAAAGATTATTCAAGGTGTATAGAAAAGTTAGGGAGGAATCATTCCACAGCATTTATGTAGAACAGGTTTCCGTAGGGGAAGTTAAAGCCTGGGTAATAGGAACAATCCTATTACACCTTGCTGACTGGGGATCCAAATTGCCTTTATACAGCTCTGTAATTCCAGCAAACCGTTCTTGTTATTGGGGTGCCAGTGCTGTTTGATACAGCCATTAACAGAGTTTAGTACAAGGAAATATTTCTACGTCTTATTTGCCCTTGTGCGGTGCAGTTATATGTTCTGAAGCATTTTTTGGCTTGTATTAGTGGGGAAAAAAGGCTTATTAGCAGTTGTGTGGTGAAGTGTGAAAATGACAGCCCTTTTTGGCCTGTATTAGTGGAACAAAAAAAAAAATGTGTTTGCCGTTCAGCGATGCAGTTATATGTTCTAAAGCCCTTTTTGCGTCCGCGGTGCGGTTATATGTTCTAAAGCCCTTTTTTGGCGTGTATAAGTGGAAAAAATAAAAATATATTTGCCGTTCAGCGGTGCAGTTATATGTTCTAAAGCCTTTTGTGTTGTGTATAAGTGGAAAAAAGAAAAATATATTTGCCGTTCAGAGGTGCAGTTATATGTTCTAAAGCCTTTTGTGTTGTGTATACGTTGAAAAAAATAAGGGCCTATTTGCCGTTCAGCGGTGCAGTTATATGTTCAAATGCCCTTTTGAGGAGTTTATAAGTGGAAAAAAGAAAAATATATTTGCCGTTCAGCGGTGCAGTAATATGTTCTAAAGCCTTTTGTGTCATGTATAAGTGGAAAAAAATAAGGGCCTCTTTACCATTCAGCTGTGCAGTTATATGTTCTAAAGCTCTTTTTGTCTTGTTTTAGTGGCACAAAAAAAGTATTTGCTGTTGTGTGGTAAAGTGAGAAAATTACAGACTTTTTTGGGGTGTTTTAATTTCCTTTTTATTTATTTATTTGATCTAAAAGTATGTCAGAGAGAAGTGCCAGACCCTGCATAGGGGAGTGGCAGAGGCCTAAATGTTTCTAGCGCAGGCATAGGTCGCAGCAGAGTAATGGGGCGTGGCAGCAGGAGTCGCAGCAAGAGACCTGAGCTCCCGGTATCATCTAGCGGTTGTGTCTTGACCAGCAACCCAGCGGTTCTTGAATGGTTGACTCGGTCATCCACTTCGTCCTAAGTGACATCAGACACCCCCAGCCAAGAGTCGGTGGGTTCGCCCTTATGTGTCCTCAAACTGCCTCTGTCCTTTTCTGTTCCCTCAGCCAGAGAAGTATTATATGCTGTGGGCTCTGTCCCACTATACAGTGAGGACAAGATACTAGAGGACAGTCAGCAGCTACTAGCCAGCCAAGATGTAGAGGAGACATCTGCCGCTTCCTCCGCTAGACAGGCAAGTAGTGATGAGGAGAGTGGCGTGGGAGCTGGTGTTGCGAGCAGTGAGGCTCCTGACCCAGAGACCATTGAGGAGGACATCAGTGACCTGCAGACAGTACTCAATGATGATGATGTCAGCAGGGTGGCAGCACTGGGAGGTCGGTAGCTAAACGTGCCCGGAGTAGACCACCCGCTTTGCAGGAGCCTACTTGCCTGGAAAGTAGTGGTGCACGGGTTCAAGGAAGTAGCTGCGGTAGCAGTCAGTCAGTGGTAGTGTTGGGGGTAAAATCACCTACTCAGCGGTGTGGCAGTTTTTTGTTAAGCCACCTGAGGAGGCGAACATGGCCATATGCCAAATCTGTGGGCAGAAGGTGAAGCGTGGCCAGTGTGACAATGTTGGCAACACGGCCCTGCTTCAACATATGCAGCGTCACCATAAATTGGCTTGGGAGAACTGTGGCTCCGATGTGGTGGTCCAGCCTGCAGCAGTAACTGCTGCATCATCGAGTGGCACGAACCCGGTTTCAGGCAGTCAAGGTTCTACCACCTCAGCCAAAGGGAGCTGTCTGTCCTTCCTATCATCTGCTGGTCCTAGTGCTCCTGCTACTCCTACTGCTCGTCAGTCATTCTGTCAGCAATCGATCACCGAAGTAATTGCCAAGAGACAACAGTATGCGTGAACTTATCCAAAGGCGCAGATGCTGAATGTGCTCCTGTCCAAGTTGCTGATGCTGCAGTCCCTCCTTTTCCAAGTAGTGGACTCTGCACCTTTCAGAAAACTGATGGCTTGTGCCGAACCGAGGTGGCGAGTCCCAAGTCGGCATTTCTTTGGCAAAAAGGCAGTACCAGCCCTGCACATACATGTAGAACAGAAGGTGGGCCAGTCCTTGAGCCTGTCAGTGTCTGCCAAAGTGCACAGTAGGGTGCACGGTAGGGGAGCTGTAACTACGGTCAGGGACAATACATGTCATTTACGGCCCACTGGGTGAATGTGGTTCCTGCACAGCCACACCAGCAACTTGGCCAGGAGATGCCACTTCCGCCTCCACGTTGGTCCTGCTACAATGTTCGCCTCTGCCTTCTCATCCTCCATCGTGTTCTCAGCCTCTATTGCAGGGACAATTCACAGTGCCCCTCCAGCATACCACATGTACAGGGCACGGCGATGTCACGCTGCTATGCATCTCCTTTGCCTGGGCGAACGGAGTCACACAGGGGAGGAACTGCTCCGTGTTCTTCGTCAAGAAATCGAATCCTGGCTTTCTCCGCGACAACTGGAAATCGGAACCATGGTGACCGACAACGGGAAGAACATTGTGGCGGTGCTGCATCAAGGAGGGCTGAGCCATACGCCTTGCATGGCACACGTGTTCAATCTGGTTGTCAAGCAGTTCCTGAAGTCTTCCACCCATCTGCAAGACATCCTAAAAATGGCCAGGAAACTTTGCATGCACTTTAGCCACTCGTACACCACAAAGCATACCCTCCTTGAGCTGCAGCGGCAGAACGGCATCCCCCAACATAGGGTGATATGCAACGTTTCCACCCATTGGAATTACGAACAGAGAAAGGCCATAAACAATTTCTTGATGATCCAAGGGGACAGAAGTACTCCCCTGTGTAACTTCGATGTCAGCCAGTGGCAGCTCATGCGTGATACTTGCCGTTTGCTCAGGCCCTTTGAGAAGGCCACGTTATTTGTCAGTCACCAGGACTACAGGATGAACAACGTCATTCCACTGCTTCATGTCCTGAAGCAGATGCTGGTAAATCTGGCTGGTCAGGGTACTGGAAATGTGGTGCCGAGATCTCATGGCCACATGAGCCTTGTGGGGGCTGAACTGGAGGAGGAGGAGGAGGACATTGGAGCACAAGCAATGTGTAGTGAAATGGGTAGTTTTTACACACAGGTGACAGGACAGGAGGAGAAGCCAGAGGAGCTACAGGGCAATGAGGAAGACAAGGCAGACACACCATAGCAGTATGCAGTGGAGATAGAGGCAGGGAGTCCCTCTGAATCACTTGCGCAAATGGCCCAATGCATGCTCAGTTGCTTGCGTAGTGACAGCCGAATTGTCACCATTCGGCAGAGGGATGACTACTGGCTCTCCACCATGTTAGACCCTCGCTACCAATCCAAAATGGGGGCCTTTTTTACACCCGCTAAGAGGGAGGACAAACTGAACTACTATCGAGACATCCTATGTAGTCAGTTGGCCGCTGCCTATCTGCGCCATCGTCCAACCTCCTGCAGGCTTGACCGACGGGCCCTTTACGCTCATGTTCCACTGCCATGGCTGCTGTGACGGGGTGGGGGGTAGGAGCAGTACCAGCTCCATCAGCAGCAACTTGAGTCTAGAGTCGCTGATCCCTGGAGCATAAGCAAAACCAGCAGGTGGTGGCATACTTGGACCATACCCTGCCACCCCACATTGAAGATCCGCTGGACTATTGGGCAGCCAAACTGGATTTGTGGCCGCAACTAGCAGAGCTTGCCTTGGAAGAGATGTCCTGCCCGGCCAGTAGTATGGCATCAGAGTGGGTGTTTAGTGTGGCAGGGGCCATAGTTACCCCAAGGAGAACTCGCTTGTCAACCCAAAATATGGAGAGACTGACCCTTGTCAAGATGAATCAGGCGTATATTAGCCAGGATTTCCACCCACCAATGCCAAGGACTAAATCATCCATGGTTCCACACCAACACTTTGACAAAATAGACCGGTTTCTTCTGGCTTCCTGCCTCAGCTACAATTCTGATGCTGCCACCCGCCTAATTCCACACATCTGATGCCAAGTGCTCCTTCTTTCACCCACCATTTTCAGCTGGTACTCGTATTGCCACCCACCTCCCCACTCTGTCAACTGGGTCACTCTGTGGTCTCCTGATGCTGCTGCCACCTCCACACTATGTCACCTTGCCACTCTGTGGTCTCCTGATGCTGCTGTCACCTCCACCCTATGTCACCTTGCCACTCTGTGGTCTCCTGATGCTGCTGTCACCTCAACACTATGTCACCTTGCCACTCTGTGGTCTCCTGATGCTGCTGCCACCTCCACACTATGTCACCTTGACACTCTGTGGTCTCCTGACGCTGCTGCCAACTCCCCACTCTGTCACTGGGTCACTCTGTGGTCTCCTCATGCTGCTGCTGCCACCTCCACACTTTCATTGTGCCACTCTGTGGCCTCCTCCTGATGCTGCTGCTGCCGCCACCTCCACACTCTATCATTGTGCCACTTTGTGGCCTCCTGATGCTGCCACCACCTCCGCACTCTGTCATTGTGCTGATCTGTGGCCTCCTGATGCTGCCGCCACCTCCACACTCTGTCATTTGGCCACTCTGTGTTCTCCTAATGCTGCTTCCACCTCACCACTATGTCATAGGGCAACTCTGTGGACTTCTCATGCTGTTCTCACCCTCCCCACTTCATGACTGGGCCACTATTTTGCCTTTCAGGCTGGCTGACATTATTGTTTATTTGACCCTTCTTCTGATCTGTCAGAAGGAAGGAAAAATGAGACGCATAAGGGTTCCTGTCTGTGTGATGGTCCCATCAGAATTGGCTTGTGATTTGGTAGCCAAAAGCAGGAGTGGGTACAAAAAACAGAATACATGCTAATATTCACTTCATGTGTCATCTCTGCTTTGGATACACTCCTGTGTCTCTTTGGCATTAGCAATACTGATGCATTACTGACCAAATGCTGACCGAGTGAAGGTGGATGCTCAACAGACAGGATCCGTTTTTTAGGTGTTATTGTTCTGACGGATAAGAGGAAGGGCAAAATAATCAGTGACGTTAACATAAACTTACTGCTGACACCCTCTCCACTCTGTCAGGGGACTCTACTTGTATAAGTGTTTAATAGAATAGGTTCTGTAGACATCGATGTGGAATCAGCTGATGACGGTGTAAAGGGGATGTGCTTCTTCTTGGCGCTAACATTGACCCGTAAGGCTGAGTTCATACTTAAGTTATTTGGTCAGTTTTGGCCCCGTGACCGCCCAAATAAGTGAAGTGTGCAGTGATTCTATAAGCAACGCCTGTCATCTGCATGTCATACTGACTCACAGTATTATTTCACTACCACAGCAGACTCCCTATGCATGTTACTGCAAGGCACAGTGTTTTACACCACTATAAAAGTTCTCTGCAGCCAGGAAATAGCAGTTTTTTTAACGTGATTCGCCGCTAATAAATTCAGATCGAAACAATTATTTTTTTTTTATTCGGCGAATCCGGCCGAATTGAATTTTTTTTTAATTTGCTCATCTCTACTGATGACCTATCCAGAGGATATTTCATTAGATAAAAGAGTCTGATAATCCCTTAAGAATAATAATAAATTGAAAATAAAACAATAGATTTTTATTAATGTAGATAATGCAAACAATGTGAATACTGTTAACTCTAAAAAATGAGAAATCATTTGTGACAAGTAAACTTCTATTAACAGCAGATTGTCCATCTCAGTGGTAATCAAGAACCCCTTGGCTCACACAGTTTCCAAAAAGCTTTGAAATCCTCATTCTTGGATTATTGACCACCATATGACATATGGCTTTCATCTATTTGGGAGAGTTTCAATTGTCAGTGTTTCCCCTTCCAACACATATTTTTAACAAACACTGCATGACAAAGTACATGATTGAGAATATTGCCTTTCTAATGTACCAAAGTGTTAATTCAGAAACTCACATATTTGGAACAATGAAAGTTTGAGATTTGTGAAGGTAAAAATGGTGACAGTCCATGAGCTTGGACCTCCATTGATTTGAAGGAGTTGTGACAAGAGATGAGTAAATTAATCAATTCTATACAAATCAAAGTTATAATTTTCCCAAAAGCTTTGATTCAGAAACTTTTTGGATTCTTCCTGCATTAATTGTTCAAAATGGCAGCAGTGTGTTACTTAGACAGGCTCAGTGAGGCTGGCAGCCATTGCTCTGCATGCTACTGCAGCTAAAGCTATGCAATTTAGAGATGAGTGAATCAATTCTAAATGTAATCTGAAGTGTTGGTGATTTGCTTCGAAAGATCCTGCAAAAACATTACCTAGCACTATTTTAGTGTGAAAATTGGTTGGAAAAACAGGAGGGAGGAATAAGATGAAGAATTACCTGAGGCTGAGGAGAAGTGGGAGAAAAGATTGGCCCTGATTGGCTCAGAGGCTAAAATACAGCCTGCTCAACTAATCAGGGGGCAGTATTCCGGTCAGGTCCTTATGCTCAGAAGGAAGAAATGCCATTTTGTTCTCAACCATGGATATGTTGTAGCTGTGTCTGACACAAGCCATTTACGAGGGACACTATAGAGACAATATAGGGAGAGAATGTGGAGATATAATTTGCCAGATTTTAGAGCTTTATCACAGAAAACATGGAGAGCGAGTAATGGACTAGCCACTGTCTAAGTTGTTTTATACAGCTTACTGAAAGTTTCTACATTACAAAATATTGCAAGCTACTCATATTTTTGGTATGAACACACAGAAATATTATTTTTGGAAACTGTTTCCTCAGTTCATATGCTTATTGACAGTACCCCAATAGCATATATTCTGCTTCAAACACTGAGCAATTCCCTTTTTTCTAAAAACTATAATATGCTTTGTTAGTGAATGCATACAATGCTGCAATAACAGCATTTATATACCAGTTAATCATTAACACATTGCTTCAAGCTTACCATGCATTATTACTGAACACATTGTGCTGCAATAACACCATTTATATGCCAGTTAACCGTTAATGCATTTTATTGCATCAAGATACCAACACTATTACTAAATGTGTTCTACTGCTATAAAAGCATTTATATAATAGTTAACCACTAACACATTGTATGACGCCAAGATTCCTACAGTTTTAGCGAACACATTGTGTTGCAAAAACAGCAGTTACAAAAGTTAACAAAATTGTAAGATACCTTCATTGTTAATGAATGTGTTGTGCTGTAATAACAGGATTTATATGCCAGTTAACCACATGTCACGGCATGGTGTGGCAGGGGAACTCCACACTAAACACAAAAGGGAGGGAGAAGGTACCAGGCTTGCAAACTAGGAAAAGGGGAAAGGTCACCACCTAATAAATCCCAACCTGAGCCCTGACTGCTAACAGAATGAACAGACCCCGATGGTAGGACTGTTTATCCGCAGGGACCTAAGCCTGGCTCACCCTAGAAGGCCCTGAAGATAGTGATTGGGCCACAGACAACCTGTTCCTTCCCAGCTGAAGGAACAAGAGTCTGCCTCAGGTCTGGTACCAAAAGACAGGGAAATAAACACAATTCAAAAAGGAAAGACAGTTAACTCCGGGTAAATGGAAAGCCGGAACTCAGCCGAGATCCAGACACCAAACGATCCACAACCAGAATGAGCTATCAACCGCATGGAGTGATGGGTAAAGCCAGACTAAGTAGGGAATAGTAATAATCACATGCTATACACCTGAAAAGGAGGTGTGGACATAGCAGCAACACATAGACAAAGTGAAACCAAAATAAGCTGTCAAATCACTCACGAGCAGCCAGTCTTTCAGATCTTCTAAAACCTGTCACGGCTGTGAAACCACATTGTGTTGGAACAATATGATTGTACCTTATTACTAAATGTGTTGTACTGTAATAACTGCATTAAGCACACATGCTTTATGAGACGGGTTATCTAAACAAAATGCACTAAGCAAACACCTTTAATTGCTTTTCAATGGCTTTTGTTTCAAGATAACACTATGAGTTAAGAAATTTGAGTTAAGAATTTGATTATAACTTGTCAATACCAATGTGCAGTGTGTTTGTAGAAGGGGTGGGGTATTTAATTGCACCTCTGTCTTTAAGTTACAGAAAAACACTTACAATTTAGCTAATACTGTTAAATAATCTGTATTAAACATGTGACCCCTTTTTCATTTATAAGCCGTATAATAAACATATAAACAAGATCACGCCTGGTCGTGACTCAGGTGCAGTATAGGAAAGAGGCTTGCTGGCAGTTCTTTTTTGTACTGCAAGCTTCTTTCCTGTACTGCACCTGCATCAGATACTGAAGTGCACAGCGCAGTGCAAGAATTTTGGGAAAGTCAGTGCCACGTGTGATCACTTTTACACAGCCCAGTCTGTTAATAAAAATGCAGAAGATACAGCAATTGCAGAGAGAGCTCAGCCTCTAAGAGTAAAGGCTACAACCCCACTGCACCTATAGGTTCATTTGTATATATTAAAACATCTTTTTTTTTTCTCAGCAATGCAGACACATATGAACATGGGACCAAAACAGATGCCTTCAGCTGCTAAGTGCACATGTAACAGGTCAGCCAGTTTCATAGGTACAAATCTAACAGATGCCCTTTTAGAAATGTGCTTATCTCTATTTGGGACCAGTTTACATGGACCATGGATCAGGAAAATTATTAGGAACAGACATTGATAGGAATGCTCATTCCCAAAAACTGGCCTGTGTAAAAGTGTTGCCAATCACCCAACAAAAAAAAAAAAATGTTTTGAAAGCACACAGGAGATGGTAATTGGTAATTGCTTATCCTCATTTACATAGGGCTGTGTGAAAGACACCTTAAAGTGGGTTCTCCGAGAATTAATCAAATAAAATTACTGAAAAAACGTAAATAATACCTTATTATAAATATATTCCCAAATACCTTTCATTACTTATAAGTAACTTGTCCTGCTATATGACGAGGACAGGTTTTTTGTGTACAAATAGGACTGTCGCCATTTTATTTCCCCTAATGATTGTCCCTAGACAAAACAAGCTATCATAACTAATGAAATTTAATTGGGAATGTATTTATAATAAAGTAATATTTAAGTACTGTATTTTCAGTAACTAAATTTTATTAAGTCCCAGAGAACACCTTTGAATGAGCACTGTTCTACCTGTATATTGTTGAACAGCGCTCAATCATGTCCTGTATAAGAAGACCTTTCGGGGTGATCTAATTACAATGTACAAATATTGCTAGTACCTTCGATTGTATTACCTTTATTAATAGTTTATATCTCCTAGAAATACTTCCTTTAACTTTACCTTTAAGAGGTTGTCTTGGAATTTTTTTGCACCCCAACCGGGAATAACTGTGAAGAAAACCATACTCACCTACTCTCCGCTGCTTCATTGTGGTTCTGTGGCCCATTTCATCTCTTCACATGTCTTCTGGTCCTCATCTGTCAACTTCCAGAAAGATTGGCTAATGTGCATCCAATGGCTGGTCTCACTGGTGACATTTCGCCAAGTGGCTCTTCACTGCTGGGTCACACACCATTTGGGACATTACCACTAAGGTCCGTCATTGGCTGCAGTGTCACATGTGATCCTGTCCATGCAGAACTTCACAGATGGGGACCAGAAGGTTAGTGAAGAGGAAGTGAGCCAGAACGGACCAGCAGGGAGCAGGTGAATATGGATTCCTCACAGATATTCCAGATTATAAGGAACAAATGGTACAGAGGAGGTAAGGGGCTTCCACTTATGAACTGCCTGAAAGCCTTTGGTTTTCAGTATTTGCTAAGGAATCTTATCTGACCTACATGCAAGCAGTTTGGGCTTCTGCTTATTGCTAATAATATGCAGAAGGTTTCACATCATATATTCGTCTACTATTTTCACTGTCAAGCATCAAAAACAACAACTTATACAACTGACTCCTTGCAAGCCTCTTCAAGATGCGTTGGTCATCATGCTGAATTTTAACCTTCCAGATCAGTGATAAGGACATGCTAGCAAGCCAACATATTTTCCTACTCTGATTGACACTTTGCTTGCACTTGTCAGCAGAAGTGTGAAGAAAATTAGATTACTCTTTATGCAAGTGCTGCAAAATAAATCCAATGCAAAGGTTTAATTGAATTATTAAAGATGACTGCTCGTCTCAAGGTGCAAGACTTATTTTAAAGGGGTAGTATAATATTAATATATTTGAATGTTTAAGCTAGAGAGTAGAAACTATACGCATGATGCTGCTAGTGATGAATTATCAGGAGGTTATTGTAAATAGGGAGGATGAGAGTTTGATTTTGCAGAGCAGAGGGAATGATAAAGGTGCCTGTGTTTCTTAATTGTGATATTATAAATAGTTATAATTACAATGTAGAACTATTCTGGTTGAAGGATAGTGAAATATCAGCTCACCAGCTAGAACACAATTTATACTAGAAATGAGCAAATACTGTAGTTAGGGGCAGTGCATCATGAGTTTGGTTGAATATAAGAACAGGATAAGTTACATACAGGATGGAAACAAACCAGAGTGATTTGTCTATATGGTGAAAATGGGTTAGGAGAGTCCAAATTGGAAAAAAAAAAAGGATGGGGAAGATTACATGAGGTAAGCAACTATATGAGCATATCTGTTAAAGACTTAATTTAAGTGTGTGTTTGTATAAGTGTGTGACTTTAAATTAAGTGACTTCAGATTCAGGGACTTCAGTGGGGGACTGCAGTAAATCAATTTCTTATTACTGTATTCTATTGTATTTTTCGCTTTTGTTGTGTAATCCCCATCTAGTATGTGTTCCATTATTGACTAGCGCAGTCCAGTGCACATCTTGTCTGATGTATTCAGTCCTGGAACAGCCGTTCAAGGGTGTATATCATTGTTCAAAATGTGAGCAAATTAACAGATTGGAATCGCAAATTGAGTATCTAAATAGGCGAGTTTCAACACTGAGAGGCGTTAACAATTTGGAAAAGAGTTTGCTGCTCACTTGAGCAAGCACTCTATGGGGTAGTTGAGGGGGAGGGTGATAGCAAGGAGGCTGAGGAAAGTGAGGTAGCTAGCTGTGTAACAGGTTAGAAAGTGGGGTAGAGGGAAGAGTGCCAGGTAAGGCTGGCCCTGATCTGTCACACCCCAACAAGTTTGCCCGGTTGGCAGATGAGGGGGATGTCAGTTCAGGGAGAGTGCTGCTGCAGCCGGACACTTCCTCTGCCAGTCAGGGAAATGTCAGCTCCAGTAAGGATGGGACCAGGAGAGCAGGGCAGGGCAGACAGGTGCTAGTAGTGGGAGACTCAATTATTAGGGGTACAGATAGGGCAATCTGTCACAAAGACCATGATCGCCGAACAGTGTGTTGTGGCACTAGAGTTCGACACATCGCGGATCGGGTTGACAGATTACATATCTGAACCAATGACAAAGTTAGAGGAAGGTGGACAGTCCATAAAAATGATTTTAAGGATTTAGGTCAAAAGCTTAGGGCAGGGACCTCAAAGGTAGTGTTTTCCGAAATACTGTCTGTACCACTGAGCCACACAAGAAAGGCAGCGGGAGATTAGGGAGGTTAACAAGTGGCTCAAGAACTGGGGTAGGAAGGAGGGGTTTGGGTTCCTGGAGAACTGGGCCGACTTCTCTGTCAAGTACAGGCTCTATCGTAGGAATGGGCTGCACCTCAATGGGGAAGGAGCAGCTGTGTTGGGGGAAAAGATGGCTAGAAGGTTGGAGGAGTGTTTAAACTAGGGACTGGGGGGAGGGTAATTACGTTATAGGATGGGAAGATAGTGCAGATAGAGATCGGGGGCAAGGTAGTGGGACCGGGAGAGAAATGGAAGGAGGGACTAGAACAGTTCAGAAGGAAAGGTGTAGGATAAAAAATATACATAAACCTCTTAATTGTATGTATACTAATGCCAGGAGCCTGACTAATAAAACTGGGGAACTGGAATTAGTGATGTGTGAGGAGGAGTACAACATAGTGGGAATAACTGAGACATGGCTGGATGATAACTGGGCAGTTAATGTACAAGAATTGTCAAAACCGGAAAGGGGAGGGGTCTGTCTTTATGTAAAGTCCTGTCTAAAGCCCACAGTCCGAGAAGATATAAGTGAGGGACATGAACATGTGGAGTCACTGTGGGTAGGAATACATGGAGGCAAAAATAATAATAAATTATTAATAGGAGTTTATCATAAACCACCTAATATACCAAAGTCCACAGAAAATCTACTACTAAACGAGATAGATGAGGCAGCAAATCATAATGAGGTGGTTATTATGGGGGACTTCAACTACCCAGATATAGACTGGGAAACTGAAAGCTGTACATCTCATAAAGAAAACAGCTTCTTGGCAATAACCTTTCCCAACTGGTTCAGAACCCAACTAGAGGGATGGTCCATACTTAACTTAGTATTAACCAATAGACCTGACAGAACAACAGATCTGCAGGTTGGGGGACACCTGGAAAATAGTGACCATAAAGTAATAACCTTCCAATTATCCTTCAAACGAGCGTTTCTACAGGTAGGAACAAAAATACCAAACTTCAAAAAAGCTAAATTTAGCCAACTAAGAGAGGCCATAGGCGTAACTAACTGGGAAAAAGTTCTCAAAAATAAAAATACCGCCACAAAATGGGATATTTTAAAAAGCATCCTAAAATCTAATTGTGAGAGGTACATACCTTATAGGAATAAAGGGTTAAGGAACAAGAAGAAACCAATGTGGATAAATAGAACTGTAAAGAAAGCAATAAATGACAAAGAGAGCAAAACTAACCCTAAAATGTTCTTCAATAATATAAATGGTAAAAAATATAAATTTTAAGGTGTCGGCCCTCTACAGAGCAATGAGGGTGGAGTTGCAGAGAGCGACAAGGAGAAAGCAAAGCTATTAAATATTTTTTTCTCCACTGTATTCACTGAGGAAAATAAACTGTCAGATGAAATGCAGAATGTAAAAGTAAATTCCCCAATTAAAAGTGCCCTGTCTGACCCAGGAAGAAGTACAACAGCGACGTAAAAAGATTACAATAGACAAATCACCAGGACCAGATGGCTTACACCCCCGTATCCTAAGAGAATTAAGTAATGTCATAGCCAGACCCTTATTTGTTAGACTATTATACTGACAGGGAGTGTTTCACAGGATTGGCGTATAGAAAATGTAGTGCCAATATTCAAAAAGCGTGCAAAAACAGAGCCTGGAAACTATAGGCTGATAATTTTAACAAATGTTATGGGTAAACTGTTTGAAGGTTATCCAAGAGATGCTATCTTGGAGGATCTTAATGAAAATAAGCAAATAATACCATATCAGCATGGCTTCATGAGGGATCGGTCATGTCAAACTAATTGAATCAGTTTCTATAAGGAGGTAAGTTCTAGACTTGACAGTGGTGAATCAATGGATGTTGTATATCTGGACTTCTCCAAAGCATTTGACACTGTACCACATAAAAGGTTAGTATGTAAAATGAGAAAGCTTGGACTGGGAGAAAATGTCTGTATGTGGGTAAGTAACTGGTTCAATGATAGAAAACAGAGGGTGGTTATTAATGGTACACACTTAGATTGGGTCACTGTCACTAGTGGAGTACCTCAGGGGTCAGTATTGGGCCCTATTCTCTTCAATATATTTATTAATGATGTTGTAGAAGGTTTGCACAGTAAAGTATACATTTTTGCAGATGACACTATACTGTGTAAAGCAATTAACACGGAAGAGGACAATATACTGCTACAGATGGATCTGGATAGATAGAGGCTTGGGCAGAGAAGTGGCAGATGAGGTTTAACAGTGACAAATGTAAGGTTATGCACATGGGAAGGAATAATGCAAGTCACCCGTACATACTAAATGGTAAAACTCTCGGCAACACTGACATGGAAAAGGACCTAGGAATTTGAATAAACAGCAAACTAAGCAGTAAAAACCAGTGTCAGGCAGCTGCTGCCAAGGCCAATAAGATAATGGGTTGCATCAAAAGGGGTATAGATGCCCGTGATGAGAACATAGTCTTACAACTTTACAAATCACTAGTCAGACCACACATGGAGTACTGTGTACAGTTCTGGGCTCCTGTGAACAAGGCAGACATAGCAGAGCTGGAGAGGGTACAGAGGAGGGCAACTAAAGTAATAACTGGAATGGGGTAACTACAGAACCCTGACATTAGGGTTATTCATTTTAGAAAAAAGACGACTGAGAGGAGATCTAATTACTATGTATAAATATATCAGGGGGCAGTACAGAAATCTCCCCCATCATTTATTTATCCCCAGGACTGTGAGGTTTGTACACAAACAGAGAAAAGGATTCTTTATTCTTTACGGTAAGAGCAATGAGACTATGTAACTCTCTTCCTGAGGAGGTGGTGATGGTGAGTACAATGAAAGAATTCAAGAGGGGCTTGGGTGAATTTCTGGAGTGTAATAATATTACAGGCTATAGCTACTAGAGAGGGGTCGTTGATCCAGGCAGTTATTCTGATTGCCTGATTGGAGTCGGGAAGGAATTTTTTCCCCCTTAAGTGGGGAAAATTGGCTTCTACCTCACAGGTTTTTTTTTTGCCTTCCTCTGGATCAACTTGCAGGATAACAGGCCCAACTGGATGGACAAATGTCTTTTTTCGGCCTTATATACTATGTTACTATGTTACTTAAAGGGGTTATCTCATGAAAACTATTTTGCCATTTTTAAGCCGGCACCTGGATCTGAATACTTTGGTAACTGCATGTAATTAACAATTTACTATAGCCACTGAGTTATTCAATAAAATGTATCTGTATAGCACCACCTGCTGTTTGTTTTTCCCTTATTTCTTTGTACACTTCGCTGAGGTGGTCACACATGCTCAGTTCTATTCTTTAACTGCTTCCTGAGCAGTAATAGGGAGAGTGCCCTGTTGAGTGCGCAATGAGCAAGGATGCAAAACATTTATTTCTGATCATTACCCACTAATTAGCTGTATCTACATGCAGCAATGATTGCTTATGTTTGGGGATTAACGAATGTTACTACAATCATTTGTCCCCATACAGCTTTGTTTACATAGGATGATGTGCTACAGATACACAATAATTTATTTGTGTGTTCTCCTCTAATTATTCTCTTCTACTATTCCTCTGAATATTTTTATCTAACAGTAGCATATGTGTATATACCCACTGTTCTCTGATGATCTTAAAATACTGTGTGTGAATGTATAAGCTGAACTATAGGCTGTTTTCAGAAGGCCCATAGACGTGGATGGAGAGCGTACCACTCGTGCATGGCTACCTTTCCTTTCACCTTTATGGGAAATAGCCGAGCCAGCATATCGCTGTTTTCGGAACTCCCATAGAAGGGAATGGAGGACGGCAGCACTTGCGCAGTTCACTCTTGTTTACTTTGGGGGCCCCGTTCAAGAAATAGGTGTGGGTCACTATCTGACATTGGTGGCATAACCTAGTGATATGTCACCAATTTCTCAGATGAGACAACCCCTTTAGGAACTGGGATCAGGCTTGGCAATGATATGAAGGATAGGTACACATGTATTATAAAAATATACAATTTATTGTTGATACTGTAATGCAGTATTTGTTTGTTGAAGTATTGTTGTTGAAGCAATGAAGTGTCTGAGGAAAGGGACCAGTATGGTCCCAAAATGCATTACACTATCAACAATAAATAGTGTATTTTTTTAAAATATATATGCATTTATGCTTGACCACAGCTCCATCAAGCCTTACTCCAGTTCTTCAAGGGGTTTTCAGGGATTACTATGGTCTTAAACAGATATGCTCGTATACGGTAGTTGCTTACCTCATGTAATCTTCCCCATGCTTTTCTTTCCAATTTGGGCTCTCCATTTTCACCATATAGACAAATCCCTCTGGTTGGTTTTTATCCTGTATGTAGCACTTCCTGTTCCTATATCCAACCAAACCCATGGTGCACTTCTCCTTCCTCTGCCACAGCTCTAGCACCGCCCCTAACGAGGCCCAGCGACTTTATAGCTCCTCCCACCCAGCTAGTTACACAGAGACTCCCTGTCACTGCTCCTCTTGCTGTTTGATGCTCATGGATATAACATCACAGGAAATAAGAAAGAGCTGCATGGACATGGTCATGTGACCACAGCCCAGAAGGGGAGACAGGAGCAATACATTTCAAAGAAATACAAAACGAATTTACAGCTACATAGACAAAACAATATGATTAATAAACAGATTTATTGTCCTCTCATTCAGATGCCACATAGATGCAAGAAATAAAGCCTGCTCAAATACAGCCTGCTGCAAAAATGGTGCAAAAGAGGCGTGAAGCAGTTTCTTGTAGCTAATTATTTAGTTTGCAATTTTCATTAAAAAAAATGGAGAAGCAATATAAGATTTGTAAACTGACTAATTGCTGTGCTCCACTTTTTCCCTGCCACATTTTTTTATCAATCTCAGTTCCAATTCACCAAATCTGGAGGGAGTAATCACTATGAAGATGGTGGCTGCATCAATAATTATATCATTTAACCTATAGTGGTGGATTTTGACCTGTTGTCTGTGGCCTCTTGTTTTTCTTGATCATAGGAGCCCCTTGTTCCCATAGGCAATAAGCCTCTGCTAGATGAGCCAAGCAACCCCTTAAATGTATGGCCATAAATTATTTAGTCCGGCTAGATGCCGATCCCTATATCCAAAACCTCTTTAATGCAGCAAGTAGTGAAAAATTTATTCAGCTGCTTCGCCGAATCAAAAAAAATATATTTGCTTTGTGACAAATTACTTTGTCACGAAGCGCATTTCTTTGTAAGTAGTGTGTGCAGTGACAGGGAGCTGCAATTGCGCTGCTCCTTGTCATTGTACCCCTCAGATGCTGCATTAATAGCTGATCGCGGCATCTGACAGTAATAACACAGTGTAAAATAAAATAAAAAAATTAATGAAATCATATTCACTTCATTCATTTGCTCGCGACAGGCCACCCATTTCCATCTTGATTGAAGATCTAGGGTGAAATCTTGCGCGGCTCGTGATGACGTCATCACGTTGCCCGTCGTGGTGATGTCATACGTCACCACCACAAGATTTTTGTGTGAGATCTTCAAACAGGATGGCGGCAGCCGGGCCGTGCGCAAACTAGTGGATGAGTTAAGTATTATTTTTTAATCACCATTTAGGGAAAATCGATTTGCTACCACGAAGAATGAGAAAATTCGGCTGCATGGCGAATCAAATTTTGCCTGAAATTCGGATCGTGGACCCAACACTGGCAGAGAGCAATAAAGTAGTTGAAGAGTAGCAGAGAAAGAGATAGTACTAATACAACATGATGCAAGTGAAATACAAAATATGCTGTTTTTTGGTTGCCTAACATCTGTCTGTACCTGTGCTCATAATTCTTGCTAAGCAACAATAAACCTATTTTATAGACCTTCATTTATGCTATATTTAGGAGGACATTCCAGGGGATGACACAGAAAAACATTGAGCTCATGCATGTAATCTAACTAAATGTACCCAGCAGTTTTCAACGTATGATAGGTAACCTTACTCTAGATTACATTCATTCTGTACAAGACAAATTGTCATAGTAAATTGAAAGGTGAAGGAAAATTTTCAGATGACACTTTCTGCCAAGTCATCTTGTTATATCCATCAAATATTGCTAATCGATGAAGCCATATTACATACACCTCCATTTGTGCTGTCTGTGCTATTGGGTAATTACAGGGGAGGAATTACAGTGACAATAATCCTGTAGGTGAGATCCTTTAGAAGAGAAAACATTTTGGTTGTATCAATCAAATATTGTCATTCAACAGAGATTATCTCTTAATTTAGAAAAGCAAATTAATAAAGCACTTTATTAAAACTGAGTCTCAAAGAAAATGTTAATGGAGTCAGTTATGAACCTAAACCTTGTAGGACATCTGCTGAAGTACTAAGCACAGTGTGCTATGGTCGGTACTAGTGGGGTACTGGTAGCACATAGGCCCAAGATAATGATTGCCAGGGTCGAGTGCCACCAAACCATTATGCCTTGCATCTAGAATGTATGTACAAGGCTATCTCATCTGAATCTTTGCCTAACATGAAGGACATTCTAGCTATACTTTTATGCTCCAGTCTATGCAATGCAGGCCTGGACTGATCATTGCCCCTACCATACAGATTCCCAGTGGGTCATGCTTCTGGTCCTCACAGTGGGCTGCACACTTAAATTCTATAATTTCTCACTTTTAGACATGGGTTCCCGAGCAACAGCCCAACCGGGCATACAACAAACTCCTGATACTAATGAAAGAACGTTTTTGAGTGTTAACACTAGCTTCTGTTTGAAGCTTAGCTTGGCATCGCTGTCCGGTAGTTCAGCCTCATCCTATTGCTCCCTTTATTAACAGCCCTAGGCAAATCTGATGGAGTCATTGCAGTGTCCTTCTGCCGGGATCTATGACTTGGTAAGTCCACTTGAAAGTGGTGATAATATTTCCCTAATTGTTCTAATCTGAAACTCATGAAAAGAAAACTATTATAGAGCTTTGTACAGATTGACACAATTGGAGCATGGAAACATTGGAGTTGGAAGTTATAGTCCCACAAGGGAAACTAGTGAAAATTCCCCTATCTATTATAGTGCCCTGGAGCAAGGCTACTTTGTACTATAGACATTTGTGAACATTTGCCCCTATTGCTACTATGCAAAACATCAACTCACTACTTTAGTGCACTTGGAAGGGTTAACTTGCACTATGATTGATGTTGTTTACACTTGCCTTTCATATATATACTAGCTGAAGGATCCGGCTTCGCTCAGATACATTTAATCTATTACATTTAATGTTTGTGTGTGTCGTTAAAAGATATCAACACTATCCACTATAACAGTGACATCTACAGCACACAGCCCCCAAAACAGTGACTTCCACAGTCCCCCACCCCTTAACACTGACCCCCCCCCCCGTGCCCTGTCCCTTAAAATTGGACCTCCACAGCAGCCCACCTCCTTAACTTTGACCTTTACAGCAGACTTTCCCTTTAACAGTGACTTTCACAGCATACCAACCTCTTGACAGTGACCTCCACAGGGGCCCGACCCCCTTAACAGTGGCCTTTACTGGATCAGGGGTGTGTCCTTTTGAACAGCTCACTCTAAGACAGCAGCACTGTTCTGTCTGAGTGTGAGCTGCAGGGAGAAAGTCACCCTCCCTCCTACCCCTGCAGCTGACAGAAGTTGATTTTTACCTTCATTTTTACCTTAATTTTTTCAATCCCCGTCAGCTCAAGAGTGGGAGTGGGCATGGCCTAACCAGATAATGGGGCGTATCTTAGCGGGACATGGAGCATGGTTTTAAGTCTTTTGAGGGGGGACACATTGTGGCAGGGGGTAAAACTGTGTATGTGGAGGAAACTGTGTATGTGGAGGCTGGAGGACCTGCGAGCTTCTATTGGCTGATAATGGTCATGTGACCAAGCTTCTATTGGCTAAATAATTATTTGGTAATATCTCAGGAACGGTACATCGTAGAGAGCTGAGACCTGGTCTAAAACCTTACCGAACACCTGATGTACCTGTGTGCCAAATTTTGCGATTGTAAAAGCGACAGTGCGGATTCCTTTAGTGGACATACACACATACACTCAGCTTTATATATTAGATTGTAATATATCCTGTTTGTTGCCACTGTTCTGCAATATATCTGCAGCGCAATGTAGAAAGGGTTAATACACAGGCAGCCTAATACTGAGATACTTTGAGACTTTCTATCTATGTTCTAAGAAGTTAGAAATTGTCCACTAGAAGGAACTGTGAAAAGGTTTGGATGGAAAAAACAGACACATTAACCTTTTCACTGTCTGGTTTAGCTCTATTGTTTACGTCTGAATAATTGTTTATGTCTGGAAAAACTGCTTAGTCATTTCCATAGACTGGTATTGAAACTCTATGACTGAAATTGCAACATTGTTTATGTTAAAGCGGTGATTCTCCACTCCACCCTCCCACTAGAAGATTCTAGTTCAGTTAGAAACTGCATATAATGAGAGCAGCTTAGAACCCCTAGTTGTCTGCAGACAGGGACCAGTAGTTAGTAAAAAAGACTCTGCCAAACTGCACTAGTGACCAGAAGGAGAAGCTGAGATGAGGTACTTTGACCCTGAGTCACCAGCCGTTTGACTAGATGGCCAGATTTCTCAGAAAGAGAGAGGGATATCTAGCTCAGGTTTTTCCTCAGTGCTGACCCTTCTTCTGCCAGGGAGGAGACAGCTCAGTCCTTTGTCTATATTGGTTTTCAACTGAGTTCCCCCAGTAAAAATGCACACTGGTTGACTGCAAAGCCTGACTTTGGACTTATTTCCCATTGGGGTGTGCCAGGCTTTACTATCCCCTCCAGAGAGCAGCAATATGTGGTGACACTTCGATGGTGTCTGGGGAACCATTTATACCATTTTGACCACCCCAAACTTAGCAACGGAAAGAGGGGAGCTGATATTACTGCTTTGTATTAGATATTGGACCGACATGATTTCTGTATTGGGTAAAGGGGGCTGATATATAATCTTGGCTTTCGTAGGGACTTATTTATAGGTAAAACCAGGCAGTGCAGAGGAACGCACATGGCCAAAGCCCTCATTGTGGCAAATAGGTGGATAACTTCACGGCAAGATCATGCATCCATTGGCCTCTGAGTGTGGCCATGGTTTGACCATGTCTATTCAGTGTCTGGTATTTACTTCAGAGCTCAGTTAAAGTCTAGTGGTGCCATAGAGGATATGCGGGCATATACATAGATAGTAGAGCAGGGCTGACTTAGGTTGAATTAAATAATTCCATGCTTGCAATTCAAGCCATGAACCCATTTTTATACATTGCTTGCACCAGCTTTCTATAGATGAAATAGTTCAAATAAATACATAAATATCTAAAGCTATTTACTGCCTTACCTCAGTTTTGCTGCTAGTGGTAGGTTCCATAATTTGTTTGGGATGTCTAGGTAGGTGTGCTATCTGAAGTCCAACGTGGGGAAAGAAGTAGACCAGTCAAGTAAAAAAAAAGTGTGCTACGGATGTTTCTAAAGGTTGTATTATGTATTGCAGCTCTGTTCCATTCACCTTGGAAAGTTTCAAATAAAGTATTAGTGCAATATACACTCACCTAAAGAATTATTAGGAACACCATACTAATACGGTGTTGGACCCCCTTTTGCCTTCAGAACTGCCTTAATTCTACATGGCATTGATTCAACAAGGTGCTGATAGCATTCTTTAAAAATGTTGGCCCATATTGATAGGATAGCATCCTGCAGTTGATGGAGATTTGAGGGATGCACATCCAGGGCACGAAGCTCCCGTTCCACCACATCTCAAAGATGCTCTATTGGGTTGAGATCTGGTGACTGTGGGGGCCATTTTAGTACAGTGAACTCATTGTCATGTTCAAGAAACCAATTTGAAATGATTCGAGCTTTGTGACATGGTGCATTATCCTGCTGGAAGTAGCCATCAGAGGATGGGTACATGGTGGTCATGAAGGGATGGACATGGTCAGAAACAATGCTCAGGTAGCCCGTGGCATTTAAACGTTTTAACATTTTTTCCAGTCTTCAACAGTCCAATTTTGGTGAGCTCGTGCAAATTGTAGCCTCTTTTTCCTATTTGTAGTGGAGATGAGTGGTACCCGGTGGGGTCTTCTGCTGTTGTAGCCCATTCGCCTCAAGGTTGTGCGCGTTGTGGCTTCACAAATGCTTTGCTGCATACCTCGGTTGTTGTAACGAGTGGTTATTTCAGTCAACGTTGCTCTTCTATCAGCTTGAATCAGTCGGCCCATTCTCCTCTGACCTCTAGCATCAACAAGGCATTTTCGCCCACAGGACTGCCGCATACTGGATGTTTTTCCCTTTTCACACCATTCTTTGTAAACCATAGAAATGGTTGTGGGTGAAAATGCCAGCAACTGAGCAGATTGTGAAATACTCAGTCCGGCCCGTCTGGCACCAACAACCATGCCACACTCAAAATTGCTTAAATCACCTTTCTTTCCCATTCTGACATTCAGTTTGGAGTTCAGGAGATTGTCTTGATCAGGACCACAACCCTACATGCATTGAAGCAACTGCCATGTGATTGGTTGACTAGATAATCGCATTAATGAGAAATAGAACAGGTGTTCCTAATAATTCTTTAGGTGAGTGTATATAAACCATTGATTAGCATACTTGGAAAGGCTCACTCAGCAATTCAGTTTATATCAGGGAAATTTCTCTAGAAGACCCACATTTTTGCCACCTCTCATGATGGCACTCTGTGCCTGCTGCCATTCCACAGCCATGGGTGTCTCATCACTCACCCTACTGTTGCCCAGTGTCCAAGCCACACAGATCCCTCCTTGCCTTCCAGTAGCAGGGCCAGATGCTCGAGTTATATATCCTTCGTTAAAGGCCACAGCCTCGCCTGGCTGTTAGTCCTCTTTCCCTGACCCATAGGGAGCACGCTTCCTGCTTCTTTAAGGGCCAGTTTACCTGTACACCAATCTTCACCAGCCAGTGGCTGGACACCTGTGGGTATTTAAGATGCCTTTCCCAAGAGAGAGGTGCCTGAGCAATACGTTTCTCTAGCTTGCTAGATCCTGCAAAGGTGCTATAATCTTATATTTCTGCCTGTGTACCTACTTCTGACTAATTCTCTATTCTGACTTTCTGCCACCTAATCTGAACCTTGCTCGTTCATGGTTCTGACCCTTAGAGTTTAGATTTGCTCATTTTTAAACTTTGCATGCATGTGTGAATCCAGCATTTTTGAAGTTTCGTCCCTAATAAGGTTGCGACAAATTAACAGTAATAGTGTGCTATGAGTGGTATCACATTTAAAAAAGACACGATACTGTTCATATTTGACCATAAATTTATATTGTCTGGCAGTTAGTGCAGCTATATTCATTTATATACCTCTGGAAAGACAGATAAAGTTTGGTTTTATATATTTACATAGTCCTATTAAGTGAGTCAATGGGTTATAAAAAAATAATAAAAAAAAAAATCAATAAACCTTTGAAGTGATAACATGAATGAAGTTGGCAAATGTGCACAACAAGATTTTGATTGTCTAAGCAAAAAAGCTATAAAATAGCATGAGCATATACAACATATAGAATGACTTATAGAAAATCTATAATTTAGCATAAGCCAGTTATCAAGATTGGCATGAAAGTTATTGCTTCTGGACCTCATAGAATGACCTCATGTATGGAGCTTTTTAATGGTCAGCTCTGCTATGTTGCAAACGATAGTTGTGAAATTCATTTAAATGATAAACACAGTATGTTGTATCCTCTAATGCAAAGAGAAGAAAGACAGCAAAGGGAATCGTATGTAGTGTGGTAGCAGCTCTCCTTAAAGGGAATGTATCATCAGAAAATAGTTTTAACATATTTTTATGTTATTTTTAATTTTCTATGTCACGATCTATATTTTAAGAAACTCCTGCAGATTTTGCCCTGGCCTAGCAATAGGTGCCATTTAATGGGCTGTTCAGATCACTCTTCAGCAGTCATCTCATTGTTATCACAAGGTGGATCACAAGGGCAGATATCACCTATATACAAATAACATAGAATCCACCATTCACAATAGGTGACATCACAGTTTATCTATCTCCTCCCAGCCTCTGCACAGGTTGCAGAGCATGCCTAGAAAACTCCCATAGAAGTCAATGAGTTCCCTCCAGTCTATTACATCTACGTCCCACGTTGGATGCTGTAAAGCAGGGATGTCAAACTCGTGGCCCTCCAGCTGTTCCAAAACTACAACTCCCATCATGCCTGGGCATACTGCAGCTATCAGGGAATGCTGGGAGTTGTAGTTTTGCAACATCTGGAGGGCCATGAGTTTGACATCCATGCTGTAAAGCATATCCGTAAATGCTGTTAACAACAGCTCAAGCAATATGGCTTCCCCATAATCATCTTCTGGAAATAGACTTTTAAACAATGTACATTCATACAAAAAATACTGATTAGAATGAAGGAATATGTATCACTATTGAGTTTAAACCCTTAGGATACTGGAAGTTTTTTTGTTTTTGAGTTTTTATTTTTCTTCCCTGTCTTCCTGGACAACATCTGCATGGAGTTTGTATGTTCTCCCCGTTTTTGTGTGGGTTTCCCCCGGATTTCCTCCCACACTCTAAAGACATACTGATAGAGAAGTTAGATTGTGAGCCCCAATGGGGACAGCCCGATGCTAATGTTTGTTAACCCCTTAAGGACCGGGCTCATTTTCACCTTAAGGACCAGGCCATTTTTTGCAAATCTGACCAGTGTCACTATATGTGGAGATTACTTTAAAACGCTTTGACTTATCCGGGCCATTGTGAGATAGTTATTACTTTACATTTCCCGTATGTCTACTTCATGTTTGGATCATTTTGGGAATGACATTTTATTTTTGAGGGACGTTACAAGGCTTAGAAGTTTAGAAGTAAATCTTGAAATTTCTCAGAAATTTTCAAAAACCAACTTTTTAAGGACTGAAGTCACTTTGTGAGGCTTACATAATAGAAACCACCCGAAAATGACCCCATTCTAGAAACTACACCCGTAAAGGTATTCAAAACTGATTTCACAAGAATTAATGGAAAATAGAGATACAATTTCAAAATTTCACTTTTTTGGCAGATTTTCCATTTTAATATTTTTTTTTCCAGTTACAAAGTAAGGGTTAACAGCCAAACACAACTCAATATTTATGGCCCTGATTCTGTAGTTTACAGAAACACCCCATATTTGGTCGTAAACTGCTGTACGGGCACACGGCAGGGCACAGAAGGAAAGGCATGCCGTACGGTTTTTGGAAGGCAGATTTTGCTAGACATGTCCCATTTGAAGCCCCCCTGATGCACCCCTAGAGTAGAAATTCCAAAAAAGTTACCCCATTTTAGAAACTACGGGATAGGGTGGAAGTTTTGTTGGTACTAGTTTAGGGTACATATGATTTTTAGTTGCTCTATATTACACTTTTTGTGAGGCAAGGTAACAAGAAATAGCTGTTTTGGCACAGGTTTTTTTTATTTTTTTTATTTACAACATTTATCTGACAGGTTAGATCATATGGTATTTTTATAGACCAGGTTGTCACGGACGCAGCGATACCTAATATGTATGCAATTTTTTATTTATGTAAGTTTTACACAATGATTTAATTTTTGAAACAAAAAAGAATCATGTTTTAGTGTCTCCATAGTCTGAGAGCCATAGTTTTTTCAGTTTTTGGGCGATTATCTTAGGTAGGGTCTAATTTTTTGTAGGATGAGATGACTGTTTGATTGACACTATTGCATATGAATTTTTGATCGCTTGATATTACACTTTTTGTGATGTAAGGTGACAAAAATTGTTTATTTAGCACAGTTTTTATTTTTTACGGTGTTCATCTGAGGGGTTAGGTCATGTGATATTTTAATAGAGCCGGTCGATACGGACACGGCGATACCTAATATGTATACTTTTATTTTACACAATAACAGCTTTTTTTTTTTTTTTAAATGATGATTTAGTGTCTCCATATCCTGAGCCATAGTTTATTTTTATTTTTTGGGCGATTGTCTCAGGTAGGGTCTCATTTTTTGAGGGATGAGGTGACGGTTAGCCCCCACTCTGGGACTTCAACATTACAGGGTCTGATCCCTGTTTCAATGCAGCACGATACATCTGTATTGTGCAGTATTGAACTGTTAGTGTCTTACACTGTAAGACGCTAACAGTTGCCTAGGAGACCCAGCCTGGGGGCTGGGCCTCTTAGTCCTCCGTATATGCCAGGCCCCAAGCCTTGGAATGGCTTGGGACTGCCATGGTAGCCATCAAGTCCCCGCCACAGCAGCGCGGGGACCGATGGATGAGGTGAGGGAGCGCAAACCTCTCATATGCCGCGGTCAGCGCTGACCACGGCATATGAGGGGTTAATCCACCAGCATCGGCATAATCACAGATGCTGGTGGATGCAGCTGATCGCAGGACGGCACGTGGGGGAAGAGAATGCTCGCCCTCTAGCGCTAAGTGCAGTCGATTTAGGACGAGCATTCTCGTGGTGCACAGGGAGCCGACGCATGCGCAGTGGACAAGTTGAAGCCGGTGCCAGTAGTCCACACGGGCGCAGACTACAGTGTCCACTGCGCCTGCGCGAGACTACAGAGTTACATGACGTCAGGATAGTGCAGTGAATAAATTAAGTAGTAGGCGGTGCTGGGCAACGGATCGATGGGCGCCGCTGTGCTCCAGGAGATCATGGGACAACCCCTTAGGCTCCCGACAGAGGTGATTTACATATGAATAAGATCGCTTTTTATAAGAATATAAGGCACACAGAGCATAAACAGTGGGATCATTGTAAACACTGCATGGAGACTAATGGGCACATATAAATATCTACATATCATTAATCCTGGTGACAGAATCCCTTTAAGGCCCCTTTCACACGGGCGAGTTTTCCGTGCGGGTGCGATCCGTGCGGCGAACGTATGGCACCCGCACTAAATCCTGACCCATTCATTTCTATGGGGCTGTGCACATGAGCGATGTTTTTAACGCATCACTTGTGCGTTCAGTTGAAATCGCAGCATGCTCTATATTTTCCGATTTTGACGTGACGCAGGCCCCATAGAAGTGAATGGGGTGTGTGAAAATCGGATGGCATCCGCAAGCAAGTACGGATGCCGTGCGATTTGCACGCATGGTTGCTAGGAGACCATCGGGATGGAGACCCGATCATTATTATTTTCCCTTATAACATGGTTATAAGGGAAAATAATACATTCTGAATACAGAATGCATAGTAAACCAGCGCTAGAGGGGTTAAAAAAAAATAAAAAATAAATTTAACTCACCTTAGTCCACTTGCTCGCGAAGCTGGCATCTCCTTGTGTCTCCGCTGCTGATGAACAGGACCTGGGGTGAGCTGCTCCATTAAATAGAGCTTAAGGACCTTAGATGACGTCACTCCGGTCATCACATGGTCTGTTACCATGGTGAATCACCATGGTAAAAGATCATGTGACGTACCATGTGATGACCGGAGTGACATCATCGAAGGTCCTTAACCTGTATTTAATGGAGCAGCTCACCCCAGGTCCTGTTCATCAGCAGCGGAGACACAAGGAGATGCCAGCTTCGCGAGCAAGTGGACTAAGGTGAGTTAAATTTTTTTTATTTTTTTTTAACCCCTCTAGCGCTGGTTTACTATGCATTCTGTATTCAGAATGCTATTATTTTCCCTTATAACCATGTTATAAGAGAAAATAATACAATCTTCAGAACATCAATCCCAAGCCCGAACTTCTATGAAGAAGTTCGGGTTTGGGTACCAAACATGCGCGATTTTTCTCACGCGAGTGCAACGCATGACAATGTTTTGCACTTGCGCAGAAAAAATCGCGCATTTTCCCGCAACGCACCCGGCTCTTATCCGGGCAAAAAAACTCACGCCCGTGTGAAAGAGGCCTAAGGCCCCTTTCACACCAGCGAGTTTTCCGCGCGGGTGCAATGCGTGACGTGAACACATAGCACCCGCACTGAATCCTGACCCATTCATTTCAATGGGGCTGTGTACATGAGCGTTGTTTTTCACGCATCAGTTCTGCGTTGCGTGAAAATCGCAGCATGTTCTATATTCAGCGTTTTTCACGCAGCCCTGGCCCTATAGAAGTGAATGGGGCTGCTTGAAAAACGCATTGCATCCACAAGCAAGTGCGGGTGCGATGCATTTTTCACTGATGGTTGCTAAGAGATGTTGTTTGTAAACCTTCAGTTTTTTATCACGCGCATGAAAAACGCATCAGAACGCATTGCACCTGCACGGAAAAAACTGAACAACTGAACGCAACCGCAGACAAAACTGACTGAACTTGCTTGCAAAATAGTGTGAGTTTCACTGAACGCACCCTGAACGCATCCGGACCTAATCCGTCACGCTCGTGTGAAAGAGGCCTAACCCTAAGTTCACACCTGAGCGTTTTACAGCGCGTTCAAACGCGCTGTAAAACGCTCAACACGTGAAAACCAATGCTTCCCTATGGCCCTGGTTCACACTTGAGCGTTTTACAGCGCGTTTGAACGCGCTGTAAAACGCCCGACGCATAAACAAGTTCTTGAGCTTTTTTTGGGGCCTTTGTCGCGCGTTTGGGCCATAGACTCATTGGACAACACTGCAGTCAATCACACAAACGCGCGTCAAACGCGCGTTTACTATTGCAAAAAACGCGCATAAAAACGCGAGACAAATACGCGCGTTTTACGTGCGTCTCAGAAACGCTCAGGTGTGAACCCAGGGTAAGGGCTGCAGAATGTAGTAGTGCTATATAAGTGCATACATTAAATAAATAAATAAAATGCTGTTACACTTGGGAGGCTTTTTGTGTGTCATGATGCATCCCATTACTGCAATAATGCTAAAGGAATAATCCAATTTGGGCAAAAAATATTTAATTTCTTACCTTTTATCTACTTCTAAGAATATAGAGAGTGAGCTTTCTCCTCTTCTCCTATCATGTAAGCCATACTTAGTCAGTCATTCTGTAAACATGCTGTCATGAACATGAACATTTCGAGTGCTTACAGAGCTCAGTATTCGTAATTTGTATCTCTGACCCTCAAGTGGTATGACCTTGGACTCGATTTCCTCAAATGCCCACTTCTGGGAAGATAAGCAACTGTCTTGAAGGTTTTCCATTAACAAACAATCGTTTTTGCTCTAGAATGGTGAATTTCAAATTGTTTTCAAGTGTCCTTATAACCTATGATAAGCAACAACAATCGTTTCACTGAGGTCATGAATAATATTTTTCTTCATAGCATAAAGACAATGTAGACACAAACCTGAGTGCTCCAGAACACCAACCTTCTACGTGCTCAGCTTTTATGAATCATGTACATAAGATTAGTAATAACAGCAATAACAAGCATTGGTAGTAGACTTTTCCCACCCAGGGACCTCATACCGCTGCTTGGAAATTCATCTTGTTATGTCGAGAATTATGGAAAGTTGCAGAGGAAGGGAATCAGTGGCTACCATGTAGACACTCATACCCAAACATCTGCTAGAGTCAATTTTCATAGGAAGCAAATTAATGAAGCTTTTTTTATATATATATATAAATTGTGTCAAAATATGATGAAATTTGCATGAATTTTTGGGAAATTTGGCAAATCCAAGTTTTAGAAAAATCAACCTTGTCTAGTTTGCGGGGGAGTGACGCATTGATTGGTTTAACAAAAAGAGGTTTGGCTTAATGCAGTGATGGCTAACCTCTGGCACTCCAGCTGTGGTGAAACTACAACTCCCAGCATGCTCCATTATTTATATGGAGTTCTGAGAACAGCCAAGCAAGTGTGCACCTTGGGAGTTGTAGTTTTACCACAGCTGGAGTGCCGGAGGTTAGCCATCACATGCTTAGTGGAAAACAGGATGGCGTAAGTTGTAGCATTTTGTGCCACAATGCTGACTTGAATTCTGTCACAAAGTAAGCCTACCAATATTTGGTATAAAGTAAGACGAAACTGTCTATACAAAATTTATCATATACATTTTGTAAGATTTTGGTGTGTTTGAGGAAACTGAGTTTCCAGAGGAGACCCACACAAACATGGGGAGAACATACAAACTCCATGCAAATGTTGACTGAATTAGGAATTGTCCTACCATACCATGTGATTCATTTCTTTCTTGGATTTCATTCCTTGGGCTTAGGTCCTGAGTCTTGATTGACATAGACCTCACTCTTGTTCCTGGAGGCTGTTCATGTCTTATCCTGGGAATTTTTCATCTGGTACATGTTGTAGTGACACTCTGATTCATTCCAAACTACTACCCATCACATCTCTAACATTTCACACCCTGAATGCTCTCCTTCTCTCCTGGTGATGGCACTTTTGTTCATAACTAACTACTTACTCAGAACTACTGCGACCAATCAATGACGATTCTGGGGATGGCTACCTGGGCATTTGAACAGTCTGAACTAGGCTACTTTCACATTAGCGTTTTTCTTTTCCGGCATTGAGTTCCGTCCTAGAGGCTCTATACCGGAAAAGAACTGATCAGTTTTATCCCTATGCATTCTGAATGGAGAGTAATCCGTTCAGGATGCATCAGGATGTCTTCAGTTCAGTCTTTTTTACTTTTCAGGACGGAGATAATACCACAGCATGCTGTGGTTTTATCTCCGGCCAAAAAAACTGAACACTTGCCTGAATGCCAGATCCAGCATTTTTTCCAAAGGAATGTATTAGTGCCGGATCCGGCATTCAAATTGCTGCATTTACGGATCCGGTATTCCGGTCTGCGCATGCGCAGACCTTTAAAAATGTGAAAAAAATAAATACTGGATCTGTTTTGCCTGATAACACCGGAAAAACGGATCCGGTATTGCAATGCATTTTTCTGACTGATCAGGCATTTTTCAGACTGATCAGGATCCTGATCAGTCTGAAAAATGCCTAAACAGTCAGAAAAAATGACATCTGTTTGCATACAGTTTGCCTGATCAGGCAGGCAGTTCAGGCAATGGAACTGCCTGCCGTAAACAAACAACGCAAGTGTGAAAGTAGCCTTAGGAATTGTCCTCGTGGCAATTCTTAGACTCTGCAACCACCTGAATAAAAGAGAGACAAAATCTGGTTGTGGCTCTCAGGCTACCACTTCCTCAAAGTCACAATATGAGGGAAGTAATAGTCTGCCAAAACCTAGACATCAGCATAGACAGGTGTGTATTTGATGTCTAAATGGAGAAGAGCTTTAAATTGATTTCCATTAATGAGAGCCATTCTGCCCATAACATTTTATCTCTGCTAACGCTACTTATACTAATACAGCACTTAAAATAACAATATAAATAGGGACAGGGTAATGTTGTTCCTATGTTTCTTTATCTTATCCAAAACTTGAATGAGAAAAATATTTGTTAATAACATTTTTTGATAGATTTCCTTTTTTTTTATTTTTTTTCCTGATGTTAACCATTACTTTACCCACTCTAGCCTGTTGCGATGTACAACTGCAAAATGCTTTTACAAAATCTATAAAATATAACATCAACCAAGGGTACTTTCACAATTGCGTCAAAGTTTTCCAGTATTGAGTTCCATCCTAGGGGCTCAATAGTTTTATCCTAATGCGTTCAGAATGGAAAGCAATCCGTTCAGGATGTCTTCAGTTCAGTCCTTTTATGGTATTTGGACGGAGAAAAAAAACGCAGCATCCAAAAATCCTGAACACTTGCCGGCATTTCTTTCTATTGGAATGTATTATATAAAATTGCCGCATTGACGGATCCGGTCCTCCGGTCTGTGCATGCGCAGACCTTTAAAAATGAAAAAATTAAATAAAATACCGGATCAGTTTTTTCCGGATGACACTGGAGAGACAGATCTGGTATTGCAATGCATTTGTGAGACGGATCCGCATACGGATCCGTCTACAAATGGTTTCCGTTTGCAAACAGATTGCAGGATCCTGCTGGAATCGAGCAACGCAAGTGTGAAAGTACCCTAAACTGCTAACATCCAAGCTGACACTTATCTCTGCATAGAAACTGAGCATGTTCTGTTGACACAACCTTTTTTTTATTTTTATTCAAAAGTAATACCGGAAGGTGGATATAAAGGAAGTCTACCTAAAAGGACAAAAGAAGGAGGAACGCAATAATTGATATTTATTTTTATTGTTGCAATAAGCCCAGGCTTTCTCAAGTGATATGATTATCCCATGCAGCGTAAATTGCAGATATAGTATCTGAGTACATATGAAAGCACATAAACTGTGTGGCATTGGGGGAGATCTACTAATGCTGTCTAAAACTAAGACCATGTAAACATAGACTACACAGTCTTAAAGGCATTATCCAACCCCTATAACGCCCCTCCAAATGCCTGGGCAGCTCATAAAGATTATAATTACACCACTCCCCGGCACCCTGCGTCAGTCCTGATGCCTGCATCAGCCACCGTTGCATCTCCCTGTCGCGCAGATGAAAACATCCGGCAACTAGTGGGGCAGCCAATAGCTGGCCGCTGTGGGAACAAGCTTCTCTAGCATCACCCGCAATGCTAGGGAGGCTATTCCTATCGCGGCTGGCTATTGGCTGCCCCCCCCCATCACTGCATGTTTTGATCCACACTACGGGGAGATGCAGCTGGTGGCCGTGCAGGCATCAAGAGCAACGCAAGTGCCAGGGAGAGCGACAAGTATAATCTGTATGAGGTGCCCGGGCATTTTGGGGGTGTTCGATAACCACTCCTTTAAACTGCACCACCACATTTATCACAGTGGATGATAAAGCTTTCACATCTTTAGACTGTAACTTTAGCTCCATCTACAAGTTTGTAGGTGGCAGTGGAAGTCCCCTTACTGTCCACACCAGATTGAGAGAGAGAGGCCACACCAGAGTATAATAGAACTGAAGACTTTACTGGAGAACTTTTTCAGCAAGATGTTGCTGTACAGATATCTTGGCATAGACTCTTTACACAGGTAGTATGTATAGAAACACATGCAAACTGATAGCTTAAACCGGAATGCTGTTAATAGAGGAAGTCTCTTTCTTGCTTTTTGTGGAACCCATTTTTTGGTTACACAAGTTTCCCTAACACATTACGTCAGATCGAGGGGTGCAGTCAGGCTCGGACTGGCCCACAGGGGAGGCGGGCGATTCCTCGGTAGGCCCCCAGTCTCCTGCGCCCGGAGGATAAGACAGAGGAGTAATCATTTCTCTTGTTTCTCAGGAGAGATAATTATTGTAGCCACTAGGTGGCAGTATCGCATAGTCATGCAGCCACCTACTGGTGTAAATTTTACAGAAGGCCCCACAGTATTTTCTAAACAGTGAAGGAGAAGGGAACATTTCTGGCCATCCTCCTGCCCTCCCTGCTGTCAAAAAACTGTGGTTGCTGGAGAGAATGACCCCTCTGCGGTGCTGGGCTGATTTCTCACGTGTGTGACAGTAGTGAGCTGTAGGAGACTATAAGGGGGAAATAGAGTATTTGTTTATAGTAGACTCAGATCTGTGTATGTGTGCTGCTCTCTGCAGAGTTCAGAGTGGCATTGGGGGGACTCTGCCCTAGGTCCCCCCAAAGTCTCTGCTTAAGTTGCACCCCCATAAATGCCCCAGCTCCAGATGCTCCCACCTCTAAATGCACCACTTAGTATTGCCTCTTCTCCAGTTACCCCCTAATACCTCTGCTCCAGGATCCCCACTATTACCCTTCCTCAGGTGACCCTAATGCCTCTGTTTCAGTTATGACCCTCAATTTGTGCCCTTTGCTTACTTTGCTCCCTCTAGAACCTTTGCTTGGGCTTTGTTAAAGGTTATGACCTGCAAAGGAGGTTGCACTTATGACTGAAAAATTCTGCACAGTGCGTCACATTCTCCAGTATTGACACTTATGGTTTACATGGCGGTAGTGATGATATTCCGTATTTACATGCATCACTGCTATGGCAGCAGTAAAGAGATACTGGTGGAGTGGTGGAGGATTTGAAGGGGTTGTCTAGGTTTTCAAGTTATTCTCTCCACACCATAGGGCATAACTATATGATTAGCGGGGTCCAATTATGTGACCCCCACTGATCCCAGGAATGGGTCCTGTTCCCCCTCTTTGATGGTGTGACAGGCCACACATATGCCCTGCTGCTCCATTTATTCTCTTTGGGACCACTGGAAATAGCCAGCGCTGTACTCTGCCATCTCCAGTGACCCCATAGAGAATGGATGGAGAGGCAGGGCATATGCTCGACCTGCCACTCAATCAAGAAGGGGGATCAGTGGGGGCTCCAGTGTTCAGACCCCCATTGATTACTTAGTTATCCCCGATCCTGTGGATAGAGGATAACTAGAAAAGCAGACACAGGCCCTTTAACAGGCAAGCATTTCTATTTTAGTTTGACACATATTTTGGGCCAGATTTTTAATTTTAATATTTTTTTTTTTACAACCACAGAAAACCTTTTAGGATAGGGAATGTGAAAAGGTCCAACAGCTATTACATGACAGGTGATAAGTGTCTGATTGATGGGGGTCTGACTGCAGGGATCCTCATGATCAAAGGAGTGTGGTCTTAAGACCCTTGTGTAGATTGGCGGTAATGTAATTAAATGTCTCAGGACCCTTTTTTTCATGATCAGTGGGTGTTCCAGCAGTCAGACCCCAGCAATCTGATATTTATTACCTATCCTGTAGATAGGCAACAGGTCATTATGGTAGGACAACCCTTTTAAATATACTGTAATGTGCAATCTGAGGAGGTTACTATTTGGTAAATTTCATGCCAGAAATGTATGCTTAAAGGGTTTGTCTCACTTCAGTAAATGGCATTTATCATGCAGTTAATACAAGGCACTTACTAATGTATTGTGATTGTCAGTATTGACTCCTTTCCATCACATTATACACAGCACGTATCCGTGGTTATTACCACCATGTAATCCAGCAGTGGTGGCCGTACTTACACACTACAGGGAAAGGCTGGAAGTGCGCATAGGCCAACACCTTTACCTATATTGTGCAAGCACGGCCACCGCCGCTGGATTGCAGAGTGGTCAAAACCATGGATACGAGCTGTGTATAATGTGATGGAAAGGAGGCAATATGGACAATCACAATACATTAGTAAGTGCCTTGTATTAACTTTCTCTACATGATAAATGCCAGTAGCTGATGTAAGACAACCCCTTAAACCCCCTCTAAGTGTGCTACACTTAATAGGGTTAGGCATAAATGTCTTGGTGTGTGCATTGCTTGTTTCCTATGTGTGATTGGTGTGTGCTATATATGATCTATGCATCAGTGGTGTATGTGCAGTATGTGACATATGCATCAGTGGCATGTGAGCCACGTATAAGTGTCTTGTATCCCACATCTGTCCAATGAGTGATTGGTGTGCGCTGCATGTGTCTTGTTTCTGACTGACTTAAGTGCAGGATATCCATATATGTGTAAATTCTGCCACATGTATGTTTGTGCATTTTGCTGTGAATGTCTGCCATCATACTTCATCTTTAATACTTCTGTTATCACTGTAAGGGCTCATGAACACGACCGTTGGATGTTTTGCGGTCCGCAAATTGTGGATCTGCAAAACATGGATACCGGGTGTGTGCGGAACAGAACAGCCAGCCTCTAATAGAACAGTCCTATCCTTGTCTGTAATGCCGACAATAATAGGACATGTTCTATCATTTTGCAGAACGGCCATGCGGACATACAGAATTTTTTATACAATAGCCATTCCATTGAATGTTCCAGTAAAAGCCCATTCTTTATAGTATATGACCATCAATTAAGGGTCCCCCTTCCTGTGATTGTCTCTTCTGGAGTTCCTGTGGCTGACTCTACTATTAATAGTTTATCCCCGATGTGGCAAGAGACTTCACTGCCACAGGCATCTGCTCATATTAGGAGGTACACTTATTGCAAGCTCAGGACCTTGCCTCAGTTGCCTCCTGAAAATAAGGTCTGACTCTTTACCAAAAATATCAGACTCAAGGTACCCTAGTACAAGTTGGCACCCACTTAATCGGTCCCTTTGAGGTGCTGAAACTGTTGAATCTAGTTTGGTACCAGTTACGCCTTCCAGTTCTCCCTCCTCAGGCCTGCGGTGTTCAATCATTATTTCAGAGATTCTGCTACTTCCTCCTGCTCCTGTGACTATTGAAGATGTGTTTAAAGTCAAGAATATTCTGGGCATGAAGAAAATCAGAGGAAAGACTTTCTTCTTGGTGGATTGGAATGGTTACAGTCCATAAGACAGATCTTGACAGCTAGCTGGGAACATTAATGTCCTCGTTCTGCTGAAAAGATTCTTACAACAATCAGGACGTAAGAAAGGATACTGTTATTTCGCGGGCCTCACTGTCTACCAGGGACATTAGTCATTGAACAATTACTACGCCTCTTTTTTACTTCACTACCACTCCCTCCTCTCATAGCTCTATGTACAGCTGCACAGCTGCTTCTAATTGATAATCAAATTATCCTGTAACACTGTGGTGCTAACCTCATTTGCCTGAGAAAATACGTTCCTAGCATCCTTTTTCCTTAAGTTGTTTGTTCTTTGTTTTCTGCCCATGTACCAACCTGGGCCTGTTTACTGTTGTGATCCTCTGCTACCAGCCTTACATTGGACCTATTTCTCATGTTCACATGAACTCTGCATGCCTTGACCTTGGTCTGTTACTGATTACAAGTTTTGACTGATCTTTTGGTGCACTGTTTGAGCCCTATGGGTCAGATGTCAACCATACCAGGTGTCAGGGTTTGAACCCAGAAACTCCTGAATCTCAGGCAGTAGCATTTCTCACTGAGCTACTGGCAATTCTTGACAGCTACTTCTGATGGACAGTTTCTTGTTCCTTAATGGGCTTGCCTTGATTGCCTAATTAGCTCCACTCTTGGACTTTCTATTTAAGTCTGTAATCCAGCTGCTCCTCCTGAGCTCATTAAAACCTGTTGTGCTTATCTGTTAAGCCTCATGCACACGTCCGTGAAACACGGACCGTGTGATACCGGCCTGGATTTCTTCTGAGTGCAGGAGCGCACGGCGTCATTGGTTGCTATGACGCTGTGCGCTTCCTGCTGCCGCAGCAGTACAGTAATGCACTGGTATGATCTATACCAGTGCATCACTGTACTGCGGCGGCAGCAGGAAGCGCACGGCGTCATAGCAACCAATGACGCTGTCCGCTCCTGCACTCAGAAGAAATCCAGGCCGATATCACATGGTCCATGTTTCACGGACATGTGCATGAGGCTTTACTGAACCTGGATTGTTATTTGGCTACACCTCTGCCTCACACTACAACTTTAGCTATTCATCTGTTACCAAACTTGGACTGTTATTTGACTACACCTTCCTTCAGTAAACCCCAGTTATTCGGATTTTCAAAACCACTGGATTCCTACCTCGCTTTCCAGACCTTGATGATTCAGGTGAGCAATTGTGTCAGTCCTATTGCACCGGGATTACTCCAAGAGGTAGCAGCTTGGTGGTTGCTCTACAGTGAAGTCCAGATCCCTGTACAGGGGTTAAAGGGTGAATACAAGAGGAATGCCAGGATAATGCTCTTAGGTTTAGCCCAAAGTCAAACTGTTTTTCTTGATGCAATTTTCACACCTATTGCAGTAAAAAGTAAATCTGCTCCAATCTGCTTAACAGTACTTATTTATGAAACTTGATAGGGAAATCTCACATGATGTCTTTTGCAGGAAAAATTTGGTAGGGATTCTGTGACAAAATGATATTGGATGGCCGCTACTGGGAGCCGCAAATTATTGGGTGACCACCCTAAGAATAAACATGTCAGTTCTTGGCACAGACATGATAATAAACACTGACTGCATGAACGACAGCGGGAGGCAGATTTTGCACAGTGAACAGGGCCTGAATCTTTGACTTCATCAAGATACCACATCCTAACCGTCAAAAACATATGTAGTAATATTTACCCCAAAATGACTAGCCATATTTTTCAGCCCATAAGACGCAGTGAAATTTTGGGGAAAAAGTGCATCTTATTTCAATTTGGAAGTGTTCATTAGTATCTGAGGACCGAGAAGTGGTGAATGCAGTGCTCCTCGGGCTCTGTACTCAACGCTTCCTGGTCCTCTGCTGTCGGCTGTGCTGTGGCTGCGCACAGTGCGAGGGCGCTCTGTGACCTCACGCTGTGCGCGTCAGGTCATAGCAAAGCCGCAGCAGGAAGAAGAGAGAAAGTGCTGCTGGTGAGGAGTGGATTTTTTTATTTTTTTTGCTCTGAGGATGGGGCACATTTGAGGCTGATGGCTGGAGGCACATTTGAGGCTGATGGCTGGAGGCACATTTGAGGCTGATGGCTGGAGGCACATTTGAGGCTGATGGCTGGAGGCACATTTGAGGCTGATGGCTGGGGGAACATCTGAGGCTGATGGCTGGGGGAACATCTGACTCTGATGGCTGGGGCCACATCTGAGGCTGATGGCTGGCGGCACATCTGAGGTTGATGGCTGGGGGCACATCTGAGGCTAATGGCTTGGGGCTGATAGGAGGCTTATGGCTGACCTGAGGTATGGGGGTCTCATTTATCAGAAAATTTTGTTTTCATATTCAGGTAGATAACATCCCTACAGAACACCCCTCATAGAGTACATGTAAAAAAATGTAATCAGTTATCAGCTGATCTGAGGCATAGGGGTCTCATTTGAGGTCTGAATGGGGGTCTTATTTATATTGGGGCTATTACTGTAGCTGAGGTCTGATTGGGGGTTATTCACATTGGGGTCTGAGCTGAGTTTTGTTTGTGGGTCTTATCTGAGGTCTTATTGGGTTCTTATTAACATAAGGGGTCTGATCTGAGGTCTAATTGAGAGTCTTAATAACGATGGGGGTCTGATTGGGGCTGTGATGAGCTGATGTCTGATTACCATTGGGGGTCTGATTGTTGGTCTGATCTGAGGTCTAAAGAAAAAATTTTTTTTTCCATATTGTCCTCGGTGTGTCTTATGGGCCGATGCGTCTTATGGGGTGAAAAATACAGTACATTATACTAAATTCAATAAATTGTCATTTTTATTTGGTGGATACATTTGTATTTTTTTTATCATTACACATTAGGAAATTGTATTGCACTTTTCCAATATATTTCCATTATTAGAATTGCTAACCTGAAGTAGAACACATTTTTTCATTGTTAAGGAATAGGGTAAGCTCACATCTCTGACAGGTAACTCTGATAGTCTGTTCTGGCAGAGGAGCTTGAAAGGGGTTGGATACAAATTCAGGTTTGATCTATTCCGACTGAATGGAATTGGACTTGAAATTAATTTGGGGAAATTTGCTCATCTCCAGTTATAAGCATATTGATCCAACACTAAAAAGAGGAACAGAAATAAGCAATTGTTTTCATTTCATATTCAGGTAGACAACCTATTGAAAACCCCTCATAGAGTGCATATGAGAAGACTATAAATGTCATCCCAAGTTATAGAGAAAATCAGTTATGTAAATTATTGGTATATAAAATATTTTTAAATAATAAAAAAAAATTATTAAAAAACTCCCAACAACATAAAAAGGTCACTAACTAGAACGATACAGCCACCCTAACACTCTACACATTTCTTACATTTCCATTGACTATGGAAAGGGGAACTGCATTACATGTTTTAGTGGCACTATCGTGGGGTTGGCAATAATAGACTCTTAGACTAAGGGGGTTAAAAGTCTAAACCATGTTTATTTTTCATCCAACACATGTCACTTGGGTAAAGCCATAGCATTTGAAGTATATCATAAAAAATTTAATAAACACCTGCCCATCTGGATGCTAACTATACAGAGACTTCTCTCTCTCAGCTATGCTTTCAGCATGTCAGAGGGATCAGGCTGCAGAGCCACACAGCCAAACAGCCACCATGTTCTGACACTGACTGATGCTCCGAGGCCTCTATTCCAGTTATGGTCTCAGTAGCCAGGGGCAGATTGGCCATAAACCCTGCAGGGAAATTTCCCGGTGGGCTGATACCCAGGACGGCAACCCAAGCCCTCCTCTCGGCCGCCAGCTGGGGACATGATGATCCAATTCTCTCTTATGCACCTGGCCAGCAGCTGCAGGTGCCATCCAGAATTCTACTGTATCGCCATTCAAAGGATAGCGATACAGTTGAATACTGTGGTGCAGGTGACAGTATATTGTGCTGCATTGTGTTTTTTGAGTCAACTGGGGTGGTATATTACTCTTACCTACTTCTGCTTTCTCTGCCTAATTATGTTGCCCTGCCTTCTGTCAAGTTTGACCCGCCTGCAACATGGAGCCACTTTTACCCTTTTTTCCAGAGCCACATTTAGTTCCCAGTCCGTCCGTCCGTGCCAATAGCCACACCTGGGTCTGGTTCTGTACTGGAACGGAGGGAGTGGCATACCCCACTACCAGCCTACATCCCACTCTATTAAAATCCAGCCTATAAAACTAAGTCTAAACTACCTGTCTCAGGAAACTATGCTTTACTGAAGCACAGCTTTCTGGATTCTATTATCTCACCCAGCTAAGGATGAAATATATACCCCTTCCAGCATCTTACTACATGCATTGTTACTGGCACATTATGCTATTAAAATAAAAAGCATGTAAGATTTTTTTTTTCCGGAAAAAGGGATTGATATAAAAGTGGTTTTACTTCAACTCAAATATTGTGCATCTGTTGTTATACCGTATCACCCCAGATACAAAAAGTGAGCAAAAATAACTAATCATCAGTCAACATAACCGAGATCCCGTGACCTCAGCTGGGTTTCACATTATGACTTTCATATATTTGAAGTTATGAAGAATATACTCAATATGACAGGTGCTGTGCTTGGAAGAAAACACAACCATTTTAAAACTAACTACCTCTGCAATTTGAGCTCCAAGACAATGTCAGCAGATGTCTGAGATTCATGTGTAAGGACTTGAATCAGTAGATGATCTTGTTTTCAAGCTGATCTTCTGTAGTGTAGTGGAATCTGAGTAATAATTGCAGATAATACTCTGCTTGTGTGAGGACATGATCTTCTCTGATCATTTCAGCACATTATTTCATGTTCATTTTTTTTTTTTTATTTCTGATTAATGATTTATTCACAATTTATTTTATAACACCAATGGGCTAATGCATGATTGTAGGTGTATATGATGCTAGTTTTTAGATTTATTTTTTTATAAATTAAGTGCAATAGTCATTTACCCATTTCAGATAAATTATTCCTGGAGGATACCTGGAGTGTATTATGCCCTGGAACCCTTGTAATACTTATTTTATTGCACCTTACACAGCAACGATTCAACCTTGTGGTCTTTATCAAGCTCACAATACAATGCTACCATAGTGAACATTTAAATACCTTCACAATACCTCTAATTGGTTACGTTTCCCTACCTTCATTAACCCCCCCTGCTTCTCAAACAGCGATTTACAACTTCATGCAATTACTTATCATATACACATATTCACATACCGTGCCCCATGCTGCGGCTGTTGTGCCTGGAAACCAAGAGCCACACGGGTCCTGCACTGCTTTCAGCTCTGCCATCACAGGCCGATTAGTGGCTAACCCCGCTTAATTTGACAGTTAGTAAAGTGGTGTGCGACAACGGTGCCAATCTGCTGAGCGCACTGAAACAGGGCAAAGTGACACACGTGCCGTGCATGGCACACGTCCTGAACTTAGTCGTGCAGCGATTTGTTGTCAAATACACCGGGGTCCAGGACGTCTTGTGGCAGGCCAGGAAATTCTCTGGCCATTTTAGAAGATCTTACACTGCCCTGGCTCGCCTTGCTGACGTTCAGCGGCGACACCACTTACCCATCAGACGTCTAATAGGTCATCAGCATATGATCAGTGGGTGTCGCGACCCCTAAATCAGCTGTTTGAAAAGACACCACCGCTCAGATTAGCACTGCAGTCTTCTCTCTCAAGTGACTGTGCTTGGTATTGCAGCTCAGCTCCGAACACTTTAATGTGGCTGAGCTGTGCCTAGGTCATATGACCAATGACCGTGACATCACATGGCCTAGGCACAGCTATGATAAGGCCAAAATGCTACTGCGAGTGCCGGTACCTTCTTAAACAACTGAAAGGCAGGGGGCCTGGGTAGTGATAGACAAACATCGGCCGGGAAGTTTCGTGAACGCGCGTTCGCGATCAATTGTTTGCAAATCGCGCGTTCGCAGCGGGCTCCATTCACTTTAATTGCAGGCAAACCTGAAAAACCTTCAGGTCATATTAGCAGCCACTAAATACTTACTAGAAGTGCACAAATAGTCCCACAACATGGACAGTGACATACCACAGGGGATCAATAGCAAAAAATCACACAAAAAATATCTTATTTTATTCAGGGGCCATTTTTATGCGTCTTAAAGGGAAAAAAATTATTTTAGGAGTACAGGCCCAAAAAATTATGCATTCACCTGACAGAAAAGAACAAGTGATTACATGGCTGGAGGTATATTAGGCGGTCAGTGGACAACAATTTTACTGTAGGCCAGTGGAGTACAGGCCCAAAACAATAGGCATTCACCTGACTGAAAAGAACAAGTGACTATGTGGCTGAAGGAATATTAGGCAGTCAGTGGATAACAATTTTATTGTAAGCCAGTGGAGTACAGGCCCCAAAAATTATGCATTCATCTGACAGAAAAGAACAAGTGATTATGTGGCTGGAGGTATATTAGACGGTCAGTGGATAACAATTTTACCGTAGGTATATGATGAGGGAGTGTGATGAAGGGGCGTTGCCCATAAAAGGGTTTCCTATAGTGCACACATATACCCTCAGGACACAAAAAAAGGGGGAGGGTAGTAGTTAAGCGCCAGCTCTCCCGTGAAGTCAGGATGGTAAATAATTATCATATACCCCCATCATATGCCTAAGTGTTTTGATTTCATCAAACAGTTGAGCTGCCTAGCCCGTTGTTCATCTATCCTACGTGGACTCTTCTCTCTTTTAGAGCAGGGGTCCTATTCGAATTCGCGATAGGCCCCAAAAAATATGTATAGGCCCAAAAAATATGCACTCACCTGACAGAAAAGAACAAGTGATTATGTGGCTGGAGGTATATTAGACGGTCAGTGGATAACAATTTTACTGTAAACCAGTACAGGCAACAAAAATTAGGCATTCATCTGGCAGAAAATAACTTTTGATGATGTGGCTGGAGGTACAATAGGCGTTCACTGGATGAAAATTTTACTGTAGGCCACTAAGTAGAGGCCCCCAAATATTAGGCATTCACCTGACAGAAAAGGCCTTTTATGCCGCTATATATACATAAGACAAGGTCCATTATTTGTTCTCTGTGGTGGCGGATATGTGTGGGCTGGCAAGAGGAAATTCAATTAAACGTGTTCATCACAGGTGTTGAATTCCTCCGAGATCCATGCCTCATTCATTTTTAGAAATATAAGTTAGTCCACACTGTTGTGAGCTAGGTGATTGCGCTTATCGATCACAATCCACCTTGCTGCACTGAATATCCATTCGGACAAGACACTCGACGAGGGGCAAGCCAAGAGTTCCATGGGAAATTGTGCCAGCTCTGGCCACAGGTCAAGCCTGCACACCCAGTAGTCCAGGGTTTCCTCGCTTCTCAGAGCGTTCACATCGGCCGTTAACCCGATATAGTCGGACACCTGTCGGTCTAGGCGTTCCCTGAGGCTGGATCCGGAGGGTGGCTCTCGATGGGTTGGCTGCAAGAATGATCTCATATTCGAAGTGCCCTCTTCTTGCAGGCGCGGAAGGATTGGCACCCGTACCTGTTTTGCTGTTGGTGGAAATTCCTCCGCCAGCGCCAACAGCAGAATGCAGCATCTCTCGAAGCAAGGCCTGGAAATGCTGCATTCTGACAGCCCTCTGTGATGCTGGTAACATGTCCGCCATTTTGTGTTTGTATGGGGGGTCTAATTACATTGCCACCCAGTACAGGTCCTTGCCCTTTATGCTTTTTATACGAGGGTCCCTCTTCAAACACTGGAGCATGAAGGCCCCCCATTTGCACTAAATTGGAAGCAGAAGCGGAGTGCCCTGGCTCCTGCTCATCCTGCTCTTCTGCTGAGACGAATATTTGCAATAAAGAGCCGAATTCTTCATTAATAATAGTAAAGCAAAGCTATTTTCCACACTGGGCAACAATCAGCATCTAATATTCTACAGGCAATTCTGGCTAGGGGGGGTCTTGGATCCTGCTGGTGTCTTGAGCTTATCCAGCAGGCCACCCCCCTGTGAAGTGATTATAATTGTATATACGCTGAGCAATGCTAAGTTTTTGACAAATTTGATATATATTTTATATCACTTCTACTGTTTACCAGTTACCTTCTGAGCCACCTCTAAACTGATGACAATTTACTTGCACCTGCACTATTCCTACATCTTATGGTTATCTCCTTTAACATAAGACATCTCCTCTTGGACCTACTGGCTCCACTGGATTCATCTCTCATACTCTTAAGCAGTGAGTTATTTGATTTGGGATCACTACTATTTATATTCTGATAGTCTACTTTGTGTATTCCATCCTTTTTTTTTCTTGGGACCTGGCAATTCTACTAGGGGCTATACATTGACCAGTCTGCTCGGGTCCATTGCTCTCCAGTGAACCCCCCCAGTAACTGGCCATAAAATTACTGTATCCTGCTCATCGCCCAGGAGAATGCCATCCTCGGTCTCCTCCCCCCAGCCACGGACAACACCAGGGATCCCCGAAAAGTTTAAAGTCCTCCTCAAAGCCTGCTCTTCTTGCTCCTCCTCCCCCCAGCCATCATCCTCCTCTGACTCCTCTTCAGACTCCTGCTGACTTGTCTCAGATGGAGTAGCCCCACCTGGAAATTCATTCAGCATTGCGACTGCCTCATCTTCCCGCTCCTGCTCCTCGATCGGGCAAGAGCCGTTGGGCGAGAGGGTTATCCGGCGTCATCAACTTTTTACGTTTAAAATATTCTGAAGGTTACCGCGCACTCCATATTCTTGAATTGATTATAGCCCCCCTGCTGAAAGGTACCTGCAGTGATAGACTTAGCTCTTTATTACCTTATTGCTGGTTTTCTTCACTGCCAAGGTTTGTCTCTTTCTATATGCAGTCCGGCACTTTCGCTATCATAGGTGTAGTAGGTTGGATTGGTGGTGGCGCGCCCCCGCCGGTGGCGCGATCCCGTGTGTCAGTCCAGGGACAGCACTGCTGCAGCCGGACACTTCCTCTGCCAGTGAGGGGAATGTCAGCTCCAGTAAGCAGGGAACCAGGAGAGCAGGGCAGGCCAGACAGGTGCTGGTAGTGGGAGACTCCATTATTAGGGGAACAGATAGGGCAATCTGTCACAAAGACCGTGATCGCCAAACAGTGTGCTGTCTTCATGGCGCTAGAGTTTGACACATCGAGGATCGGGTTGACAGATTACTGGGAGGGGCTGGAGAATATCCAGCGGTCATGGTCCATATCGGAAACAATGACAAAGTTAGGAGAGTCCTTAAAATGATTTCAGGGATTTAGGTCAAAAGCTTAGGGCAAGGACCTCAAAGATGGTATTTTCCAAAATACTACCTGCACCACACAAGAAAGGCAGCGGGAGATTAGGCAGGTTAACAAGTGGCTTAAGAACTGGTGTAGGAAGGAGGGGTTTGGGTTTCTGGAGAACTGGGCCAACTTCTCTATCTGCTACAGGCTCTATCGTAGGGACGGGCTGCACCTCAATGAGGAAGGGGCAGCTGTGTTGGGGAGAAAGATGGCTAGAAGTTTAGAGGAGTGTTTAAACTAGGGACTGGGGGGGGATTACATTTTAGGAGGGGAAGATAGTGCAGATAGAGACCGGGGGCAAGGTAGTGGGACTGGGGGAGGAATGGAAGGAGGGACTAGAACAGTTCAGAAGGAAAGGTGTAGGGTAAAAAATATACATAAACCTCTCAAATGTATGTATACTAATGCCAGAAGCCTAACTAATAAAACTGAGGAGCTGGAATTAGTGATGTGTGAGGAGAACTATGACATAGTGGGAATAACTGAGACATGGCTGGATGATAGCTATGACTGGGCAGTTAATGTACAAGGTTACAGTCTGTTTAGAAAGGATCGTCAAAACCGGAGAGGGGGAGGGGTTTGCCTTTATGTAAAGTCTTGTCTAAAGCCCACAGTCCTTGAAAATATAAGTGAGGGACATGAACATGTGGAGGCACTGTGGGTAGAGATACATGGAGCTAAAAACAATAATAAATTACTAATAGGAGTTTACTGTAAACCACCTAATATACCAGCGTCCACAGAAAATCTACTACTAAACGAGTAGACAAGGCGGAAAATCATAATGAGGTGGTTATTATGGGGGACTTCAACTACCCAGATATAGACTGGGAAACTGAAAGCTGTATATCTCATAAAGGAAACAGGTTCTTGGCAATAGCCAAAGACAATTACCTCTCCCAACTGGTTCAGGACCCGACTAGAGGGACGGCCATACTGGACTTAGTATTAACCAATAGGCCTGACAGAATAACAGACGTGCAGGTTGGGGGACACCTGGGAAATAGTGACCATAAAGTAATAACCTTCCAATTATCATTTAAAAGAGCGTTTCTACAGGGAGGAACAAAAATACCAAACATCAAAAATCTAAATTTAGCCAACTAAGAGAGGCCATAGGCCCAACTAAATGGGACAAAGTCCTCAAAAATAAAAATACAGCCACAAAATGGAATATCTTTAAAAGCATCCTAAAATCTTATTGTGAGAGGTACATACTGTATGGGATTTAAAGGTTAAGGAATAAAAAGAAAACAATGTGGATAAATAAACCAAACAATTCCTGTTTTTGTTGAAGATTTTATGCCGCAATAAAGCTAAAATTTTTTCCACCATTTCTGAGCTGGATTTTCCTATTTTTCTTGAATCCACTATTACGCATCCGGGTGCGTCATCCGTGCTCGACTGGTGAAAGGGAAGGTGAGAGCTGCTGTGTGCTTAATGTGAATGTGGATAAATAGAGCTGTAAAGAAAGCAATAAATGACAAAAAGAAAGCATATAAATCACTAAAACAGGAGGGTTGCACGGAAGCACTGAAAAACTATAAGGAAAAAAATAAAACATGTAAAAAACAAATAAAAGAGTAATAAGGGGGGAATTGCAGAGAGCGACGAGGAGAAAGCAAAGCTGTTAAATATTTTTTTCTCCAATGTATTCACTGAGGAAAATAAACTGTCAGATGACATGCAGAATGTAAAAATAAATTCCCCATAAAAACTTTCTGACCCAGGAAGAAGTACATCAAAGACTTAAATAGATTAAAATAGACAAATCGCCAGGACCGGATGGCATACACCCCCGTATCCTAAGGGAATTAAGTAATGTCATAGCCAGACCCTTATTTCTGATATTTGCAGACTCTATACTGACAGGGAATGATTGGCACATGGCAAATGTGGTGCCAATATTCAAAAAGGGTCCAAAAACAGAGCCTGGAAACTATAGGCCGGTGAGTTTAACATCTGCTGTGGGTAAACTGTTTGAAGGTTTTCTAAGAGATACTATCTTAGAGCATCTCAATGGAAATAAGAAAATAACGCTATATCAGCATGGCTTCATGAGGGATCGGTCATGCCAAACAAATTTAATCAGTTTCTATGAGGAGGTAAGTTCTAGACTTGACAGAGGCGAATCAATGGATGTCGTATATCTGGACTTCTCCAAAGCATTTGACACTGTACCACATAAAAGGTTAGTATATAAACTGAGAATGCTCGCACTGGGAGAAAACGTCTGTATGTGGGTAGGTAACTGGCTCAATAATAGAAAACAGAGGGTGGTTATTAACGGTACACACTCAGATTGGGTCACTGTTACTTGTGGGGTACATCATAGGTTAGTATTGGGCCCTATTCTCTTCAATATATTTATTAATGATCTTGTAGAAGGCTTGAATAGTAAAGTATCAATTTTCGCAGATGACACTAAACTATGTAAAGTAATTAACACTGAAGAGAACAGTATACTACTACAGAGGGATCTGGATAGATTGGAGGCTTGGGCGATAAGTGGCAGATGAGGTTTAACACTGACAAATGTAAAGTTATGCACGTGGGAAGAAATAATGCAAGTCACCCGTACATACTAAATGGTAAAACACTCGGTAACACTGACATGGAAAAGGATCTAGGAATTTTAATAAACAGCAAACTAAGCTGCAAAAACAAGTGTCAGGCAGCTGCTGCCAAGGCCAATAAGATAATGGGTTGCATCAAAAGGGGCATAGATGCCCGTGATAAGAACATAGTCCTACCACTTTACAAATCGCTAGTCAGACCACACATGGAGTACTGTGTACAGTTCTGGGCTCCTGTAAACAAGGCAGACATAGCAGAGCTGGAGAGGGTCCAGAGGAGGGGAACTAAAGTAATAACTGGAATGGGGCAACTACAGTACCCTTAAAGATTATCAAAATTAGGCAAGGGGTTTATCCGGCGTCATCCACTTTTTACGCTTGAACATTTGGGCCACGGAAGCCTGCCTTCTACCAGATGAACGTAACGACAGCACGGTGGAAGGTGGAGTGGAGGACAAATGGGAGGAGAGAGGAGAAGGAAAAGAGGCAGGATGTAGAACTCCGGGAGTGTGGCTTTGGGTTCTGATGGCGTTGCTCCCACTGGGCTCGGTGATGGTAGGCCAGGTGCCTTCTTAAGGCAGTCGTCCCTAGGTGAGTGTTGGGCTAACCGCGACTTATGATAAAGGGAGAAAAGACAAGAAATGAAACGCACATCCAGCTGCTATGCTTTGATCTCATCCCTGCTACTATTGCAGAAGACAGCACTAAATAGCGCATGTGTACCACCTCCTATGCTACATGCTAAATGAGGCATTAGTGTACATTTTGATCAAAAGGCATAAGCCCACTCACCACGCCAAGGTTGCCTCTATGAGTGGGTCCTAACCTAAAATTGGCACGGCACTGCACAGCATTAGCAGTGGATGTGCGATTCATTTCTTGTCTTTTCTCCCTTTATTACTTATATAGAAATTCTGTCCCTGGATCAGCACTCCTTCCATACGCCAGGTGATTTTAATTAGCCAAGCATTCATTAGTAGGGGTTAAATTAGCCTTCCATGCTCTCAGTTGGAGTTCCTGTGAGCTTCAGATGAGGTGAGCTTTGACAACTGTTCACATAGTGCGGTGCTGCACGGGGGCCACTGTGCTGTTTTTTTGGCTGGTGGGGCCCAGTGCTAGGTATGGCATGGTCAGGCAGCAGGGGTTCTGTGCAGCGCTGCGCCAATGTTAGGTTAGGACCCACTCATAGAGGCAACCTTGGCGTGGTGAGTGGGCCTTTTGCCTTTTGATCAAAATGTACACTAATGCCTCATTTAGCATGTAGCATAGGAGGTGGTACACATGCGCTATTTAGTGCTGTCTCCTGAAGTAGTGCAGGGATGAGATCAAAGCATTAGCAGTGGATGTGCGATTCATTTCTTGTCTTTTCTCTCTTTATTACTTACCGCGACTTATGCGTTGACAGCACAGGCTACAGATGGCAACACTATTGTCAGCAGCTGACACGTTAAAACAAGACCACACTGTGGAGCCATGTGCTGGGGTCCTGGGAGTGCCAGAAGTGACGGTGCATGGTGAATTGCTTGCTCCAGATACATTTGCAGTCTGCTTTTTGCCTCCTGCACACTGCGAGTTCTGCCTGCTTCTCCTCCTTCTCCTCCCTATCTGCTGCTCCATCTCTCCCTCTGAACTCCCCTCCTCTTCCTCTCCTGTGGGCACCAACTCTCATCAACACGTCATCATCGTCACCTTCACCACCACTGACATTAGAGATCTCGGAGTAGGTAGCAACAGTGGGGACTACCCTCCTTGGGCTTATCTGGGTACTGTCATCAGACCGCTGGGTAGCGGTCGTTGCTACCTCCTCTTCATCCAATGCCAAGAATGGCTGCGCATCGGTAAGGTCTAGGAATGGATGGGAAAATAATTCCTCTGACTTGAGTGGACTGGCTATGGTGGGGGTGGGGGGTGTCTTTGGGGGTGCACACAGCATAGAGTGAGGAGGGTGCAGATACAGAGGATGAGGAGGGTGCAGAAGCGGAAGGCTGAACTCAACCAACTCTGATGCATCCTTTGACATTATCGCTCGCACCTTCTCCAACTTCCCACTTAGGCTCCGGTCTGCTGCACCTGCCCGACCCCTACCACCCCTGCGGAACGGCATGCCTCTTCCTTTGCCTGTCATTTTCAAAATTACCCTGTGCCAAAGTCCCTAGAGAAGAGCAGTATTTGTGGAAGCACGTACATCGCAGGCCTCAATCAGTATTTGGTGGAAGCCCGTATATCTCACCCCTCAATTAGTATTTTGTGGAAGCAGGTATATAGAACCCCTTAATCAGTATTTTGTAGAAGAAGGTATATCGCACCCCTCAATCAGTATTTTGTGGAAGCAGGTATATAGAACCCCTTAATCAGTATTTGGTGATAGCAGGTATATCGCCCCCCTCAATCAGTATTTTGTGGAAGCAGGTATATGGCAGGCCTCAATTAGTTGTTAGTTGAAGCAGGTATATCAAAACCCGCAATCTGTATTTTGTGAACGCAGGTATATGGAAAACCTCTATCACTATTTTGTGAAAGCTGATATATGGCAGGCTTCAATCGGTTGTTAGTTGAAGCTGGTATATCAAAACCCACAATTTGTATTTTGTGGATGCAGGTATATGGAAAACCTCTATCACTATTTTGTGGAAGCTGATGCAACCTCTCCCTACACTGGCAAAACACATAATGTAAAATGTGTGCCAGATTGGGTTCTGTTATAGGGTTGGGGTAGTGTCCATGTGCTAAAAAAGGAATTAATTGGCTGTCCTGTCCCACCTGATGGATGTGTCATGGGTCAAAGTTTGGCGCAATGCAAAAGAATAAGGCGCATGCAAACATCACCATATGTTCGCATGTTCGGCGAATTGCGAACAAGCAAAGTTCGCCGCAAATAGACCACCTGGCGAACCGCAAGGCCATCTCTAGTCCTGGGTGTTGGACCCCCATCGATCAGATACTGATGACCTATCTAGAGTGTAGGTCATCAGTTAAAACCCCTTTTTTACTCCTTATCACACAATCACATATATGTTCATGATCAGTGTTAAGGGGTTATATAGAGCAAGCTCACATGCTGAGCCCGCTCCATATATGGTGGGTGCTGTCTGTATAATATAGCCAGCACTAGCCCTCAATGACCAGGCGAAGACACCGAACCCGGTCATTCAACCCGTTAGATGCCGCTGTCAATAGCGCTTGGGGCATCTGTTGGATTAGGCAGAGAGAGGGTGTTTCCTCTGCCTTCCAATCTGAGCCTCCTGGGGCCTCGTCGAGGTTCCTAGGCCTATCATGGCTAGCTGCCTGAAGAGCTGTACCTTAGGCAGAGTTTGGCAGACAGTCTCTCAGAAAACCATTGACTACAATATTATTTTATTACAGTCTATAGGACATTTAATCTTAAGATGGCATGTTCAAGTCCCATAAAGGGACTAAAAGTTACTGTATAAAAAGTAAAAAAAAAGTGTAAATAAACAAATATATTTTTAATAATTCAAATTGCCTCCTTTGCTAATTTTACATACACAAAAAAACTATTAAAAAATAAACATAACAGGCATCACTCAGTCTCAAAATGCCCAAACTAATAAAATATGTTTGGAAAAGGAATTGCTATTTTTGACCCCCGTAAAAAAAATTACTGATCAAAAAGTCGTATGCAACCAAAAATGGTATTAACAGAAACTGAAGTTTGCCCCGCAAAAAAACAAACCCTAATACAGTTCTGTAGGTGGAAATATAGAAAAGTTAAGGGTGTTAGAAAATGGCTAGGTAAAGAAAATGTTGATTTATATATATATTTTTTTTAAAGAAGTGAAACAAAATAAAAACTATACAAATTTGTTATCGCCGTAATTGTACTGACCTGCAGAGTAAGGACATCATGTCATTTTTAGGGCAGCATGAATGCTGTAACACCCCAAAAATCTTGGAGGAACTGTGGGTTTCTTTCAATTTCAACCCACAACATTTTTTTCCCATTTTAAAATACAAGATATGGTAAATTAAATGGTGCCATTAAAAATACAACTATGTGCACATAAAATTTAAAAAAGTTATGGCTCTTGAAAGTAAAATGCAAAAACAAAAATGGGCCTAATTCTTAAAGGGGTTATCCCATTAATAATGTAAACAATGAAAATCATGCATCATGTAATCCACAAAAGTCTCTTTAACAAAACTTCAACCAGCCCTGTACCTCACATGGTTCCAGAGATCTCCCCATTCATTGCTCCAAATGTTCTGCTAGATTTATTTCAAGCTGTCAGCATAGGGGGTATGTCCTTTCTCAGAGGTGAGTCCTTTCTAGCACAGCTGGTGTCAGCTGAAGGACGGAAAAGCATGTGCTTCTGTCTTAGTGAGCAGGACAGAGAAATTGGAAAAAAGAACAAACAGCAGGTGGCGCTGTACAGATACGTTAGATTTCATTGAATAACTTAGCAGCTATAATACATTTTTAGTTACATGCAATTACAAAAGCATTGAAATCCAGCTGCTGGTTTGAAAACTGTTAAATATTTCCATGGGTGTATGCAGATTACAATAAAACCAGTTATTACCACTTATATTTTCATCAGACCTGATAATGTAGTGCTTCAGATACATTTTCAAGGGTACTAAAAGTCCATCAGTTCCTCTTCAGTTAGATTTGTACATTCAGATATTGCATTCGGTAAGCTCCACAACATACAACTAAATGTTTTACAAGAACCGACTATGATTGTTTTTCAAGCACATTTATGGAACTAAAAAAGATAATTGAAATAAACAAATCTATCATATGTAGTGTTGAGCGAACCCGAACTGCAAAGTTCGGGTCCGTACTGAACTTTGCGAGTTTGCGTACCCGGACCCGAACCCGAACTTTTCAGCAAAAGTTTGGGTTCAATGTTCGGGCATTTAATAAAGCTTGTTGAAAAGCTGCAGGGCAGCCAATCAACAAGCTTTTAAGCTGTGGGCACTTAGAAGACATCACAGCCATACCTACTAATGGCATGGCTGTGATTGCAGGTATAGAGAGAAAGAAAAAGGCGAGGGTTATTCCAATCTGGTGGAAGGATATAACTAGAGGCGCCAGTGGATGGAGAACAGGAAGATGTAAAAAAGCAGAGGCAGGAGAAAGAGAAAAAAATGTGTAAAAGGGGAGGCAGCTGAAAGGGGTGTTCACACCGAAAGAATTCGGTGTGTAAGAGAATAAAGGAGAGTGACTTAATAAGTCATAAAAATTTACACCCCTATGAGAAGCGCCAAAAGCCCCAGGATATAAGGAAGATGAAATTAAGTAAGCAATTAAGGTATGGTAGATCATATAACCAGATCAGGGTAACCAGGAGAAGAAGGGGAACTCAGTGAACAGTAGACACACCACTGAGGCGTCCTAAAGTAAACAATAAGTAAAAGTATTCACATATGGTCACCCTATAGGGTATATTAGAAAAGCCAAAAATAATCAACTCACTTCACGGGGGGTGGCCAGCTGGATAAGCTCAAGACACCAGCATGGACCAATACCCCCCAATCCGGAGTGCCTGTAGAGTCGTCCAACACTGACGATTGCCCAGTAGGAAAAGGAAAGGCTTCACTTCAGTGGTATTGTTTGAAGACTTTGGCTTCTTTATTAATTCATAAAAGGCTCAACGCGTTTCGGGGTATGCAAACCCCTTCTTCAGGAGCAAGTACAGACAGAATACAAATAAAAATAAGCTTATAATAATAATACCTGGTGGCCCTATATATAGGGCTTGTGAAAGAATGGCATTCTTTCACAAGCCCTATATATAGGGCCACCAGGTATTATTATTATAAGCTTATTTTTATTTGTATTCTGTCTGTACTTGCTCCTGAAGAAGGGGTTTGCATACCCCGAAACGCGTTGAGCCTTTTATGAATTAATAAAGAAGCCAAAGTCTTCAAAAAATACCACTGAAGTGAAGCCTTTCCTTTTCCTACTGGGCAATCGTCAGTGTTGGACGACTCTACAGGCACTCCGGATTGGGGGGTATTGGTCCATGCTGGTGTCTTGAGCTTATCCAGCTGGCCACCCCCCGTGAAGTGAGTTGATTATTTTTGGCTTTTCTAATATACCCTATAGGGTGACCATATGTGAATACTTTTACTTATTGTTTACTTTAGGACGCCTCAGTGGTGTGTCTACTGTTCACTGAGTTCACCTTCTTCTCCTGGTTACCCTGATCTGGTTATATGATCTACCATACCTTAATTGCTTACTTAATTTCATCTTCCTTATATCCTGGGGCTTTTGGCGCTTCTCATAGGGGTGTAAATTTTTATGACTTATTAAGTCACTCTCCTTTATGGCTGTGATTGGCCATTGCATCATGTGACCCAGCCTCTACAAAGCTGGATCACGTGTAGCACCGCCCACCAACTCGGAGTAGTGCAAGGATGGGAAGCAGGCAGCTGAAGTGAGGAAAAGTGTTAGGAATCTCATCTGGCAATTTATTTTCTGTTGGTGACCTATAGTAATTTTTTTTGTGGGTGCAATACACCAGCTTTGCCCCCATGACACAGAAATATAATAACTAATCTGGCTGTTAATTCTGTGGGTGATCTATAGCAATCTTTTGTGGGTACAATGCACCATCTTGGCACCCATTACACTAATTCTGTGGCTGACCTATAGCGATTTTTTTTGTGGGTGCAATGCTCCATCTTTGTACCTGTAATGCTGCAGAACCCCAAGCAACCAGGCAAAGATCTGAACAAACGTAGATTTATTGAAAACACAGCAGTAAAGTCCAAGCCAGAAATCATACAGAAATAACGTAGTCCAAATAATAACCTCTGTGGGAAATTGTCAGAGAAAAGCCAGACCAGGCTAAAGTTCATACAGAATAGTCCGTGAAACCAAATACCTAAGGATGAGACTGTGAAGTATCCAAGGTCCGATCCGAGGCCACACACGGTGCAACTGTAGAGCAGAGACGAGGTTTCCAGAGGCATTCACTAAATGGAGACACACAGAGTTCATGCATGGAACAAACTTAGTGAATCTGAATCAGCATACTCCCAGGTTGTAGAGACAACAGTGAGCGCTGGCCAGCCAGGGAGATCACCTTTTAAACACCTGCTGGCCAATCACAGAGTGTTGCTTGTCAGAACCTCATAGGTCATGCGATGATCCTACTCAGCAGCAAATCCCTAATCAACTTTGAATTTGTGCACAGATGCTTTACCTGCCAGTGGCCGACGTAGCGCATAAGATGCACGCACACTCGGCCGCGCATTCCTTTGCGAATAACCCCTTGGACGTGCACGCGGACGCCCCAACAGACTCGGCACGGGCACGGGATTGTACCAGCATAGACGCCGGAACAGAAACCGCAGGAGATACCGGAGGCAGGACCGGCCGCGACGTATTGCCATCAGCCCGGCAATTCTGCCTCAGAGATCCCTACGGCCCTCCCCTCCGGCGCCCATGCGTATGCCCCACCGTATCTGCCCGCAAGGGAACCAAAACCTCAGAGTCCCTTACTGTACCCCTGACACAAAAATATAATGGTTAATCTGTCTGTTAATTCGGTGGGTGACATATACCAATTGTTTGTGTGAGGTACACCTGCACTGCATACATGACAGGGAAATAAATCTAGTAAATCCATCTGTTAGTTTGGTGGGAGACATATAGCTATTTTTGGTGTGCGGTACATGTGCACTGCATACGTGACAGGGAAATAAATATAGTTAATCCATCTGTTAGTTCGGTGAGTGACATATACCCATTTTTTGGTGAGGTACACCTGCACTGCATATGGGACAGGGAAATAAATATAGTTAATCCATATGTTAGTTCAGTGGGTGACCTATACCAATTGTTTGTGTGAGGTACCCTTGCTTCTATTGCTATTCTGTACCGGCCTGGGAAGCTCTTGCTTCTGTGTGATCTGTCTTGTTTATTGTTTTCCAATCTTTAGCCCCCTGCATGTAAGTGAGCTAGGAACTTCCGCCCAGTTGTACCCCGTCGGTTAGGACGGACCGTGCAAGTAGGAAGGGATAGGGGTGTGGGTGGAGATAGGGATGCCCTTATCCCTACCTATTTGTGACAGAATCACAGGCCTTACCCATAACCATGGATCCTATGCAAGTCCTTACGGATCAAGTACATAATCTCGCCCAAATGGTACAAGAAATGGCGGAGAGGCTACAGCAGCAGGAGTTGCTTTAGACCCCATCTGTAGCGGTTTCCTCCATTCAGAATCTTGAGCCTCATATTAAATTGCCTGACCATTTTTCAGGGGATCGTTAGCATTTTTTGACATTTAAGAAGAGTTGTAAGCTTTATTTTAGTCTACATCCACACTCTTCGGGTTCCGAACAACAAAGAGTAGGCATTATTATCTGTTTGTTAAAGGGAGACCCGCTAGAATGGGCATACTCTCTTCCCATCGACTCCCCCTGCTTAGCTACTGTGAAAGCATTTTTTTCAGGCTTTAAGTATTCTCTATTATAATCCCGAAAGGTAGGCTGTGGCAGAGTCTCAATTAAAGTCTCTTAGACAAGCAGACAAACCTGTTGAGGAATATTGCACCAAATTTCGGAAATGGTGTTTCCTCTGGCTGGAACAATCCAGCACTTAAGTGTCAGTTCAGGTTAGGGCTCTCTGAAGACTTGAAGGATATGTTGGTCAGTAATCCCCTCCCTGACACCTTAGAGCAGACGATGACTTTAGCTGTCAGACTGGACCAACGTATAAGGGAAAGACAAAGAGAACAGCTAACATTTCCACAGGTGGTGGCTAAACCTGACTCATCGCCCTTGGGAGTCAAATTGGAGAATCATTTCAAAAAGCCAATGCAACTCAGAATGACCATGAGGGATCAAAGACGTCAGAGGGGTGCCTGCTTTTGTAGCAGAGAATCAGATCACTGGTTACGGCAATGTTCTAAAATTCCTCCCTCTAGAAGAACTCTGCGTCCTGACGCCCAAATGAATGAGGTACTCCCTAAGGTGGTTAAAGTGAAGATATTGTTACCTATTCAGAATGGTCCCAGGTTATAAGTGGTATACCCCAAGGTTCAGTGCTGGGCCCTTTATTATTTTATTTATTTATTAATGATATTTAAGAGGGGATTAATAGCACCATATTTATTTTTGCTGATGACACTAAGCTGTGTAGAACTGTGTAGAACTGTACGGTCTATGGATGTCCACAAACTACAAGCTGACTTGAACACTCTGAGTGATTGGGCATCAACTTGGCAAATGAGGTTCAATGTGGACAAATGGTAGTAATAATCTCTGTGCTTCATATGTCCTAGGTGATGTAGCACTGGGAGAGTCACTTATAGAGAAGGACTTGGGTGTCCTTGTGGATGGTAGAATAAATTATAGTATACAATGTCAATCAGCTGCTTCTAAGGCCACCAGGATATTGTCATGCATTAAACGAGGCATGGACTTGCGGAGCAGGGATGTAAAACTACCACTTTACAAAGCGCTGGTGCGGCCTCATCTGGAATACGCAGTCCAGTTCTGGGCACCAGTACATAGAAAGGATGCACTGCAGCTGGAAAAAGTACAGAGGAGAGCAACTAAAATGATAAGTGGCATGGAGGGTCTTAGTTATAAAGAAAGATTAAAAAAAAATTTTTATTTAGTCTTGAGAAGAGACGTCTAAGAGGGAACATGATTAACCTGTACAAGTATATAAATGGGCCATACAAAAAATACTGCGAAAAGCTGTTCCATGTAAAATGTGCTCAAAAGACAAGGAGGCACTGCCTCCGACTGAAGAAGAAAAAGTTCAGTCTCCACAAGCGTCAAAGCTTTTTTACTGTAAGAACTGTGATTATGTGGAATAGACTTCCTCAGGACGTGGTCACAGCAGGAACAGTGGACAGTTTCAAAAAGGGTTTAGACGAATTCTTAAAAGTAAAAAACATAAATGCTTATGAAAACGTTTAGAGTCTCACTTCCTTCTGGGATTCACGTCCCCACCTATCCCTTGGTTGAACTTGATGGACGTTTGTCTTTTTTCAACCGTATTAACTATGTAACCTGTGACTATTTCTTTTGGTTCTTGTAAGGGGTCTGGGAAAGCATTTATTGATTTTATTGACCACAATTTTGTGCTTTCCCTTGGGGTGCCCATTGTGCCCCTTGTTAATCCCATTCAACTTATTGCTATTGACTCCACCCCTTAAGTGCGTGGAACAGTAGAATATTGTACCCCTGGGGTGACCTTGACTGTGAGGGCCCTCCATAAGGAGTGCGGCTCTTTTCTGGTATTAAAGAATTTACCCATGGAGATAGTTCTTGGCTCCAGGTTCATAACCCAGTCATCAACTGGTCCACGGGTGAATTAGAAAAATGGGGGTTAAAATGTGAGTCATGCTGTCTACCTGTTCAGGCTAGAATCTCTATGGAATCGAAAACCCTTCCAACGTACATTAATGACTTTGCTGATGTTTTTTCCATGTCCGATGTTGATTTCCTTCCCCCTCATAGACCATATGATTGTGTCATCAATCGTATTTCGGGATCTAAGTACCCTAGGGGTCGAATTTATGACTTGTCTGGTCCAGAACGGGAGTCTATGAGGGACTATTTGAAGGAGAGCTTGCAAAAAGGACATATTAGACCCTCGGTGTCTCCTATGGGGGCGGGGTTTTTTCTTTGTTGGGAAAAAGGACTGTGGACTGAGACCAAGTATCGATTATAGAGTTAAATAAGATTACAGTTTAGGACCAGTACCCTTTGCCTTTGATTCCAGACCTGTTTAATCAAGTTCTTGGAGCTCACTGGTTTACCAAACTTGATCTGAAGGGGACCTATAATCTTATTCGAATTAAGGAGGGAAATTAGTGGAAAACTGCCTTTAATACTCCTGAGGGTCATTATGAATATTTGGTTATGCCTTTTGGTTTAAGTAACTCTCCGGCAGTTTTCAAAAATTTTGTTAATTAAATTTTTAGACAATTTATTGGAAAATGTGTGATTGTTTACTTGGATGATATTTTGATTTATTCACTTGACTGGGATTCTCACATTATTTACACTAGACAGGTACTGGAGGTTCTTCGGGAGAACCGCTTATTCACTAAAAACGAGACGTCTATATTTGGAGAGCAGGAAATTGTATTTTTGGGATATATCCTCACACCCCAATCCTTTAAAGGGATTCTGTCATGATATTTGAGGCCTATAACCTAAACATATGGCCAGGTCCCTACTAATAGCCTGAATCCGAAACTGTCCTTATTAAATGTGCCTGTGGCTCTATTAGCACATACAACAGGTTTTTATAACCTGTTATTCACGAAGAGTTACTTGCTATTAAATGGGCCTTTAAAGAATGGCATCATTTTTTGGAGGGGCTCAACATCGTGTTACGGTGCTTACTGATCAAATAATTTAATGTTTTTTTAATCTGCTAAACGTATGAATCCCAGGCTAAGTGGGCATTGTTCTTTACACGCTTTAATTTTGCATGAATTACAGGCCAGGAAGTAAAAAGGTCAAAGCGGATGCCCTATCCCGAAGTTTTTGTGCCTTTCAGTCTAATGATACTCCTCCTGAACCTATTTTGCCGGCAGGTATCATTGTGGCTTCGGTCTCCTCTGATTTGTTGACCAAAATTACTGCGGAACAATAGTTGGCTCCGGTACAATCTCCTAAAGATAAGTTGTTTGTCCCTGATCATTTGCGTCTCTGACTGCTAGGTGAGTGCCACAATTCAGTTTTTAGTGGGCATCCGGGCATTAATGTCACCAAGGAACTAGTTTCCAGGTTTTACCGGAGGCCCATCTTGTCTACAGATATCCAGTCATATGTATCCTCTTCTGAGGTTTGTGCCAGGTTCCAAACTCCTAGGGTCCATCCGGTGGGTGAGTTGCGACCACTGCCCCTCTCTAGTAGACCTTGGTCCCATATTTTTATGGATTTTATTACCGACCTACCGGTTTCGGAGGGTAAGTCGGTTGGATGGGTAATCATTGACAGGTTTAGCAAAATGGTTCATTTTATCCCTCTGTCAAAATTGCCCAATGCTGACTTTAGCTTCCCTTTTCATGGATCATGTAATATGTCTACACGGAATTCCAGAGAATATAGTTTCGGATAGAGGCATTCAGTTCATCTCAGAATTTTGGAGGACTTTTTGTCATAAATTTAATATCAATCTGTCTTTTTCTTCAGCCTTTCATCTAGAAACCAATGGTCAAACTAAACGTTTAAACCAGTCTCTGGAACAGTATTTGAGGTGTTACGTCTCCGACAACCAACAGCTTTGGGTGAAAAAAACAGAACATGTCCTATTCTTGTCCGCAATTGCGGACAAGATTAGGCATTTTCTATTAAGTGCCGGCGATGTGCGGTCCGCAAATGCTCCTCCCTTTTTATGAATGAAGCAGGCGGAGCAGGCGCGTGACATAGTGAATGATGTTACGCTGCCGCCACCCAGCCAGCCTGCCTACAGGAGGTTCAAGTGAGTACCGTACTACATGGATTTCTCTATGCTGCAGTCTTTGGGCTTGGACTCCCATATTGTTGAACGGATTAGGCAGTGGCTGAGAGACAGGCAACAGGCTGAGGGTTGTAGTCAATGGAGTATATTCAGACCAGGGTCTTGTTACCAGTTGGGTTCCTGAGGGATCTGTTCTGGGACCCATATTGTTTAATATCTTTATCAGCAAAATTGCAGAAGGCCTCAATGGTAAGGTGTGTCTTTTTGCTGATGACACAAAGATTTGTAACAGGGTTGATGTTCCTGGAGGGATACACCAAATGGAAAAGGACTTAGGAAAACTAGAGGAATGGTCAAAAATCTGGCAACTAAAATTTAATGTTGATAAGTACAAGATAATGCACCTGGGGCATAAAAACCAAAGAGCAGAATATAAAATCAGTGATACAGTCCTAACCTCAGTATCTGAGGAAAGGGATTTAGGGATCATTATTTCAGAAGACTTAAAGGTAGGCAGACAAAGTCATAGAGCAGCAGGAAATGCTAGCAGAATGCTTGGGTGTATAGGGAGAGGCATTACTAGTAGAAAGAGGGAGGTGCTCATGCCGCTCTACAGAGCACTAGTGAGACCTCATTTGGAGTATTGTGCTCAGTACTGGAGACCATATCTCCAGAAGGATATTGATACTTTGGAGAGAGTTCAGAGAAGAGCTACTAAACTAGTGCATGGATTGCAGGATAAAACTTACCAGGAAAGACTAAAGGACCTTAACATGTATAGCTTGGAAGAAAGACGAGACAGAGGGGATGGGGATATGATAGAAACTTTTAAATACATAAAGGAAATCAACAAGGTAAAAGAGGAGAGAATATTTAAAAGAAGAAAAACTACCACAAGAGGACATAGTTTTAAATTAGAGGGGCAAAGGTTTAAAGTAATATCAGGAAGTATTACTTTACTGAGAGAGTAGTGGATGCATGGAATAGCCTTCCTGCAGAAGTGGTAGCTGCAAATACAGTGGAGGAGTTTAAGCATGCATGGGATAGGCATAAGGCCATCCTTCATATAAGATAGGGCCAGGGGCTATCCATAGTATTCAGTATTTTGGGCAGACTAGATACTGGTTCTTATTTGCCGACACATTCTATGTTTCTATGTTTCTATTACTATAGTTTAAAACAGCGCCCATGCCTACATGTTACCTATTAATACTACAGTGAGTGGGGCCCGAAGTAATAGAATACAGTGACTACACCGGGCCCCGCTGCCATTACGACACCAGGTGCCGGCCCCCACCCCTCCTCCCTCCCTGTTGAGACACCGCCGGCTGCGCTGCCCATAAGACGCACTGCCATTTTCCCCCCACTTTTGGGGGGGGGGAGTTCATCTTATAGGGTGAAAAATATGGTAGTTAATCTGGCTGTTACATCGGTGGGTGACTTATACCCATTTTTTGTGTGAGGTACACTTGCACTGCATAGGTGACAGGGAAGTAAATCTAGTTAATCCATCTGTTAGTTCGGTGGGTAACATATTCCCATTTTTTGTGTGAGGTACACTTGCACTGCATACGTGACAGGGAAGTAAATCGTTTTAATCCATCTGTTAGTTCGGTGGGTAACATATTCCCATTTTTTGTGTGAGGTACACCTGCACTGCATACGTGACAGAGAAATTAATATAGTTAATCCGGCTGTTACATCGGTGGGTGACTTCAAAGAATGAGGGGAGCATCAAATAAGGGACGTGGCCCTAGTCGTGTTGCTGCTGGTGTTGGTGGAGCTACTGTTGCAGGGAAAGGATGTGGTCAATCTATACCAGCTACACGCCCAAATGAAACACAATCCTCAGGTGCACGTAGGCGACAGAACGTTCAGTGTTATTTTGTAGGCCCGAATACCGGTGTAAGAATGGTGAGGCCAGAACAAGTATAGGCAATAGTAGATTGGGTGTCTGACAGTGCCTCCAGTTCCTTCACATTGTCTCCCACCCGGGTCACTGCTGAAAGTGCAGAGTTGCCACCTGCAGCCCATGGGCATCAGTTTTTTACCTCACCCCCTTGCAAATCAGCCAAGCAGTCTGAGCCCCAAGTCATGCAGCAGTCTCTTATGCATTTTGATAACTCTGCTGTCAGGGTTTCTGTGGGCCGTCCACATAGCCCTGCCCCAGAAGTGGAAGAGGCACCGATGCCCAACCACTTATGTTTCAGGATCTGGACATGGGAGGACCACTGCAGCACATCTCTGATGATAACGAAACACAGGTGCCAACTGCTGCGGCTTTCTGCAGTGTGCAGACCGGCAAGGAGGGCAGGGGTGAAGAGTGGGTGGAAAATGATGTGAATGATGATGACGTCTCAGACCCCACATGGAATCAAGGTCATGCGAGTGACGTGTGCAGTTCGGAGGAAGAGGTGGTGGTCACACAGTACCAGCCTCACAGCAAAAGAGGGAGCAGGGTGCAAAAGCAGAGAGGCCGTCCCCTAGCCAGTATGCCTGCTACTGCTCACCGCACCCATGGACAGAGCACACCAAAGCCTGCTCCAAGGATTTCCCTGGTGTGGCAGTTCTTCAGACAATGTGCTGACGACAAGACGCGAGTGGTTTGTACGCTGTGCAATCAGAGACTGAAGCGAGGCATAAATGTTCTAAACCTGATCTAAATGCAAAGCACGAGCTGCAGTGGAGTAAACACCTCAAAAACCATGAAAGATCTGAAGCTGTTCCTGCTCCCTCTTCTGCTCGAGTCTCGGCCTCTTCCTCCCCCTCTGGAGTGACAGTGGCACAGAGGATGGAGTGATGTGGCAACAACGCCACCACCTCCGTCACCGTCACCAAGCAACTCCACACTGTCCCATGGAAGCATTCAGCTGTCCATCTCCCAAACACTGGAGAGAAAGAGGAAATACCCCCCTACGCACCCGCGAACCCTGGCCCTGAATGCCATCATTTCAAAATTCCTGGCCTTTGTAATGCTGTCATTTCATCTGGTGGTGACAGAGACTTTTAAAAACCTTATGGCGGTGGCTGTCCCACAGTACGTGGTTCTCAGTCACCACTACTTTTACAGGCGAGCCATCCCTGCCCTGCACAACCAAGTGATGGACAAAATCAGTTGTGTACTGAGCAACGCCATCTGTGGCAAGGTCCAAATATCCACCGATACGTGGACCAGTAAGCACGGGCAGGGACGTTATATCTTCCTAACTGCACACTGGGTAAATGCTGTGGCAGCTGGGCCTGAGATGGATAGCAGTTTGGCGCATGTCCTTTCGCCACTGAGGATTGCAGGACGTTTCTCTTTGCCTCCTGTTGCCTCCTCCTCCTACTCCACTTCCTCCTCTACCGCCTCCTCATCTGGTCAGCGTAACACCTTTACTACCAACTTCAGAACAGCCAGGGGAAAACGACAGCAGGCTGTTTTGAAACTCATCTGTTTGGGGGGAAAAAATCACACACCACGCAGGAGCTGTGGACTGGCATGGAACAACAGACCGATGAGTGGTTGGTGCCAGTGAGCCTCAAGTCCGGCCTGATGGTGTGCGATAATTGGCGAAATCTCGTAGCAGCTATGGGCCTAGCCGGTTTGACGGGAATTCCTTGCCTGGTGCATTTGCTGAATTGGGTGGTGCAGAGGTTCCTGAAAAACTACCTTAATATGTCAGAGCTGCTGCAGAAAGTGCAGGCCGTCTCTCCGCTTTCGGCGTTTTCACCCTGCTGCTGCTCTCCTGTCTGCGCTGCAGCGTAACTTCGGCCTTCCCACTCACCGCCTCATATGCAATGTACCCATAAGGTGGAACTCCACCTTGTACATGCTGGAGAGACCGTGCGAGCAGCAGCAGGTGATAGTGGAGTTTCAGCTGCAGCACGCATGGGTGAGTCGCTCTGTGGAACAGCACCACTTCACCACCAACGAATAGGCCTCCATGCGGGCCGTGTGTGCCATGTTGCACTGTTTCGAGTACTCCACCAACATGGCCATTGCCAATGACAGTCCTCAGTGTTACTATCCCACTTCTATGTCTTCTTGAAAAAACGCTTTGGGCGATGATGGAAGAGGATGTGGCACAGGAGGAAGAGGAGGAGGAAGAGGGGTAATTTCCACAGTTATCAGGCCAGTCATTCAAAAGTGGCTCAGAGTGTGGGTTCCTGCATTAACAGAGGCAAGGTACACAACTGTCCAGCCAAAGAACAGTTCTGGAGGATGATGAGGAGGAGGAACCATGTTCACAGCAGGTTGGCGCCCAAAGCAGCTCATGAACATCACTGGAGCGTGGCTGGGGGGATACAGAGGACACAGACAATACACCTCCAACAGAGGATAGCTTGTCATTGCCTCTGGGCAGCCTGGCACACATGAACTGACTACATGCTGCAGTGCCTGCGCAACGACTCCGAGTTGCCCACATTCTAACCAGTGCTGATTACTAGATCCCCGCCATGAAGGCAAGACTGCTGACAAGCTGTTCGGTTTTAAAGGCCCGAAATGGGGTTGTCGCCCCTGTGGCAAATGCGTGGCCTGTCCGAATATTCTGCGAACCAATACATTTACAGATTGCACTGGGCAGAGATCCTATGAGATCATGCATAAAATATAATGCACAACGATGGGGGTGATATATGTAGCAAGCTGTCCTTGTAACCTCTTTTATGTAGGCATGACCTCAAGACAACTGAGACGAAAGGAACCTGCCCTTGGAATCATTGGGGCAAACGATGAAGAAGATCTCTCAACTCTAAAACCCATCCCCCGGCACTTAAAAATGCATCATAATTGCAACGCTTCACTCCTCAATGCAGGGCCGGCTCTATCATAAGGCAGCCCAAGCGGCTGCTTGAGGGCGGCAAACAATTAACTTACATTTACCTCTGAAGTGAGCATTTACCTATGCCGAGCATCCCGGCCACCCCCCCGACCGCACTCTCTCTCTCTCTGTCACAGAGCGGCACGCACTCTGAGCTACGAGACCCTAGTGTATTTAAATCTCATTTAGCCTGTATTTCAGAAAAGTTTCTCCTGGGATTCGAACTCGTGACCTTTCACATCAGAGGAAAGGCATTTACCCACACAGCTATGACAGCTGTATAGCCCATTACCTTAAAAAATAAATAAATAATATATATAACTTCTACTGTAGATAACTTTGATACCTGCCCTAGCACACTGTGTATGTATGTAGCAGAGCTGGGTGTGTTGGGGCAACTGTCATGTGTATGGTTATACCATAGGTATTAAAGTTCTCTACAGTGGAAGTCTTATATTTTTTTTTTTTTTTTTTTTTTTTACTGGCTATACAGCTTTCATAGCTGTGTGCTTAAATGCCTTGCCTCTGATACAGAAGGTCATGGGTTCGAATCCCATCATAAGCTTTTATGAAAGACAGGCTAAATAAGAACATGAGCACCAAATCTTCAACACTAGAGGCTGCATCGCATCGCTGACATGGAGGTAAGTATAAAAGTTTTGTTTTGTTTTTTTCAAATACCGGACTGTTACTTTACTGCCACGGGGAAGGGGGGCTATTGGCGCCATGATACTGGCACATGGAGGGGGGAGGAGAGAGGCACTTGATACTGGCACATTAGGGGACAGGGGGAGAGGATGGCACTATGATATTGGCACATGGGGGGATATGAATCATGAGGGGCAAGAAATGGACATGAATCATGAGGGGCAGAAATGTGAAATGATGGGTGGGGGCAAGAAATGGATATGAATCATGAGGGGCAGAAATGTGAAATGATTGGGGGGGGGGGCAAGAAATGGACATGAATCATGAGGGGCAGAAATGTGAAATGATGGGGGGGGGGAAGCGCCAAAATGTAGATTCGCTTGTGTTGACAAAAATCCTTGCCCTGCCTCAATGTAAGGGGGATTGATAGAGTTTTGATAGGTGGGTGGGGTGGGGATTGGAAGAGTGTTTTAGCACAGAAGGAGGTAAAGTGGATTTTCAAATTGAACACCGTTATGCCACTAGGTCTGAATGAGGCCCTTAGTTTCTCGCCATACCTTGAATAGGTCTCTTTGGTTTTCGTGCATATTTTATCCTCTGTAGGTCTAAGTGGTGTTTATCTATTTGACCTTTTTAAATGTATTTTTTATGTTGATTTTAATAATACAACTAATGTACAACTTTTGGATGACTGTTATTCAATTTTGTTTTGGGGGGGGGGGGGGAATTGACAAAAAAATGGCGAATCATATGTTTTTAATTTTATTTTCATTAGTGATCAGCGCACATTACATTTTTATTAATATTTGAATAGTTCAGACATTTTTGGACGAGGCAATACCAAATACGTTTTTTTTTTGTTTATATATTCTTATATAAACAAAGGGGGGGTGATTTAATAGTAATTGCGGTTGGCTGTCTGCTGTATGATACCGCTGGCACCTGCCACTTATGGAGCTGGCTCAATGCAGCAGCTCGCTCCATACATTCTATCAGCCACCGGGACGTATGGGTATACCTGATTTATAGTGTTTGTGAAAAAATTAATTCATAACCAAATTTCTGGTCGAAGTTTGGTGAATCGACCTTATCGCATTTTTCAAAACGTCGCTTATCACTAGTCATTGTCTCTGCCACTGTCATGGGGGCCACTACTGCCACTGCTGCTGCTGCCACCACCGTCTTTATTCTGTCATGGCGCCACTACTGCTGCTGCCACAGTCCCTACTCTGTCATGGGGACCAGAGATGGTCAGTTCGCAGTGTTCGCCAGCGAACACATGCGGGCTGCCATCTTCACTCACCCGTCCGGCAATGCACAGGTAAGCACTTACCTGTGCCGAGAGCCGGTCTGAAATCAAATGCGGTCACCGGGAGCAGGCAGTTCCGAGAACAGCCCGATTAAGGCCCCAGGCGGCTGTTTTCGGAACTGCCTGCTCCCGGTGACCGCATTTGATTTCAGACCGGCTCTCGGCACAGGCACAGGTAAGGGCTTACCTGTGCATTGCCGGACGGGTGAGTCAAGATGGCAGCCCGCATGTGTTCGCTGGTGAACACTGCGAACTGACCATCACTGATGGGGAACAGTGCTGCTGCTGCTGCCACCACCAACCCCACTCTGTCATGGCGCCACTACTGCTGCTGCCACTCGGTGCACTGTATAAAGTATATACTCACGGTTCTCCTGATATATTTATGGATATAAGTAGTGTTGAGTGAATCAAAGGCAAACAATTTAACTTCGATCCGAATTTCAGGAAATAGTTGATTCGCCGCAAAGCGGAGTTTCGTCTCTTCGTGGTAATAAATAAATTTTTTCCTGAAATGGCGGAAAAACTTTTAAAAAATCCATACTCACCTCATCTGCCCGCGAAGAGGACATCGGGGCCGTCTTGATTGTAGAAACTGTGTGAAATATTACGCCACCACGCTGGAGTGCTAGCTGGGTGTAGTGACGTCATAAAATCACTGCGTGAGATTTTGAGTGGTGTCTTCAATCAAGATGGCTGAGATGGCCTATACGCAAGCCAATGAATAACGTGAGTTGTTTTTTTTACCCTGATTATCCCCTCAAAGGCCTAAATTGTAGCCTTAGATACATCAATCAGCGATGAATGTGGCATCTGAGGGGCTCAATAATAGAGGAGACACGTTCGCCGTTCCCCGTCATTGCGCCCACTACATACAAAGGAATGTGCTTCGTGACGAAGCTGGGTTACCACCATGTGAACTGTGATACATAATGCAGAATACTAAATCTACTAAGACAAATCCCGCTCCTCACTCCAAATTAGTTCCATAGTTTGACAGATTCGCCTTTCAGGGTAATGAGAAAGCTGAATTACTTGTGTTTTGTAAGCATAATATTAATTGGACTGTGTGCACCGATCCAGAAGTGTTTTATTCCAGCCTTCCCACACTGATGGATGTCAGATTTGCCTAGACAGACAGTGAGAAATCCATCCTGCCTTTATACAGTAGGCAAATCTGTCATGCAAGCATCTGGGAAAGCTGGGTAGCACTTTATGGGCTTTGTAAGACGCTTTTATGTTTCCCTTGCTTTCACAGTGCTCTGATTGTCCATGGAAATTTATTGTTAGATTAAGCCCCGTCCCTTATCTGAACTTCCTGTGTGACAGTGAGGGCAGACGAGTACATGTAAACAGATAACAGCCGAAGATGGAGAGACAGGAAGGAATGGGGCATTTGTCTGACTGCTTTCTGTAGCAGTTTGAAAATGTCCGAGCAAAAAGAGGTAAAGACAAACTTTCCTTAGCAGTTTTATGCTTTTTTTTCGGCTTTAGTGTCCCTTTAAGAGGTCCACTAGATACGGTGTATTTTTTGTGAAAATACCTAAAATAAAATATTGATAATGGATTTTTAATCCTGAAAACATCTGCATGACGTAAAGAAGCACTTCTCTCAATTTTATTTGCATATTAACAATTTATGCCTTCACTCCAAAATTCTAGCTTCAAAAAGTTTCACAATAGAGGCTTTGCAAGTTTTTATACACAGCATTTTGCATGATAAAGATACCGAAGCATTAGAATATAAATAACAGCCAATTGCAGAGGACACAGATTTTATCCCTCATGCGTCCTCCTCTCCTTTGTCCTCCTCCCTTTTTCACGGGACACCTTAGACCAGGGATGGCCAACCTGCGGCTCTCCAGCTGTTGTAAAACTACAATTCTCATCATGCCCTGCTGTAGGCTGATAGTTGTAGACAGTCTGGGCATGCTGGTAGTTGTAGTTTTGCAACAGCTGGAGAGCCGCAGGTTGGCCACCCCTGCCTTAGACCTTTCTTTTGTGCCATTAGATGACAGATAATAATATTCAAATATATATTTAAGGCGAAACTGTACAAATTATGAAAAAAAATTTTCTTATCAATTTTTTTTCTTTAAAGATTTCAAGACCAAACATTTCAAAATCCCTTATTGTATGTTTGCACTGTGAAAATGGAATGCTACATGTGTAATTTATCTACTGGCTTAGCTCAACGCAAGTTTTCAGTGGACTAGAGGACATTTTGGATTTTAGAGGCATATTTTTCTATCGCTGGCCGTACAGATGTTGCACAGCGCCAAAACATTAGAAACACCTTCAAAGTGACTTTTTATGTTGACCCCTAAGGTATTCATCTTGGGCGAATTTGGACATTTTAAGCTTTTGTGGGGTTTTATTTTATGTTTTTTCTAAGTGTAAAAATATGTGTGAATTTGTATATTTTGTACACAAAAAAGCCCACTATACTAAATATAGCTAAAACAAAAACCTTGTATTCTACAAACACAATGTCTGCTATACTATTGCTAAAACTAATTAAAAATTAATTTTTAATTTTTAATGAACTATATAAAAATACTATTGCTAAAACGAGTAACTAGACTTATGATTTATTTTTTATTTTTTTCTTTATTTCACTTTTGATTTTTTTATTATTTTTTTATATTTATTTTTTACTTTTCATTTAAAAAATTATGAGTCAGGGCAGGAAGGGGTTACTGCAGATTTTACAGTTAATTTTACAGGGGGGCGCTCAAATTAAAAAGAGCTGGCTTTCTGATTTTCCATTGCGACAGATTGCTGTAACACCCCCGTTACTGCGATGCTACGCAGGGAGACCACGTTGGTTGGTCTCCAGGATACTTAATGTGTTGTCTAATGACAGCGAGGTCACAGAGATCTGCAATACCACGGGCCGCCGGCAGATCGTAATGTAACCCGACGCTTTTATATATCGGTTACAGATGGCAGCTTACCACTAGAGCAAGAGGTTAACACTAGAGCCCATTTACATGGCCCGATACTAAGGGCAATGGTCAGGGACAAAGCATTCTCTCCCAATTATTGCTATCTCATTTGAGCTGCATTTACACACAGCAATCATCGCTACTATGATCGTTCATCCTCATACAGATTCATTGTTTGTCAGCAGCACATCCCTGTTTACACAGAGCAATGTACTGCCGACAAGCGACACTTTTATGTGTCACATAAATGACAGATCACCTGACAAGCATATTGCTTAATCAAGGTCATGACTAGAAGGGGCAGTAATCAGGAATGTGCATTTTTAGTAATAATAATTGATAATTTGGCCATGTAAATTTGCCCTTATGCTTTTGCTGTGCAGAACATTGGTTTTTAAACATTTATCTACAGATTGGCAGCAGGAAGCATTTGAGGAAAGACTTGCAAGCACCTGCAACCATGCACTCATGAATACAGACCACGTACTGTGCAAGTAACATTGTATAGAAGCGGAAAGTAATGTTTTGCCACACTCGGCCTGTTCCAGCACCAGACACCATCTGCAGGGAAGATGTCCTGTTTATGGCTATGTGCATTTCCATCCATAGTCAGTAAACCTACTGTAACTGTACGCTAGCTGGCCGCCATAAATATGACAGGTTATGACAGTATATCGTGCATAGGGAAATTAAATTATAGACCATCCCCCTGGAGAAATCATACCATGACATTACCACAGACCCATGCATTTCTGCTGTAAATTAAAGCTTCAAGACATTTCAATTTCTAAAATATCTGCCATCTTAGTCATAGGCATGGCGGTGGGGAGGAGAAGCCTAATTAGCGCTAAAATAACACAAATTCAACAGTTTGAAAAGGGCAACCATGAAGGTAAAATATCATGATGTGACACAATTAAAAAGCCATAATAACTTTAAGGACATTGAGCAAAAATATGAACACATTTGCCGTGCTTAGTGCTAAGCAATTAAACAGGTGATTGCACCAAACATCGTGAACGAGATGCCGACTGCTCAGCCTTTATAAATTAATTACTTAATTTAGGCCATCATAAAACATAAACCTAATGATGTCTGCCTAATTTATTTCTTAAAAAAAAAAAAAAACACTGACAATTAAGCGGTTGCAAAGCATCTCCGAGTCATTGATAACAGTGTGTTCTTTGCAAATCTTATCACCCCCCTTAAAAAAAAATGAAAAAAAACTCCCCTCCAATCTAATAAGAGCCCAAATTGAATTAGTCTTTCAAATTAGCAATACATACATAGAAAGCGCCATGAATCTAAATGACAGGCAAAGACCTACAGCTCAAACACGCGGCTCGTGGTTAGAACATCCTTTCATATATTTTTAATAAAACTGCTGATACAAATTCAAAATCGACTTCATAAATCAAACATGATTTAATGTATGTAGCTCCAAGGTTTCTCCAGGACCAGCTGCGCAAGTCCCTGTCTTCGAGAAGGCACGAGCTTTGCAGTTCAGTGCTTGAGGTTTTATGAAAGGTTTATTGGATTTCAAAGTCCCTTAAGGGGAAACCCTTTAAATGTCTTTGCAATTATAAGACTAATAACACTTTCAGTTTCTGGATGGTGCCGTGACTTGACAAAGATAAGGAACTTCAAGTTGCTCAGTCAATACAAAGCTATTAATCTCTGTCACCTCCTTGTCACTGTGGCTCAGGAAAACAATGTCGTTCCATGACCTAGGGGGAAGTCATGTAGTGATTTTATTCAGTGTGTCAGGATTCATCAAACCAGATTTTGTCACTCCTTTCAACTCCCTTGAAACCGTCCCGATACTTTATCTTGACTAGGCTGGCACCCTTCACATAGTTTTGTTGCAGGCCCTGCCTCGGAATATTATTTAGCATTTATTCATGCATATGGAGCCCTAAAGGGACTGCGCAAGGTTCTATGCAACAGTAAAGATGGCTTATGAAACTAATTTTATTCTCGTCAAGGTGAATTAAAGCAGTGAGACGATCACCGTCTAATCGAATTTGCCATCTCTACATAAACAAAGGTTAATTTCTTATTTTGAAATGAACAATTGAATTACACTTTCCTTCCCGGGAGAAGTATTTTGGTTTTAAACTTTCTTTTGACTTTGTACTTTCTTGACAAAAAAAAATGAAAATCGGTACATTCTACAGATGAACTAAGTGATAGCAAATGAAAGAAGGGGGAAACTTTACATTTCAGTCTAACTTTTGGTACAACTACTGTATATTTCACTCTATAAGACACACCTGACCATACAACACAACTAGGATGTAGAGTAGGAACATAAACATTTTTTGACAAAATAATTTTCTTTGCATCACCATATTCAGATGCCCATACATTTTTTATGTTTTTGTCTGCATAGCTCTAGTTTCTATTGGCACCATTTTGCAATATGTATATATATATATATATATATATATATATACAGCAAACAAATAAAGTAGTAGCACACCACTAAATGCACTAAGACTGAGTATACAGGTGAATGCGTGAACAGGGTCAAATACATGACGCAGTGAAGATGCAGTGAAGAAGCTCTTAGTGCATATTATTGATCAAAAATATGTCGGGCCCACCTACCAGACGACAAGGTAGCTTCTTATCAGGTGGGACCTACTCTAACATGGAGGGTCCAGCTCCATTTTCAGAGGACCAGGCATCCTCTTTGGAACTTAGCACTCCCCGCCCATCCCCCAGCCCTTGGTGTTTTTAAATCAGAGTGAAAATGGAGCTGGACCCTCCATGTTAGAGTAGGTCCCACCTGATAAGAAGCTACCTTGTCGTCTGGTAGGTGGGCCCGACATATTTTTGATCAATAATATGCGCTAAGAGCTTCTTCACTGCATTTGCAGTAAATATTGGCGTTATGTATTTGACCCTGTTCACACATTCACCTGTATACTCAGTCTTAGTGCATTTAGTGGTGTGCTGCTACTTTATTTGTTTGCTGTATTATTTCCGGGAAGCTTGCACCTGCGATTTGTCTCAGGAGGTGCTGTTCCATTTTTTTGCATATATATATATATATATATATATATATATAAATCCAGAAAAAGGACGGCACTCCGGTCTTGAAAAAGTAAAAGTGGTTTTTAATCAACCTTGCGGTACAACGTTTCGGCTCCAATACTGAGCCTTTCTCAAGCACCTTGCGAAAGGCTCAGTATTGGAGCCGAAACGTTGTACCGCAAGGTTGATTAAAAACCACTTTTACTTTTTCAAGACCGGAGTGCCGTCCTTTTTCTGGATTCATTGATTGGGGTAAGAGGTCGACTCCCCTGGAACGTGCACCCTATTTTTCCTTCTTTGCAGTCAGTGCCGCCATTTTTCGTATTTATATATATATATATATGAAAAAAGAAAAAGGATAGGCAGCACTCCAAGAAATAAAAGTAGCAAAAAAAACTTTATTTACCCCAATGGAGCATGCAACATTTCGGCTCTAGACAGGAGCCTTCCTCAAGCAGTGTACGAAGACAAAGTGCCAGACTTATATAGCAATGTGCCAATTCATAGGCAATTAGTGAAACATGTGCAATTAATTCATAATAAATAACAAATCAATAAAAATACATCATATATATATAAAAAACAATATGATACAATTGATCTCTGTGAATACATTACATATATCCTCTTGGTGATACTTTCAAAATTACATCTCATATTAACAAAAATATATATATGATTGCTTGATCACCTTTCATTTTTTTGGATGGGGCAAAGTGACATGGTGAATCAATATCAATATTTTTTTTATGCCTATTGTTTTTTTTTTCTTTTTTCTTTTATTTATTTTTATATGCAAATTTGGGAATGTGGTGTTTTTTTTTTTAGGGGGGTTATAATTTTTTAAAAACATTTTTATATATTTTTTTCACTTTTTTTTTAGTTACTAGAGGAATTGTACATGTGATCTTGATCTTCAGATCGCTTGTACCATAGACTGCAATAGAATACTACTGCAGATTATGGGATTCTGATGGCTGCCTGTGAAGTGGTACCTCAGACTTGAATTCAGAGGATGTTCACCATGACAGTGCTGGGAGCTCTCACAAGGCCCCAGGATGCCAGAGCTACCAATCAGAGCCCTGCAATTTGGCTGTAGAAGCTCCAATCAGCGGGCATTGAAAGCCTACTCTCCCACCTTCATAAACTCTCATCCACTTTGCTGCTACTTTTGAGTCCTAAAATCTGCAGCGTATCCACCTCATGTGGACAAGCCCTAAAGTCAAGTTCACACAGTTGTATTAGTATGCTGAAAATTTGATAGTGGCATAGCAGAAGTTTAGGTTTTTTAAGCTGTTTTTGGTGTAGAATGTGCCACTTTTAATCCAGCCTTCCCACGCTGATGGATGTCACATTTTTCCACTATGCAGTTTCTTAATCTGTACATAGAAAATAAACACTCCTTATGAAGTACCCCATGGATTTAAGATTTTGGTGCAGAAAACCGTTCAAGCAGAACTGCCAGGTATTTAGTGGTATAATCACTTAGGATAGCTTCACATATGCGTTATATATTCCGTTATACCGTTCCGTTAAAATGCAATATAACAGAATTTAAGGACAGAATGCAAAATGAAACCCTTTAGAGGATTCCGTTTTGATCCTTTCTAATAAAGTTCTATCGGCACAAATAATGGTTCTGTCTTGTTCCATTATATAAGACGGAAAAAAAGTCCTGTCAACAAGACTTTTTTTTTAAGAATAGAGCATGTATAATTTGCAGAACTGAAAACAGATCCACAAAATACACATGGCATGGGCCCATAAAAACCAATGGGTCAGTGTGCTGTCCAGAAAAAATATGGATAGGACAAGGATAAAAAATGCAGAATTATGCAAAAGATTTGGGCAGGTGTGGAAAAAATGCTGCAAAGTAAGAATGCTTTAAATCATAGAAGTGTTAATAGTTTAAATGTAAATTTATTCTGCAGCAGGACAAGGACCCCAAGTTTACAGCCAATGTCATTAACTACTATCTTCAGTGTAAAGAAGAACAAGGGGTCCTGAAAATGGGGACATGGCCCCACAGAGGCCTGATCTAAACAGCATCAGGTCTGTCTGGGATTACATGAAGAGACAGAAGGATGTGAGCAAGCCTACATCCACAGAAGATCTGTGGTCAGTTCTCTAAGATGTTTGGAACAACCTTCCTGCCGAGTGTGTAGGTGTTCCTAGAAGAATTGATTGTGTTTAGAAGGCAAAGGGTGGTCACACCAAATATTCATTTGATTTAGATTTCTCTTGTTCATTCACTTTGATAAAAATAAACTATTAACACTTCTGTTTTTGAAAGCATTTTTACTTTGCAACATTTTCCCATCACCTGTCTAAAACCTTTCCACAGTACTCTGTAATAGAAACAGCTGTTTGAAGCTGTAAACCACTTTGTACATATTGGACAGGAACTGTACAATACACAGTGTATCAGAAAAATATAATAGAGCTACCCGGACCTGGTGTCCCAAGGAGCAGCTCATCCTGGCCCAGGTAAAGAGCAGTACAGAACTGTATTGTAGAGAAGCACTGCTAGCCAGCCGATCACTGCATGCACTTCAGTAACACAGGTGCCTTACCAGTGAAATGCCCATCTTGATTGGCTGGATCTTCCATTCAATCATATGTCCTGCAAATCAAAATCTATGGCATTTTATGATGTGGTTTTAAGATACAGTGGACCAGAAAAGACTATTATATCTTGAAGATATTGTAAACTGATGTCGTTTTAAAGGGCATCTGTCAGCAGATTTGTAACCATGACACTGGCTGACCTGTTACATGTGCACTTGGCAGCTGAAGGCATCTGTGTTGGTCCCATGTTCATATGTGCCCGCATTGCTGAGAAAAATTATGCTCTAATATATGCAAATGAGCCTCTAGAAGCAATAGGGGCGTTACCATTACACCTAGAGGCTCTGCTCTCTCTGCAACTGCTGCACCCTCTCCACTTTGATTGACGGGGTTGGCCATTGAAAACATCATCATGCCTGGCCCTGTCAATCAATGTAGAGGCATGGAAGTTGCAGAAGGAGCTGATAATATGAGTGGCCACATAATAGTGTCATCATAAAGTCCATAATAGTGATCACAAACATCTTTCTGTAAGCAAAGATGTCATCATATCTGAGTATCTCAAGAGATAGTGAACTCTCTGGCTGAAGACAGGCAGGGAGCGAGTCAAGAATATGCCAGATAGTAGAGAGAAATGTAAAAAGAACAAGACATCACAAAAAAAAATGATCTAGATATTGTACAAACATGACTCTAATGATTTGCCATCTCTGACACAATTTTGATGAGCACCATTATACTACTATATGTGTTAGACAATAGCTCTTTATTTATATTCTCCTGAGTGCTCTACAATGCAAGCCCTAGGACATAGACAATCATATTGCCCAACTAATTTATTGCTTCTGAAAGATAAGAAATTTAAACCAGACTTCTCCATGTCAAGAGCTGGGAAGACAATTTACAGTAGCTCCCTGTAGTAATATATTGAGTTCATATGAACCTTGTTAGCTTTCGTGCTTGGGTTTTTGAGCATATGTAAATCACAAAAAAAAAGGTGCACCACAATAATATGTGACTGACCAATACTGTCAAGGTATCTCAGTGTGGCGTGGGTCCTATTTTTATATTGCCATCCATACATTATCCCATCTTGTAGCAAACAAGCATGACTGAGCTACATTTACATAGAGTAGAACCTTCCTTTTCATTCTAACACCCCCCTCTGTGGTGTGGTGGGCGTGTCCCACTTGCTGCAAGGAGGGTGGAGTTCTAGTTAGAGTTAGTTGTAGTTTACCCTTCCAAGGGACCCTCTAGACATGCTATGACGTGCTATGCCTAGACCAGCAAGAGCACCTTCAGCTCTGCTGGACATGGAGGCAGAAGCTGGAAGCATCTGAGGCCAGGAGTAAAGTTCCCTGGACAAAGCTAGAGACAGACTAGATTACAAAGTGAAGTACAGAAGAAGCTGAGTCCTATAGCCAGCCTGTTAGCACAGCAGAGCCAGAGAGCAACAGACGTAGCAGAAAGGAGTTTTACTGCCACAGTTAATGCCAAAGCTTGCTGGCAACCAAGACAAATCCTGTAAATCGTTTGGAGCATAGTTTATGCAAAGTAAAGCTGTTATCAACTTCATCACAAGGTCTAGACTTAGTTATTTCTTCAAACCCTCAATTATTCCCCGTATTTTCTGCTTTCGAAGGGCAACGCCCGTGGTCCCAGCGTATCCAGGTAGGAGCACCGTGACATGTGCAACACCATTAAGGGACACTTAGGCCACCCTACACCACTCTGGCATTCCTCCAACTGGGTACAATCTATCATATCACTAAAAGGGGCCCTGTGCCCTTGTTGTTTCACTGCAAATGGCTCCACAACAAAATATGTACTTTAACCCCTTATGGACCCATGACGTATGGTTCCCGAGTCCTTAAGGACCCATGATGTACCGGTACGTCATGTGTTGTTCTGATCACCGCCGCCCAGCGGGCGGTGATCTGAACAAGGTGCCTGCTCAAATCATTGAGCAGGCACCTCGGCTAAATGGGCGGGGGGGTCCCGTGACGCCCCCCGTGTCGGCGATCGCCGCAAACCGCAGGTCAATTCAGACCTGCGGTTTGCGGCATTTACCTAGTGCGACGGCGGCAGCGGTGGTGCCATCGGGTCCCCATGGGGCTGTGGGGGGGGGGACCCGATGGCATGGAAGGCAGCGCGATGCCTTCCTGACTGAGGCATCTGCGCTGCCTTCCGGTGAAGAGCCTGTGAGATCCAGCCCCCTGGATCTCACAGGCCGGAAGCTGTATGAGTAATACACACAGTATTACTCATACAGCCAATGCATTCCAAAACAGAAGTATTGGAATGCATTGTAAAGGATTAGACCCCCCAAAAGTTCAAGTTACAAAGTGGGACAAAAAATAAAGTGAACCAAAAAGTTGAAAAAAATAAAGTTTTCCCCCCCAAAAATTTAGTTTCAAGTAAAAATAAACAAAAACTTCATTTTCCCCAAATAAAATAAAAAATAATTGGTAAAAAATAGGGGGGGGGGGGAAGTATACATATTAGGTATCGCCGCGTCCATATCAACCGGCTATATAAACGTATCACATGACCTAACCCCTCAGATGAACACCGTAAAAAATAAAAAATGAAAACTTTGCTAAAAAGAAAATTGTTTGTCACCTTACATCACAAAAAGTGCAACAGCAAGTGATCAAAAAGGCGTTTGCCCACCAAAATAGTACCAATCTAACTGCCACCTCATCCCACAAAAAATGAGCCCATACCTGAGACAATCGCCCAAAAAATAATAAAACTATGACTCAGAATATGGAGACACTAAAACATCATTTTTTTTGTTTAAAAAAAGCTGTTATAGTGTAAAACTTACATAAATAAAAAAAAGTACACATATTTGGTATCGCCGCGTTCGCATCGACCGGCTCTATAAAAATATCACATGACATAACCCCTCAGATGAACACCGTAAAAAAATAAAAAATAAAAACTGTGCTAAATAAACTATTATTTTGTCACCTTACATCACAAAAAGTGTAATATCAAGCGATCAAAAATTCATATGCACCCCAAAATAGTGCTAATAAAACCATCATCTCATCCCGCAAAAATCATACCCTACCCAAGGTAATCGCCCAAAAACTGAAAAAATGATGGCTCTCAGACTATGGAAACACTAAAACATGATTTTTTTCGCTTCAAAAATGAAATCATTGTGTAAAACGTACATTAAAAAAAAAGGATACATATTAGGTATCGCCGCATCCGTATCGACCGGCTCTAGAGAAATATCACATGACCTCACCCCTCAGATAAACACCGTAAAAAATGTAAAATAAAAACTGTGCTAAATAAACCATTTTTTGTCACCTTACATCACAAAAAGTGTAATAGCAAGCAATCAAAAAGTCACACGCACCCCAAAATAGTGCCAATAAAACCGTCATCTCATCCCGCAAAAAATCATACCCTACCCAAGGTAATCGCCCAAAAACTGAAAAAATTATGGCTCTCAGACTATGGAAACACTAAACATGACTTTTTTTGCTTCAAAAATGAAATTATTGTGTAAAATAACTAACCTGTCAGATGAATGTTGTAAATAACAAAAAATAAAAACGGTGCCAAAACAGCTATTTCTTGTTATCTTGCCTCACAAAAAGTGTAATATAGAGCAAACAAAAATCATATGTATCCTAAATTAGTACCAACAATACTGCCACCCTATCCCGTAGTTTCTAAAATGGGGCCACTTTTTTGGAGTTTCTACTCTAGGGGTGCATCAGGGGGGCTTCAAATGGGACATGGTGTCAAAAAAAACTGTCCAGCAAAATCTGCCTTCCAAAAACCGTATGGCATTCCTTTCCTTCTGTGCCCTGTCGTGTGCCCGTACAGCTGTTTACAACCACATATGGGGTGTTTCTGTAAACTACAGAATCAGGGCCATAAATATTGAGTTTTGTTTGGCTGTGAACCCTTGCTTTGTAACTCGAAAAAAAAATATTAAATGGAAAATCTGCCAAAAAAGGGAAACTTTGAAATTGTATCTCTATTTTCCATTAATTCTTGTGGAACACCTAAAGGGTTGACAAAGTTTATAAAATCAGTTTTGAATACCTTAAGGGGTGTAGTTTTTAGAATGGGGTGTAGTTTATAGAATGGGGTTTCATTTTTGGGTGGTTTCTATTATGTAAGCCTCGCAAAGTGACTTCAGACCTAAACTTCTAAGCCCCCAAAAATAAAATATCATTCCCAAAATGATCCAAACATGAAGTAGACATATGGGGAATGTAAAGTAATAACTATTTTGGAGGTATTACTATGTATTATAGAAGTAGAGAAATTGAAACTTGGAAATTTGCAATTTTTTACAAATTTTTGTTAAATTTGCAATTTTTTTATAAATAAAACTTATATTTTTTTACTTCATTTTACCAATGTCATGAAGTACAATATGTGATGAAAAAACAATCTCAGAATGGCCTGGATAAGTCAAAGCGTTTTAAAGTTATCAGAACTTAAAGTGACACTGGTCAGATTTGTAAAAGTCCAGAAGGTGAAATAGGGCCGAGTCCTTAAGGGGTTAAGGGACCCCAAGTAGTGTGCCTGATGACTTCACATGTTTTACTGAATCTGTTCCCACAAAAATAAGCAAACCTAGTTCCAAAAAAGTTGGGATGCTATGTAAAATGTAAATAAATGTGAACAAAAAACCCGAGTGCAATGATTTGCAAATATTCACAATATAGTCATAGAACACATATTAGATGTAGACATCTCCCGAACTATTCACTGGCGAACAGTTCCCGGCGAACATAGCTTGTTCGCGCTCGGCGCGACGGGCGAACATATGCGATGTTCGGTCCGCCCCCTATACATCATCATTGAGCAAACTTTGACCCTGTACCTCACAGTCAGCAGACACATTCCAGCCAATCAGCATACCCTCCCTCCCAGACCCTCTCACCTCCTATCAAAAAGCAAGGACAGCATCCATCTTAGATTCATTCTTAAGCTGCAGTGTCACAATGCGATTAATACAGGTTATATTAATCGCATTGCGACTTCAACTTAGAGCTGGGTTCCTAATGGTTGTATTGCTAGAAAATAACAAAGATTGAGAATATAGTGCTATATTCGTTATATTCGTCAATTCTAGCAATACAACCATTAGGAATTCAGATCTAAGTTGTAAATCGCAATGCGAATTCAACTTACCACACTCAACTACATAATTTTCCATGGGAGTTTTGCCATGAATCCCCCTCCGGCATGCCACAGTCCAGGTGTTAGTCCCCTTGAAACAACTTTTCCATCACTATTGTGGCCAGAAAGAGTCCCTGTGAGTTTTAAAATTCGCCTGCCTATTGAAGTCTATGGCGGTTCTCCCGGTTCGCCCGTTCGGGAACATTTGCGGAAATTCTCTAATTAGAGGTTGAACGTGAAACCAGTTTACAGCTTCATGAAAAATACCTTTTTTTTTTGCAGGAAAGTTGTACTTTCTAATGGCACCACTTAATATTGCATACAATGTAGTGTGACTGGAAAAAAATTCCAAATTGGGTAGAATGGGGAAAAATGCAATTGCTCCAGGTATACAGTATACTGTAGGTTTTGTTTTGACGGTTGTTCCCTATGTGGTGACCTGTGACCTGTGCTCTTCATTCTCTGGGTCAGTACAATTACAGCAATACCACATTTATATAGTTTTTCTTGTGTTTTAATACTGAAAAAAACTAAAAACTTTGGAATTTTTATTTTTCTTTGCATTGCCATATTCTGACCCCCACAATTTTTTTTTATTTCCATCTACGGAGCTGTGAGAGGGCTCATTTTTCTGGCGCGAGCTACATCTTTTATTGATTTTTATCACATTTTGATCACTTTTTTTTTTTTGGTAGGTGAAGGGACAAGAAAACAGCAAATCGGTCATTTGTATTTTTTTTTACATTGCATTCACAGTTTTTTATTTTATTGTTTATTTATTTTAATTTTGATGAAAGAGGAGTTGATTAGAATTTTTATGTTTTTAAACATTTTATTTTACTTTTTTAAGCTCCCCTAAGGAACATGCAATCTTTAGATTGCTTTTCACATACACTACTATGGATTATTACAGTATTATACTGTATAAGTATATTCCAATGCAGTGCTGCCAGTGCTGCTACATTGGCATATACCTGTGATAGGCCTGGTAGCCTCCTACAGACTCCAGCCTAATTACAACCAATGAATAGCTTCCCTGATCTCAGAGCAGAAAAGCTGTTCGGGCCCCAGAAGTGCAGCACTTCAGGGAAAGCATATATGGAGCAAGTTGGGAAGAGGTTAATTTGTATAGAGGCCTCCCCACTACCCTGAGACATCTGCAGAGATAAGGATCGGGCAGTTGGATTTAAACTAATCTTTTTGTTGTCTAGGAGATAAACTGTTGGAGGAGACAGTGGCCTCCTCCACTCTTCCCACTGAGAAAACATGCATGCTTGACCAAGCTGAGCATTCATGTGTATGAGTGGATAAGTTGAGATAGCGGTTGGCCAGCCCACAGCTATCTTATATGAGTTGGCCAGGCTAAGACTAGGACTCCACAGAAACTTGTAATGTTTGCCGTGGATTAACTTTTTAAGAACCAAGACTATTTTAAAGTTAAGAATCACAGGAATTTTTCCTTTTTGCATTGCCGAATTTAGCTGTATGGTGTGAGGGCTGTTTTGGCGGGGGGGGGGGGGGGATATGTTGAATTTATCAATAGCCCCATTTGTAGCTACATATAAGTTAATTAATTAACTTGCATTAATCTATTTTTGGGAAATGGATTTTGCTATTTGCGTAAATTTACGTCATTAGCTGTGCCTTCTGTAGAAATATCTGTAAAGAATAAATCAAGGCAACTGGACGTACTGTAGATTTCTTGAAAACGTTTCACTCGTTCTTCCAACGAGCTTTCTCAATTCTGAGTGACTGCACAAAAATTCTGGGAATAAATATGTAACTGAATCAACATCTGGTAATTGGAGTCAGTAGGTGATCAAGACTTCCCAGAAAAAGGTGTCAAGACAGCATTGTATGTGGCAGACAATAGATGTCTACCCCCCCCCCCCCCCCGCCTCTATTCAAGCTTGGCTTCTCCATTTAGGCTTCTCCAAGTTCTTCTGTAGAAAGAACTTTAGGGGGTTTTCTGGGAAATTTGTTTTAAAAAAATGGGCCACAAAGTATTAAAAATAAAAAAAGAAACCATATTCACCCTCATTGATTTACTGCTGTTGCCATTGCTAGACAGGTTCAGTCCCTGCTGTTCCTGACTTTCATCCTGGCTTGACATGCTGGAAGTGCCAGGAAAGACACACTCAGCCCATCATGGGCCATAGTCGTGACTTGCCTCAGCCAGTGACTAGCTTAGCTGAGTGGGTGTTTTCTGGCATTTCTGACATGTCAAGCTGGGACAGAAAAGTGAATAGTAGTTGGTACCAGAGATAAAATGGCAGTGAGAGGAATCAGTGAGATATGTATGTGTTATTTTTTAACCTTTTGCGGACCAGTTTAAAAAAATATTATTTCCCCAGTAAACCCCTATGTTACTATGTAACCCCTTTGAGGTTTCATTTGTTAAGGAGAGTAGAGCAGATGTGTTACTAATAGTTACTTGATAAACAGAAAAACAAGTTAGCCTATGTTCGCATCTGGCATTGCCAGATTCAACAGATCAGCCCCGGACCTTATTGACTATAATGGGATCCAGCAGGGATCCAGACACTTTCCTGGCTTAAATGCTGGGTTTAGGCTGAGCGAATACTGCTGCAGCTGATTTTGTCCCACCAACAGCTGGCATTTATGCTGGATCATTCTGCCGGATCAACTCTCATGGAGGTGTGAATGCAACCTTAGACCTATCAAAGACCTGGTTGTTTCATCCAGAGTAAGACAAAAATCCCTTGTCCAACTGTAGCCAGTTATCCTACACGAGGAAAAGAAAACATTCCAGATCCCATATGTTGGCTAATTTCCTTGAATTATATTAAATTTAGTTTTTGCTAAATAAATTACTTGGAGTCTGAGTGTTTGGACATCCACTTAGCAAATGAGGTTCAATGTGGATAAATGTAAAGTTATGCCTCTGGGCACTAATAATTTACATGCATCATATTTCTAAAGGATACAACACTGGAAGAATCACTTGTAGAGAAGGATCTGGGTGCATTTGTAGGTCATAGACTAAATAACAGCATGAGATGTCAGTCAGCTGCCTCTAAGCAAGATGTTGTTGAGTAATAAGAGGCATGGACTCTTGGGACAGGAATGTAATATTACCACTTTAAAAAGCTTTGATGTAGACTCCTCTGGAATATACAGTTCAGTTCTGGGCACCAGCCTATAGAAAGGATGCTAAGGAGCTGTGAAAAGTACAAAGAAGAGCAACTAAACCGAAAAGGAACATTGAGGGTCTTAGTTATGAGGAAAGATTAAAAGAATTACATTTATTTAGTCTTGAGAAGAGGCATCTAAGAGGGGGCATCATTAACCTAAACAAATATATAAATGGGCCATACAAAAAATACGGTGAAAAACTGTTCCATGTAAAATCTCCTCAAAAGTCAAGTGGGCACTGCCTCCGCCTGGAGAAGAAAAAATGCAGTCTTCCGAGGTGACAAGGCTTCTTCACCATACGAACTGTAAATCTGTGGAATAGTCTAGCACAGGAGGTGATGACCTAGAAAGGTAGACTGGCGCTCCATAGTGTAAACCATCCTCAAATGGTGCTGCTACCTAGGATGTTCTAAGTGCTCACCTGATCAAAGATACATGGAGATACCTGTTCAATATCGGCATCCCAGCTGCAGTGTAGGATCACAGCTGCTGCTCCCACTGTGTGGATCTGGGCTGTGGTTACTACAATGAAAAGTTGAGAAGAACAGTAAAAATAGATTGCGGGCATCACCAATCCAGTAGAATACATTTTTTATTAAAGCAAAAAAAAATCGAATTCTCTAAAAAGTTTTATTCTACTGCATTGGCAGCACCGTGTAATTAGTTTTTACTGTTCTTCAAATCAGTAGGTCATCACAGCATGGACCAGTTGATGGCTTAAAAGAAAAAGCATATTTAAAAAGATAATTAAAAAAAGTATTTTTTTTTCTTATCTTTAAATTGTGCCTTTTGCCCATAATTATGATCAGGACACATCTTCCTTATTAGCTCTACTGACCAAATCATCTGTGTAAAAATTTCCCAGCTACGCTTTGCGTTATGGCCTTTTTCCACAACTTTAAAGCTAATTCCACGCTGTTCAGTAATTGCAAGAAATCCATCGATATATGTTCTTATTAGATCCTTTTTTTTTCCTAGTAAAAATTCAGTTTTTGTATTAATAAACGCATTCTATTTTTTTTTATAGAAGAGTAATGAATCCTGTTTATAACAATATAATAAAATTTACATCCTGATTACTTTATGTTCCTCCATTTGTTCAGAGACAAGATTCTACATTAGGCATCTCTTGTTATAACTCACAGCATCTTACAAAACCCATGGAAGTAAAGCTATACATCTCCTTCAGACTTTCACCAGAAGAAATAGCTCCATCTGCTCACTTCCGAAGAATATATCAAGTATAAATGTGCTAAACGTGAATGTAAAAAAAACTAAGTAGGAAAACAAATGTTCAGTAAATTATGTTCATAGTTGTAGAGAAGGAAAAATGTTAGACGATCTCACAGGCAAAATGGTTTTATTTATGTATATGCTAATTTCATCCAAGTCTTGTATTTTGTAAATTTCAGCTGGCATCATTCTTGCAGTTGGAATAGTAGACATTTTCTGGGGGTATCGGCTAAATGGAAAATGTTAGAAAATGGCAATTTGTTACACTGCATTATTCTGATCTATTTTTCATTAGTATGTAGCCACCAACAGCTAAAGAAAAAGTAAATTATAAACCTGAACAAATAAAATGTTACTTCTAATCGATCATCTTTCTGATTGGTGATTTGTTACTGACATTAAACAAAGAATGAAACGATAAAACTAAACTGAAGACAATCTCGACTGACTAGGTTTTGTCACCTCCTCAAAAGGACGCATGAGCCTACAGGCATTGCGCATGAGCGTCCAGTAACGTGGCAAAAAAATTCCCAGCTCCGCAGAGGCTGTCCTAGCACCCCGGTCATACAAATACTCGTTGACAGCTTTTTCTTGTTGGAGCAGGCGGTCGAACATTAGGAGTGTTGAATTCCAACGTGTTGGGCTGTCGCAAATCAAGCGCCTCACTGGCATGTTGTTTCGGCGCTGAATGTCTGAAAAGTGCGCCATGGCCGTGTAGGAACGCCTGAAATGGCCACACACCTTCCTGGCCTGCTTGATGACGTCCTGTAAGCCTGGGTACTTATGCACAAAGCGTTGTATGATCAGATTACACACATGTGCCATGCACGGCACATGTGACAACTTGCCCAAATTCAATGCCGCCAACAAATTGCTTCCGTTGTCACACACCACTTTGCCGATATCCAGTTGGTGCGGAGTCAGCCACTGATCCACCTGTGCGTTAAGGGCGGACAGGAGTGCTGGTCCGATGTGACTTTCTGCTTTCAGGCAAGTCAACCCCAAGATGGCATGACACTGTCGTATCCGGGATGTGGAATAGCCCCTGGTGAGTTGGGGGGGTGCCGTTGATGTGGAGCAAGATAAGGATTCAGCCGAGGAGGTTATGCTTGGCACCATGAGCAGGTTTACCCAATGCGCAGTGTAGGTGATATACCTGCCCTGACCATGCTTTGCAGACCAGGTATCAGTGGTCAGATGGACCCATGCCCCAACACTGTGTGCCAGACATACCATGACTTCCTTTTGCACAATCGAGTACAGGTTGGGGATTGCCTTTTGTGCAAAGAAATTTCGGCCGTGTACCTTCCACTGCGGTGTCCCAATAGCTACAAATTTTTTAAAGGCCTCAGACTCCACCAGCTTGTATGGTAAAAGCTGGCGGGCTAAGAGTTCAGACAAGCCAGCTGTCAGATGCCGGGCAAGGGGGTGACTTTGTGACATTGGCTTCTTACGCTCAAACATGTCCTTGACAGACACCTGACTGTGGGCAGATGAGCAGGAACTGCTCAAGGCGAGAGGCGGAGTGGCGGGTGGTTGAGAGGGGGCAAGGAGGACAGCAGTGGTTGAAGTGGCTAAAGATGCTGGACCAGGAGGAGGGTGGTGGCTTTGAGTTTGTGTGCTGCTTTTACTCATGTGTTGATCCCATAGGCGTTTGTGATGTGAGATCATGTGCCTTCGCAAAGCAGTTGTACCGAGGTGGGTGTTGGACTTCCCACGACTCAGTTTCTTTTGGCACAGGTTGCAAATGGCATCGCTGTTATCAGAGGCAGACACACACAAAAAATGCCACACTGCTGAGCTTTGCAGTGATGGCATTCTGGTGGTGGCAACAGCATGCGTTGATTGGCGTGCTGTCTGGCTGACCACGGGTGCCGATACATGCTGTCTGACTGTGCCACGAGCTCCTTGCGACGACCTCCCCCTGCTTCCAACTCGTCTCCTCCTCCTCCTCTCTGTCTCCCCATTTGAACTTTCCCCCTGTTCTTCTTCTCTTCGAGCGGGCACCCACGTGACATCCACGGACACATCAACATCATCAACCGCTTCACTTGTATCTGACAACTCAGCAAAGGAAGCAGCAGCGAGTACAACATCATCATCATCATCACACCGTACGTCCATCTGTGTAATGCTGCCTGACTGAGACATATCCCTGTTATCTACATCCCCTGGCAATAATGGTTGCGCATCACTCATTTCTTCCAACTGATGTGTAAATAACTCCTCTGACAGATCAAGTGAAGCGGCTGTGGTGCTAGTGTTGGTGGTGGCGGCAGGCGGGCGAGTGGTAACTTGAGAGGTGCCCAAAGCTGAGCTGGAGGAGGATGGTGCGTCAAGGTTCCAAGCGGAAGCTGTAGAAGATTGGGTGTCCTGTATTAGCCAGTCAACTATGTCCTCAGAACTTTTCGAGTTCAGGGTACGTGGCCTCTGAACACTGGGCATTAGTCTAGGGCCAAAGGGAATCACAGCACCACGACCACGACGGCCCCTGCGGGGTGGCCTGCCACTGCCTGTCATTTTTTTTAGATTAGTTAAGTTGTCCTATGCGTGCAAGCTACTGTGACACCAGATATGAGTTGCGCTGAAGTGACACTATGCACTGCACTAGGCCTTAAACACACAAACACGTGTGTAACTGATTGCTATTTATTCAGTCAAAATTGTTGTTTTTCTTTAAATGGAATCAAATGTGACACCAGATATGAATGGCATTGAAGTGACACTATGCACTGGCACTGGGCCTTAGACACACAAACACGTGTGTAACTGACTGCTAGTTATTCAGTCCAAATTGTTGTTTTTCTTTAAATATAATCGAATGTGACACCAGATATGAATGGCGCTGAAGTGACACTATGCACTGCACTGGGCCTTAAACACACAAACACGTGTGTAACTGACTGCTATTTATTCAGTCAAAATTTAGTTTTTCTTTAAATGGAATCGAATGTGACACCAGACATGTATGGCACTGAAGTGACACTATGCACTGCACTGGGCCTTAGGCCTCATGCACACGACCGTTGTGTGCATCCGTGGCCGTTGTGCCGTTTTCCGTTTTTTTTCACGGACCCATTGACTTTCAATGGGTCCGTGGAAAAATCGGAAAATGCACCGTTTGGCAGCCGCATCCGTGAGCCGTGTTTCCTGGCCGTGAAAAAAATATGACCTGTCCTATTTTTTTCACGGCCAACGGTTCACGGGCCCATTCAAGTCAATGGGTCCGTGAAAGAACACGGATGCACACAAGATTGGCATCCGTGTCCGTGATCCGTGGCCGTAGGTTTTAGTTTCATACAGACGGATCCGAAGATCCGTCTGCATAAAAGCTTTTTCAGAGCTGAGTTTTCACTTCGTGAAAACTCAGATCCGACAGTATATTCTAACACAGAGGCGTTCCCATGGTGATGGGACGCTTCTAGTTAGAATACACTACAAACTGTGTACAAGACTGCCCCCTGCTGCCTGGCAGCACCCGATCTCTTACAGGGGGATATGATAGTACAATTAACCCCATCATATCCCCCTGTAAGAGATCAGGGCTGCCAGGCAGCAGGGGGCAGACCCCCCCCTCCCCAGTTTGAATATCATTGTGCGGCCCCCCCTCCCCTGTTGTTAACTCGTTGGTGGCCAGTGTGCGCACCCCCCTCCCTCCCTCCCTCTATTGTTTTAATACATTGGGGCCAGTGTGCGCGCGCCCCCCAACCCCCCCTCCCTCCCTCTATTGTTTTAATACATTGGGGCCAGTGTGCGCGCGCCCCCCAACCCCCCCTCCCTCCCTCTATTGTTTTAATACATTGGGGCCAGTGTGCGCACCCCCCCCTCCCCAGCCCCCCCCCCCCCCCCCCCCCGATCATCGGTGGCAGCGGAGTAGAAGATTTTCATACTTACCTGGCTGCTGGCTGCTGCGATGTCTGCGTCCGGCCGGGAGCTCCTCCTACTGGTAAGTGACAGGTCTGTGCGGCGCATTGCTGTCACTTACCAGTAGGAGGAGCTCCCGGCCGGACGCAGACATCGCAGCAGCCAGCAGCCAGGTAAGTATGAAAATCTTCTACTCCGCTGCCACCGATGATGATTACAATGGGGGGAGGGAGGGGGGGGGGGGGGGGGTTGGGGGGGGGGGGTGCGCACACTGGCCCCAATGTATTAAAACAATAGAGGGAGGGAGGGGGGGTTGGGGGGGCACGCGCACAATGGCCCCAATGTATTAAAACAATAGAGGGAGGGAGGGGGGGTTGGGGGGCGCGCGCACACTGGCCCCAATGTATTAAAACAATAGAGGGAGGGAGGGAGGGGGGGTGCGCACACTGGCCACCAACGAGTTAACAACAGGGGAGGGGGGGCCCACTGGCCACCAATGAGTTAAAAACAGGGGGGGGGGTCTGCCCCCTGCTGCCTGGCAGCACCTGCCAGGCAGCAGGGGGCAGTCATGTACACAGTTTTTTTGTATATTCTAACCTGAAGCGTCTCCATCACCATGGGAACGCCTCTGTGTTAGAATATACTGTCGGAAATGAGTTTCACGATGTAGCTCATATCCGACAGTATATTCTAACATAGAGGCGTTCCCATGGTGATGGGGACGCTACAAGTTAAAATATACCATCGGATTGGAGAAAACTCCAATCCGATGGTATAACAGAACTCCAGACTTTACATTGAAAGTCAATGGGGACGGATCCGTTTGAAATGGCACCATATTGTGTCAACATCAAACGGATCCGTCCCCATTGACTTGCATTGTAATTCAGGACGGATCCGTTTGGCTCCGCACGGCCAGGCGGACACCAAAATGACTTTTTTTTCATGTCCGTGGATCCTCCAAAAATCAAGGAAGACCCACGGACGGAAAAACGGTCACGGATCACGGACCCACGGACCCCGTTTTTGCGGGCCGTGAAAAAAAACTGTCGTGTGCATGAGGCCTTAGACACACGTTCCATGTGAGCAATGAGCCTGAGCCTGTACTAAGGATTGAAAGAGAGAGTTGAACGGCACTCCTCTAGGATAAAAGCGGTGCTCAGTGGTAAACTGGATTCCAATATATTCAAAAAACCACGGCACTCTATAGTTCTGTTGCATAAACTTATTTTACTTTGTTTTAATCCATCCGGAAAAATTATATTTAGCCACTGGCCAACGTTTCGGTCTAACCTAGACCATGTTTACGGCCTTAGTCATGGTAGCATTTTGTGTGCAGGATGGCGTGTCCACGTGAACCTGTACTAGGCTTCCAGGCTCATCACTTGCATATTGTAATTCAAGCTAACAGGTGGCAGCACTGAACTGTATATAACTATTTCTGTAGAGGGTAATGTAGAAAATTCCATTACCGTATACAAATTGCAATCTGATGATCGCATGTTGTGGTTCACTTGGGGACCTTTAAAAAATACTTTAAAAAGTTTTAAAAATATAAAAATTCAAATTAAATTCCACAAAATCGAAATACTTAAACAATAAAAAAATCAACATCATGGACCACTGAGGAAGGGGTCATTTTTGTAAATCCCCGAAACGCGTTTGGTATCAATGGAGTAGAGAGATCCTGCAAAAAACCGAGGAAGTCTGGACAACTGCCATCTAACCAGAAAGCCGCCGAAGTGAATCATCGCTGCCACGCTGGTGATGAAAGACATCGACACCGCGTGCAACAAACAAATCTCACTGGCGGCCAAAAACTCAAACCTGGACACCAGCTCTTGAGACCGGAACCGAGACAGGTACGCCGTGTCGAGAGCTCAATATCCAACATCAAAAGACCCTCGGGTAAGCCTCTACAAATCATCGACAAGCGATCGCTTTTGCTATATTGAATACAGCGGGACGCCGCTGTGCGTATGAACAGCCTGAATATTATCTTATGCAAACTCACAGGCTACATACGCTCTCAAGCATTGCCACAATTGGCAAGTAAGGACCTTTCTAAAAAGTATATAACATTATACTAACCGTATATGGGACTCTATACCTAACAACCAGTGTGTTTATACTTTGTGACTGACTATTCGCATTGAAAGTTTATACTGGGATCCATGCACATATTGACTATATTATTTAATATATTTTTACCCATTTTGTTTTTATGACCATTTATAATCTAATTAATTTTATTATCTATACCTAGTGTATTTTAACATTTTTCTGTATTTTATCCTTAAGATTTACTGTCATTTCTGCATTTTTTCCATTTGTGTTAATAAAAGATCCCTATACTTTAAGAGTGTGCCCCACTTTCATTATTTATTTAATCATGGACAGTCGCTTGCAAAAACATCCATACTATTAAAATATTTTAAAAAAACTATTCAAAATGGTGAATGGCTGATTTGCCATTTTTTCATCACTTTACCTCCCAAAAATATTGTATAAGAAGTGATCAAAAACTCATACACACCCCAAAATGATATTAACCAAAACTATAGATTGTCTCGCAAAAAATAAGCCCTACATGCATTATTTTCAAAAGTTTTTTTTTTCAAGTATTAAAATGCAAGAAAAACTATACATATGTGTTATTGCCATACTAGTACTGACCTGAAGAACAAAAAGCACAAGTCAGTTTTACTGCATAGTGAACACCATAAAAACAAAACCCATTAAACTGTGGCAGCATTGTGTTTTTTTTCCAATTCTACCCCATTTGGAATTGTTTTCCAACTTCCCACTACATTCTATGCAATATTGAATGATGCCGTTAGAAACTACTATTTGTTCCACAAAAAAAAGAAGTCCTCATATGGTTTTGTAAATGGAAAAATAAAAAGTTATGGCTCTGGGAAGGCAGGCAGCGAAAAACTAAAATGGAAAAATGGAAAAAAAAATTGGGGGGTAAAAGGTGACTAAAAATGGCAAATTGTGTGGGTTTAAATTTTTACTGTTACAACGTTCACCACACAGGAATTTTTCAAAATATTTTAATAGTTTAGACATTTTCGGATGCGGCAATACCTGATATGTTTATTTTATTATTGTTATTATTATTTTATATGTAAAATTGGGAAAGGGGAGTGATTTAAACTCTTAATATTTTAATGTCTTTTAACTTTTTTTTATAATAATAACTTTTAACTCCCTTAGGGGACTAAAACCTTTACGCTGGGTTCACACCTGAGCGTTTTACAGCGCGTTCCTACGCGCTGTAAAACGCACAACAGGCAAGAACCAATGATTCCCTATGGGAAGGGTTCACACCTGGGCGTTTTACAGCGCGTACGATCGCGCTGTAAAACGCCCGACGCTCAAACAAGTACAGGAGCTTTTTTTGGCGCGTTTGACGCGCGTTTGGGCCATAGACTCTTTGGACAACACTGCTGTCAATCACCCAAACGCGCGTCAAACGCGCGTTCACTATTAAAAAAACGTGCATAAAACGCGCGACAAAAACGCGCATAGAAACGCGCGTTTGAGAAACGCCTAGGTGTGAACCCAGCGTTAATCCTTTGTCCTATTCATCCTAATAGAGATCTATTAAGGTGAATAGAATTTTGACACACTCCCTGCTAATCTATGCTTCATGCACAGCGCAGCAGGAAGCTTACCATGGCAGCCCTGGTAAGCTTCAGAAGGGTCCAGGCTGCCATGGTAATTGATCAGAGCCCCGCAATTTCACTGTGGGGACTCCGATTGGAAGGCAGAGGGAGCATCCCTGATCGCAGCATCTGAGGGATTACTGAGGGGTTCGTCACGATTGCTGTTCCCTGTCAGTGAGGCCGGGGGTCTGCTGTATTGTGCAGCCGGCACTCGCCAGGAATGGAGCAGGCTTACCGCAGCAGCGTGCTTCATACATTCTCTCATACACTCCTCTGCTATTCCTCCTTGAAATATATGAATAAATTGAAAACTGGGCATCATTTGGAGGATGTCAGCACTGATTAAATAATATCAGACAAGGTGAATGGTAACAGTAATATGATAATATTTCTATAATGTGAAAAGGGGGAAGGCATGGATTTCTAACCATTGTTTCAGAATTGCTATCTTATGGGGGAAACAAGAATATGTGTATTCAAAGCATAGCCGGTTTCTTTCAGAAACAGCACCACACCTGCCTAAAGGTTACATGTGATATTGCAGCTCACCTGCTCCACAAAATATGGAAATATGGTGGAAATACAATACAAATCACAGACAGTAGATGTGTGTGGCACTGTTTTGGGAATTTTTTATAGCATGACACAAATAAAAAAAAAGCAAAAAACATCAGGTCCCATTGACAAATCTGGCCTTATGCTTTTATATATCTGTAAACTAATTTGATGGACTCGGTAGTAAACATATCTGTTGGCAAAACATATGTAATCGAATAAGAAGAAAAAAAGACTCCCAACCTTCATTTCTTCTCTACAGTGTTATCACCCAGGAGCACAGAAACCTTTCAAGACTGAAGAAAGAAGAATCAAAACTATTCTTGACATCATCATGCAATAAAAGAGCTCTAACTTAGCTGTGTGTTGTTTTCAAGGATTACACCGACTGCTGCCATTGATTCCTAAGTCTCATGGTGAGTTTTCATTTTCTTCAATAATATTTTTGTGTATTAATCCCTACAAATAATAAATTAACTTTTCCTTATGGGTGGTCTATATGGCTTCATCTTCTTGTCCAGCAAGCTGCATTACCATGTCTGCTGAATGAATGGGAAGACTTTGTGAATTTGTACACAACGTTGTCATTGCATGTAAATCATACATTTTGAAATTAGAATAGCAAAAAAGAACCTCAGTGCAAACTAAAGTGCAGTAAAAAAAATACAGTCATATACATAATACCAATGCCTAGTAAACAGTGCACATAGTAACATGCTACTAAATGCTTAAAATAGAAAACAGCATAAAGAGTAAAATAATGTATATGCTGAATTGGATCTTAAATTTTAGAGGTTCTTTAAACACATTACAAAAATTAAAGCCTGTATACACTTTTGCAACCTTTTTTGGTTCCAATATGTATAAAAAAAAATAAGAAAAAACTTTGAAACAGATTGAAAATAAAATGTAATGTATACAGCTCTTAAATGGGTTTTCCCCTCTCAGACAATGGGGTCATATCACTATCTCGTAAACGCAGCCGACATATTGAAGGCGGTGCATAACGCATGCGCGGCCCCCCTCTATTAATTTCTATGGGGCCGCTGAAAATAGTTGCGCGGCTATTTCCGTCAGCCCCATGGAAGTGAATAGAATTAGTGGCTGCGCAAGCACGGGGTGCTCCGATTTATTTCTATTGGGAATACAAAAATAGTCAAGCTTGCAGCTGAACTATTTTTTGTGGGCCAATAGGAAAGCTTGGTGGTGGCCGGACTCGGCACTGCTGGCAACCACTTTGCCAGCTTCATTTTCAGCTGAATTTATGAGATAGGTGCAGGTCCCACCTCTGGCACCAGCACCTATCAGACAATGGGGACATATCCTAGTGATATGCCCCCATTGTCTGAGATGGTAATACCCCTTTAAGGGGTTTTCCAGGTGTTAAATATTGATGACCTATAGTCAGGACTGCTCATCAATATCAGATCAGTGGGGATCCACCGATCAGCTGTTTGAGAAAGTTGCTGCGCTATGGTGAGCGCCATGGCCACTTTAAAGCACGCCAAGCACACCACCATTAATCGAATAGCTGCTGTGATTGGTATTGTAGCTCAGCACAATTGAATGGGACTGAGCTGCATCTAGGCCATGTAACTGATGAAGTGATGTCACTGGCCTAGGAAGAGTCAATAATGCTCACCGATGTGCCACAGTCGCTTCAAACAGCTGATCTGCAAGGGCGTGGAAATCGGATGCCCACTGTTCTGATATTGATGACCTATTCTGAGTATAGGCAATCAATATCAAAATCTCGGACAACTCCTTTAAGCACATCTATGCTATGTGGCCCAAAGTATGTGAAAACCCTTCCTAATTATTGCTGTATTCTGTAATTGCTGTACTAAAAGCTCAGGCACAAAGTGGTAATCCACACAAACATATGGAGGGGGATGGAAAGGGTATATCATGTCAAGTACTCCAAAATAATGGCTTAATAAAGTCACAAAATTATCATTTTTTTTATTGTCTGTGTAGCGACCCGTTGGTTCACTGCTACAGGTCTAATGCAAGGATTTACTACTAAAATTGTAAAATTGTTTACTGTGATGCTAATTTTGCAATTTCAGTCTTACAAGTAGCTAATGTGACATTACTATGCACTCTGTACTCCAAAAATCTGTATATGGGTTAGAATTAGTTAAGTGATAGTTACTGAATAGTGGGCTGGCCCCGCTTCCCCTGGTTAGGAGTTTCTGGAAAGTAAGCCAAGAGAAAGCTTCTACAGGTGTGTAAGCTGAAGCTGGAGAAAAGAATTCTTCTCCAGGTAGGCACCATTCCTGTGAGTAAAAAGCTGCCATAAAGGTAACTGTGCTAAGAACCAACCTTTGAGGAAAAGAAGCATTGAATTTTTGAAAAAGGTTGAGAACCATTAAAAAGGGACAGTGCATGGACAAGAAATCCAGTAAAGATAACGTAAGTTTAGGACTTTAGACTTTAATTCATGTGGAATGAGGAGTTTGCTTCTGGAACCCTTTCACAGTACTGAGATGGACTGGCCATCCATTCTAGGACTGCACCCCGGAGATGGTTATTGCAGAAATAAAGGAAAGCACCTGCACACTTTTGGTTAATTGGGAGGATTGCTTGTAATTATTAAAAGAGACTCGGAGGACCATCGTAATAGCTATTCCTTATACGCAGCATTTGGAAAAGCCTACCCTAATATACCTGAGACCTGTATCTACTGCTTGTACTTTCACTGAAACACCATCAATAAAAGAGAGACTGTATTTTGCCTTATCCAAGCCGGCCGGACTATTTCTTCCTTGCACCTTGCTGGCACCTCCATCTTCCTGCCTTGCACCCACATCATATATCCATCCAACATTAAGGGCACCCCAACCACCACCAGGCAGAAGACACCACAATCCAGGGTGTTCCCCTAGGGGAAGAAGTGTTGAGCCCCTCTCTTCACTCTACATGCAGCCCAGAGAACGCTGAAGCAGTGCTAGGCAACTTGAGGACTACTATCACCCTTATCACCGCCGTCTCCACTCCCATCCTCTCCGTTGGTTGGGTGCCCTGCATCTATGAATTTAAACATGGCTGGTAACCCAGTTTTGAATCCTTAAATTATACATTTTACACTTTAAAAGTAGGCTACAATTCTGGTGATACCTGTCAAATATTGTCCAGTGTCTGGACAATAGGTATGTCAATGTCGCACTGCTAAATGGGTTTGCGGTACAAGATCATTTTAGGCAGCACGGGACAGCATCTACCTCAAAACCGGGCTTGTGTCTCTACTGCCATTGTGTCAAAACTGACAGCACTTCTTCACATAAATACATTTATTATTTAAACTTACATTAATCAGAAAATTTACAAAATACAAATAAAATAAAAATTGCTCGCCACTTTCTCCCTTCATCTCTTCCATTCTTTCGGTCCTATTTTGTCTCATATTACATTTAAAGCTGAGAAATATGGGGCTCATTTTTTAAACAGAAATATGTCTAAATAATGTGTATTTCTGGCGCAGGTTTGTGACCTCTCCCCACTCCCTCCAGATCTAAGGTGTAATGGCAACGCCCCCATTGCTCCTAGCGGCTCATTTGCATATATTGAAACATCATTTTTCTCAGAAATGTGGGAACATGGGACCAACACAGATGCTTTCAGCTGCCAAGCACACATGCAGCAGGTCAGCCAGTTTCATAAGTACAAATCTGCTGACAGATGCCCATTAAAGGGATTGTCCAAGTTATATTTATTGATGACCTATCCTCAGAATAGGTCATCAATATCAGATCGGCAGGGGTCCGACACCCGGCACCCCGTCTAACAGCTGTTTGAAGAGAAGGCGCGCGCCTTGCCAGCGCTGCCTCCTCTTCATTGTTTATCTGCTCACCGTCACATCTGCAGCGGTGATCAGGTGTAATTACACCCAAGCCGTCCCATTCATTTCAATGGGGCGGCTTGTTCCTATACACTTCTATAGGAGCGCCTCGTCCCATTGAAATTAATAGGACGGCTTGGGTGTAATTACACCTGATCACCGCTGCAGATGTTGACGGCGAGCAGATAAACAATGAAGAGGAGGCAGCGCTGGCAAGGCGCGCGCCTTCTCTTCAAACAGCTGACAGGAGGGGGTGACAGGTGTCAGACCCCCCGCCGATCTGATATTGATGACCTATCCTGAGGATAGGTCATCAATAAATATAACTTGGACAACCCCTTTAATAGATTAATTTTCAGGCATACCAAGGCTAATGAAAACATGGCAAAAAATGTTTTGTTTTGTTTTTTTACATTTATTTATTTATTTTTATTAGCTATTTACTGGTGTGCGGTTTCTATAAAACCAATCTGCAAGACTGTAAACTATCTGGATTTGGCAAATAGACAACTAACCACATCTTCAATGGCTTGCATATTATAGAGGTATAGGTATAGGTGTAGAATTCATGTGGCTCATTGGTACCATGAATCGGTAAATGTAAATTACAAGTAACTGCTCCTTCATATTTTCTGTTATACAGAGTGAAAGTATGCGGTAAAAAACACAATAGTAGGAAGCACTTAATGGAGCAATCTTCCAGCTACTATTAATATGAGAAAAGAGCAGCTGTGGATACGGAGATCTGAAACATGACATTAATTCCTAGAATGTCTCAGACTCCACACATTTAAAGGGCATAATTTCCATAGCTAGCAGTTTGGCGAGCTTAACTTTCAGAAATGAAGCTTTGGCATGTGCTTGAGATAACTTTTATTTCCTCTTAAAAGGTACCTGTCATTTTGAAAATACATTATAATCTACAGACAGCATGTTATAGAGCAGGAGGAGCTGAGAAGATTGATACATAGTCCTATGGGAAAAGATTAAGTAAAACTTGCAATTTATTTAATTAAGTTCCTGCTCATTTTGGACTTTGAAGTCCAGGAGGAGGTCCTATCAGTGATTGACAGCTCCTTCTGTATACACAGTCATAGAGGGAAGGCTGTCAATCACTGATAGGACCACCTCCTGGACTTCAAAGCCCAGAATGAGCAGGAATTTAATTAAATAAGTTACAAGTTTTACTTTATCATTCCCCATAGAACTATATATCCATCTGCTCCGCTCCTACTGCTCTATAACTTGCTGCCTGCAGCTCAGACACCATGTTCAACGTGACAGGTTCCCTTTAAATAATGCATGCAATGTAACTTCATAGGTTTCATTGCAACCAAAAGGAAGTTATCATGGTTTTCCTGCTTAGTACCACACCACCATAGGGTTTGAGATAAGGATAAAGCATCATTTAGTGTTTTTTGTGGACCACCATATATAAAATATTGTAAATGAAAAAATAAAATAAAAAAACATCTAATAGACACCTTTTAATATTTTTTAAAATTGTATGTTTCCGATTAAAGGGCACCTGTCAGCAGAAATATTGTTACTAAACATGCCGACCTTATACATGTACTTATGTCAGGTGAAGCTAGTGTCTTGGTCTCATCTTATGTGCCTCCATTTTAATGAAAAACAATATTTTATTATATGAAAATGTGAACCTCTAGGAGAAATGGGGGTGTTGCCCCTACTCCTAGAGGCTCAGCTCTCCCTTTAATGGTTGCACCCTTAACATTGTGATTGGAAGGGCCAGGCAGTGTTCACATCATCCTGCCTGGCCCTCACTTTGCTTGAAGTCTAGAGCCTATGCCGTGCCATTCAGTATTTGGTGCAGGTGTAATAAAGGAAAGCGGCTCACTGGCAGCTATCTTCCATACTGCGCCTACACCAGTTACATCACAGTACACCCGGAAGACAATGAAGCCGGCATCACTGAAATCCTTCTGAGAAATGCAGGCTTCGTCGTCTTTCGGGTGTACTATGACATAAGAAGCCACCTCATTCGAATTTCAATGAACAACTATGGGATGACATCAAGTGACCTACAAAAACAATGGCAAATGTTAGCTGGGGGGGAATGCATGAAGACGACAGTTCGAAACAGGCCTTAGAAGAGACAGGCTGAAGTCAGGCAAAGCTTGAAAAAAAGCCCTTCATCAATGAAAAGCAAAAAAGAGCCAGACTGAAGTTTACAAAAGACCATAAGGGTTAGACCATAGAGGACTAGAGTAAGGTCATCTTCTCTGATGAGTCCAGTTTTCGGCTTTGTCCAACACTTAGTCAAGTAATGGTTAGACGGAGGCCCGGAGAGGCCTACAAACCACAGTGTCTCGCACCCACTGTAAAATTTTGTGCAGGATTGGTGATGATGTGGGGATGTTTCAGCAAGGCTGGAATCAAGCAGATTTGTCTTTGTGAAGGACACATGAATCAAGCCACGTACAAAGTTATCCTGGAAGAAAACTTGATTCCGTCTGCTTTAATAATGTTTTATTCAGCAGGAGAATGCCCCATGTCACACAGCCTGGTCAATCAAGGTGCGAATAAAGGACCACCAGATCAAGACCCTGTCATGGCCAGCCCAATCTCCAGACCTCAACCCCACTGAAAACCTCTGGTATATGATCAAGAGGAAAATGGATTTCTGCACCTGGACTGGCATTAGGTTACCCAACAGCAATGTGAAAGAATGGTGGAAAGCATGGCAAGACCTATGAAAGCTGTGATTAAAAATTAGGGTTATTCCACAAAAATATTGATTTCTGAACTCCACCTAAATTGAAATATTATACTATGTTGTTGAAAAATGAATATAAACTTGCTCTAAAATACAACATCTTTCTCTGGAATTTTGAAGAAAAGTGGGTAGTTTACGAATAGAGTTGAGCGAACACCTGGATGTTCGGGTTCGAGAAGTTCGGCCGAACATCCCGGAAATGTTCGGGTTCGGGATCCGAACCCGATCCGAACTTCGTCCCGAACCCGAACCCCATTGAAGTCAATGGGGACCCGAACTTTTCGGCACTAAAAAGGCTGTAAAACAGCCCAGGAAAGAGCTAGAGGGCTGCAAAAGGCAGCAACATGTAGGTAAATCCCCTGCAAACAAATGTGGATAGGGAAATGAATTAAAATAAAAATTAAATAAATAAAAATTAACCAAAATCAATTGGAGAGAGGTTCCATAGCAGAGAATCTGGCTTCCCGTCACCCACCACTGGAACAGTCCATTCTCAGATATTTAGGCCCCGGCACCCAGGCAGAGGAGAGAGGTCCCGTAACAGAGAATCTGTCTTCATGTCAGCAGAGAATTAGTCTGCATGTCATAGCAGAGAATCAGGCTTCACGTCAGCCACCACTGCAACAATCCATTGGCATATATTTAGGCCTAGCACACAGGCAGAGGAGAGAGGTCCCGTAACAGACAATCTGGCTTCATGTCAGCAGAGAATCAGTCTGCATGTCATAGCAGAGAATCAGGCTTCACGTCAGCCACCACTGCAACAGTCCATTGGCATATATTTAGGCCCAGCACACACACAGGCAGAGGAGAGAGGTCCCGTAACAGAGGATCTGGCTTCATGTCAGCAGAGAATCAGTCTGCATGTCATAGCAGAGAATCAGGCTTCACGTCAGCCACCACTGCAACAGTCCATTGTCATAAATTTAGGCCCAGCACCCAGGCAGAGGAGAGAGGTCCCGTAACAGACAATCTGGCTTCATGTCAGCAGAGAATCAGTCTGCATGTCATAGCAGAGAATCAGGCTTCACGTCAGCCACCACTGCAACAGTCCATTGGCATATATTTAGGCCCAGCACACACACAGGCAGAGGAGAGAGGTCCCGTAACAGAGAATCTGGCTTCATGTCAGCAGAGAATCAGTCTGCATGTCATAGCAGAGAATGAGGCTTCACGTCACCCACCACTGCAACAGTCCATTGGCATATATTTAGGCCTAGCACACAGGCAGAGCAGAGAGGTCCCGTAACAGACAATCTGGCTTCATGTCAGCAGAGAATCAGTCTGCATGTCATAGCAGAGAATCAGGCTTCACGTCAGCCACCACTGCAACAGTCCATTGGCATATATTTAGGCCTAGCACACAGGCAGAGCAGAGAGGTCCCGTAACAGACAATCTGGCTTCATGTCAGCAGAGAATCAGTCTGCATGTCATAGCAGAGAATGAGGCTTCACGTCAGCCACCACTGCAACAGTCCATTGGCATATATTTAGGCCTAGCACACAGGCAGAGCAGAGAGGTCCCGTAACAGAGAATCTGTCTTCATGTCAGCAGAGAATCAGTCTGCATGTCATAGCAGAGAATGAGGCTTCACGTCAGCCACCACTGCAACAGTCCATTGGCATATATTTAGGCCTAGCACACAGGCAGAGGAGAGGTTCATTCAACTTTGGGTAGCCTCGCAATATAATGGTAAAATGAAAATAAAAATAGGATTGAATGAGGAAGTGCCCTGGAGTCCAATAATATATGGTTATGGGGAGGTAGTTAATGTCTAATCTGGACAAGGGACGGACAGGTCCTGTGGGATCCATGCCTGGTTCATTTTTATGAACGTCAGCTTGTCCACTGCAGAAAGACGCAGCAGTTGGCACCTGTGTTTCGTCATCATCAGAGACATGCTGAGGTGGTATTCCCATGTCCTCATCATCAGGAAACATAAGTGGTTGTGCGTCAGTGCATTCTATGTCTTTCACCGCTGGGGAAGGGCTAGGTGGATGCCCTTGGGAAACCCTGCCAGCGGAGTCTTCAAACAGCATAAGAGACTGCTGCATAACTTGAGGCTGAGACAGTTTCCCTGGTATGCATGGGGGTGATGTGACAGACTGATGGGGTTGGTTTTCAGGCGCCATCTGTGCGCTTTCTGCAGAAGACTGGGTGGGAGATAATGTGAACGTGCTGGATCCACTGTCGGCCACCCAATTGACTAATGCCTGTACCTGCTCAGGCCTTACCATCCTTAGAACGGCATTGGGCCCCACCATATATCGCTGTAAATTCTGGCGGCTACTGGGACCTGAGGTAGTTGGTACACTAGGACGTGTGGATGTGGCAGAACGGCCACGTCCTCTCCCAGCACCAGAGGGTCCACTAACACCACCACGACCATGTCCACGTCCGCGTCCCTTACTAGATGTTTTTCTCATTGTTATGGTTCACCACAACAACAAATATATTATTTGGCCCAATGTATTGTATTCAAATTCAGCGGGATATAAATTTGAGGCCTAGTATTTAGGCGCTGGGTGACCGGTATGGATTTAGTGACAGAATTAGACTTGGAAATGCACAGAAGCGTGTGTGTGTGAAGTTATTCTGAATGACCCAATGTGCACCTTGAATATTATATACCCTTTTAGGGATAGATTTCAAATAGCTCTGATATAGCAGAAACCACTAAATTATGAAATTGCTAAATTGGGAATTGTACTTCAACCCAGAACAAAAAATGTGCTTTGACGGACACTAAATATCTTGCCCAGCAACAACAGTACAACGGTGGGTAACGAGAGATTTAGAGGGAATTAAATTTGAGGCCTAGTATTTAGGCGCTGGGTCACCGGTATGGATTTAGTGACAGAATTAGACTTGGAAATACACAGTAGCGGGTGTGTGTGAAGTTATTCTGAATGACCCTATGTGCACCTTCAATATTATATACCCTTTTAGGGATAGATTTCAAATAGCTCTGATATAGCAGAAACCACTAAATTATGAAATTGCTAAATTGGGAATTGTACTTCAACCCAGAACAAAAAATGTGCTTTGACGGACACTAAATATCTTGCCCAGCAACAACAGTACAGCGGTGGGTAACGAGAGATTTAGAGGGAATTAAATTTGAGGCCTAGTATTTAGGCGCTGGGTCACCGGTATGGATTTAGTGACAGAATTAGACTTGGAAATACACAGTAGCGGGTGTGTGTGAAGTTATTCTGAATGACCCTATGTGCACCTTCAATATTATATACCCTTTTTGGGATAGATTTCAAATAGCTCTGATATAGCAGGAACCACTAAATTATGAAATTGCTAAATTGGGAATTGTACTTCAACCCAGAACAAAAAATGTGCTTTGACGGGCACTAAATAACTTTCCCAGCTACAACAGGACAACGGTAACGAGAGATTTAGAGGGATTTAAATTTGAGGCCTAGTATTTAGGCGCTGGGTGACAGGTATGGGTTTAGTGACAGAATTAGACTTGGAAATACACAGTAGCGGGTGTGTGTGAAGTTATTCTGAATGACCCTATGTGCACCTTCAATATTATATACCCTTTTTGGGATAGATTTCAAATAGCTCTGATATAGCAGAAACCACTAAATTATGAAATTGCTAAATTGGGAATTGTACTTCAACCCAGAACAAAAAATGTGCTTTGACGGACACTAAATATCTTGCCCAGCAACAACAGTACACCGGTGGGTAACGAGAGATTTAGAGGGAATTAAATTTGAGGCCTAGTATTTAGGCGCTGGGTCACCGGTATGGATTTAGTGACAGAATTAGACTTGGAAATACACAGTAGCGGGTGTGTGTGAAGTTATTCTGAATGACCCTATGTGCACCTTCAATATTATATACCCTTTTTGGGATAGATTTCAAATAGCTCTGATATAGCAGGAACCACTAAATTATGAAATTGCTAAATTGGGAATTGTACTTCAACCCAGAACAAAAAATGTGCTTTGACGGGCACTAAATAACTTTCCCAGCTACAACAGGACAACGGTAACGAGAGATTTAGAGGGATTTAAATTTGAGGCCTAGTATTTAGGCGCTGGGTGACAGGTATGGGTTTAGTGACAGAATTAGACTTGGAAATACACAGTAGCGGGTGTGTGTGAAGTTATTCTGAATGACCCTATGTGCACCTTCAATATTATATACCCTTTTTGGGATAGATTTCAAATAGCTCTGATATAGCAGAAACCACTAAATTATGAAATTGCTAAATTGGGAATTGTACTTCAACCCAGAACAAAAATGTGCTTTGACGGACACTAAATATCTTGCCCAGCAACAACAGTACAGCGGTGGGTAACGAGAGATTTAGAGGGAATTAAATTTGAGGCCTAGTATTTAGGCGCTGGGTCACCGGTATGGATTTAGTGACAGAATTAGACTTGGAAATACACAGTAGCGGGTGTGTGTGAAGTTATTCTGAATGACCCTATGTGCACCTTCAATATTATATACCCTTTTTGGGATAGATTTCAAATAGCTCTGATATAGCAGGAACCACTAAATTATGAAATTGCTAAATTGGGAATTGTACTTCAACCCAGAACAAAAAATGTGCTTTGACGGGCACTAAATAACTTTCCCAGCTACAACAGGACAACGGTAACGAGAGATTTAGAGGGATTTAAATTTGAGGCCTAGTATTTAGGCGCTGGGTGACAGGTATGGGTTTAGTGACAGAATTAGACTTGGAAATACACAGTAGCGGGTGTGTGTGAAGTTATTCTGAATGACCCTATGTGCACCTTCAATATTATATACCCTTTTTGGGATAGATTTCAAATAGCTCTGATATAGCAGAAACCACTAAATTATGAAATTGCTAAATTGGGAATTGTACTTCAACCCAGAACAAAAAATGTGCTTTGACGGACACTAAATATCTTGCCCAGCAACAACAGTACACCGGTGGGTAACGAGAGATTTAGAGGGAATTAAATTTGAGGCCTAGTATTTAGGCGCTGGGTCACCGGTATGGATTTAGTGACAGAATTAGACTTGGAAATACACAGTAGCGGGTGTGTGTGAAGTTATTCTGAATGACCCTATGTGCACCTTCAATATTATATACCCTTTTTGGGATAGATTTCAAATAGCTCTGATATAGCAGGAACCACTAAATTATGAAATTGCTAAATTGGGAATTGTACTTCAACCCAGAACAAAAAATGTGCTTTGACGGGCACTAAATAACTTTCCCAGCTACAACAGGACAACGGTAACGAGAGATTTAGAGGGATTTAAATTTGAGGCCTAGTATTTAGGCGCTGGGTGACAGGTATGGGTTTAGTGACAGAATTAGACTTGGAAATACACAGTAGCGGGTGTGTGTGAAGTTATTCTGAATGACCCTATGTGCACCTTCAATATTATATACCCTTTTTGGGATAGATTTCAAATAGCTCTGATATAGCAGAAACCACTAAATTATGAAATTGCTAAATTGGGAATTGTACTTCAACCCAGAACAAAAAATGTGCTTTGACGGACACTAAATATCTTGCCCAGCAACAACAGTACAGCGGTGGGTAACGAGAGATTTAGAGGGAATTAAATTTGAGGCCTAGTATTTAGGCGCTGGGTCACCGGTATGGATTTAGTGACAGAATTAGACTTGGAAATACACAGTAGCGGGTGTGTGTGAAGTTATTCTGAATGACCCTATGTGCACCTTCAATATTATATACCCTTTTTGGGATAGATTTCAAATAGCTCTGATATAGCAGGAACCACTAAATTATGAAATTGCTAAATTGGGAATTGTACTTCAACCCAGAACAAAAAATGTGCTTTGACGGGCACTAAATAACTTTCCCAGCTACAACAGGACAACGGTAACGAGAGATTTAGAGGGATTTAAATTTGAGGCCTAGTATTTAGGCGCTGGGTGACAGGTATGGGTTTAGTGACAGAATTAGACTTGGAAATACACAGTAGCGGGTGTGTGTGAAGTTATTCTGAATGACCCTATGTGCACCTTCAATATTATATACCCTTTTTGGGATAGATTTCAAATAGCTCTGATATAGCAGAAACCACTAAATTATGAAATTGCTAAATTGGGAATTGTACTTCAACCCAGAACAAAAAATGTGCTTTGACGGACACTAAATATCTTGCCCAGCAACAACAGTACAGCGGTGGGTAACGAGAGATTTAGAGGGAATTAAATTTGAGGCCTAGTATTTAGGCGCTGGGTCACCGGTATGGATTTAGTGACAGAATTAGACTTGGAAATACACAGTAGCGGGTGTGTGTGAAGTTACTCTGAATGACCCTATGTGCACCTTCAATATTATATACCCTTTTTGGGATAGATTTCAAAGAGCTCTGATATAGCAGGAACCACTAAATTATGAAATTGCTAAATTGGGAATTGTATTTCAACCCAGAACAAGAAATGTGCTTGAACGGACACTAAATAACTCGCCCAGCTACAGCACTAGGGACAGATTTAGCTGGATATAAATTTGAGGCCTAGTATTTAGGCGCTGGGTGACCGGTATGGATTTAGTGACAGAATTAGACTGGGATATGGCCAAAAAATGAACAGACTATTGCTGGTTAAATGCACTTGGTGTGACAGCTTCACCCTGATGTAGGCTTTAGCCAAAAAACAACCACACCATTGAGGGTTAAATGCACTTGGTGACAGGCGCAGCTTGCCCCTGATTTTGTATATGGCCAAAAAATGAACAGACTATTGCTGGTTAAATGCACTTGGTGTGACAGCTTCACCCTGATGTAGGCTTTAGCCAAAAAACAACCACACCATTGAGGGTTAAATGCACTTGGTGACAGGCGCAGCTTGCCCCTGATTTTGTATATGGCCAAAAAATGAACAGACTATTGCTGGTTAAATGCACTTGGTGTGACAGCTTCACCCTGATGTAGGCTTTAGCCAAAAAACAACCACACCATTGAGGGTTAAATGCACTTGGTGACAGGCGCAGCTTGCCCCTGATTTTGTATATGGCCAAAAAATGAACAGACTATTGCTGGTTAAATGCACTTGGTGTCACAGCTTCACCCTGATGTAGGCTTTAGCCAAAAAACAACCACACCATTGAGGGTTAAATGCACTTGGTCGCAGCTTGTGCTGGCGCACCACAAGACACAAAATGGCCGCCGATCACCCCAGAAAAATGAGACTGACAAACGGTCTGTGCAGCCTAAAAACAGTGAGCAATTGAGGATCAGCAGCTCAATGATCCACAGCTGCAGATCGATCAGTTAATCAAGTCCTTTGGAGGAGTTAATCTGCCTAATCTCGCCCTACTGTCGCAGCCGCAACCTCTCCCTACGCTAATCAGAGCAGAGTGACGGGCGGCGCTATGTGACTCCAGCTTAAATAGAGGCTGGGTCACATGGTGCTCTGGCCAATCACAGCCATGCCAATAGTAGGCATGGCTGTGATGGCCTCTTGGGGCAAGTAGTATGACGCTTGTTGATTGGCTGCTTTGCAGCCTTTCAAAAAGCGCCAAGAAAGCGTCACAAAAGCGCGAAGAAAGCGACGAACACCGAACCCGAACCCGGACTTTTACGAAAATGTCCGGGTTCGGGTCCGTGTCACGGACACCCCAAAATTCGGTACGAACCCGAACTATACAGTTCGAGTTCGCTCATCCCTATTTACGAATAAAACAAAACTGCACATTTTAGTCAAACACATACCTATAAATTGTAAAACTAGAGAAAACGATAATTTCACAGTGGTCTCTTAATTTTTTCCAGAGTTGTATATGATACAGTATTAATGCAACGCTCCACTGGCTCTGTACTCACCGCCTCCTGGCTTTCTCCTGCAGGCTCCTTATACTGTGCTGTGACCTGCACACAGCATGAAGACATCGGTGCTCTGTGACTTCATGCTGTGCAGAGTTGGGTCACAGCACAGTGCAGAAGGAAGAGCCAGAAGGGCACTGGATCCCTGAAGTGGCAGTGGCGCCGAGACCAGGAGAGGTGAGTTGATTATTTTTTTTGTCTGAAACTAAGGTTTGAGGGGGGGGGTCTTAAAATTGGGGGTCTGATCTAAGTGTCTAATTAGGGGTCTTATTAACATGAGGGGGTCTGATCTCAGTTCTGAATAGGGGTCCTAACATTGGGGGTCTGATCTGAGTGTCTTAATGGGAGTCTTATTAACATCTGATCTGAGGTGTGATTAAATTGGGGTCTGATTGGGGTTCTGATAGGGGGTCTCATTTCTTATTTTCCTCTTCTAAAGCCTAGGTGTTTCTTATGGTTAGGTGCGCCTTATAGGATGAAAAATACGGTAACATCCTACATATGCTTTCAATATTGGTTCATCTACTGTATATATAAAAATAGTAACTAAGAATATGAACTGTAATAGTATATCAATAATGCTGGTCCAAAAATGTAACAAATATTGCGTGGAACGCACAATAATGCTACCAAATGTTAAAGTCCCACTTTAAAAGCATATAAGGCTACTTTCACACTAGCGTTTTAAATTCCGCTATTGATATCCGTCATAGGATATCAATAGCGGATGAAAATGCTTCAATTTTGTCCCCATTCATTGTCAATGGGGACAAAACTGAACTGAACGAAACGGAATGCACCAAAATGCATTCCGTTCCGTTTGGTTGCACTCCCATCGCAGACAGAATAACGCTGCAAGCAGAGTTTTTCTGTCTTCGATGTGGTGCGGAGCAAGACGGATCCGTCCTGACACACAGTGTAAGTCAATGGGGACGGATCCGTTTTCTTTGACACAATAGAAAACGTATCTGTCGGCCATTGACTTTCATCATTCATGGCTATAGAAGACATAATACAACCAGATCGATTCATGACGGTTGTATTATTGTAACGGAAGCGTTTTTGCTGATCCATGACTGGTCCGCAAAAAAACGCTAGTGTGAAAGTAGCCTCATGTATCCAGTCCAATGAATAGTATTAGTAATCTGCAGTATCTTCGTGCTACACTGAGAATCTAGATACAAATTCTGTACTTACATATTATACTACTCATACAAGTTAGCACGGTGTGTAATCTGACATGTAGCTAAACCTTCTATGTCTTGATAAGAAGAGAAAACTGTACTGCTTTAACTTTCTCTTTATTGATAGTAGATTGACAGGAAAGGTGAAACTACAGAATAAAACTGTAGTATTTTAGAACATAAATATCCAGGTACATGGCATAAGACACAGAATAATCCGTTATACATTCAGTATTTGAGATAATACAATGATGGTGCTATCAAATGCAACAACATAATAAACTGCAGTATAATCAAGCATAGACAGGGCTCTTACCGACTATGCTTAAAAACAGGCTGAATAACAGATGATGGGGCAGGAAAACCAGTGAGAGTGTGTGGCTCCTGAGACATAAGATGGTGGCTGCTTGCTGTACCAGCACAAGACTAGAAAGAACCAGGAACTACCCACAATGCCCTGGGACTCCCATGATGCGTCGGAATAACAGGCTGGATGAAATACATGAACTCATCAGTAGATGGTGCTGTTACCATGCAATATAATGCAAATGAATTACAACACAGTTAAATGCAATGTCAAACTGATCAACACACAGAAAATCAACTGGATCTGCATCTGGGGACAGAACATATATCACTTCTAATCAATAATCTGTGCTATACAGCGCTTCTCACCCACTCCTTAGATATACAGTGAAATCACGGCTTAGTCCATAGGCCAATTAGTTGGTATAGTATGTGCTGTTTCTTCACTGTCTAAAAAGCCTTAGATTCCGAACGCTGAGACCTCATGGCCACCCAAAAAAAAACACTCTACTCATCACAGGAAACATTGTGCCAGCTAAAACTGGTCTATTAGCATGTTTAGTGATTTCTATAAAAATGCTTATTAGCAGTCACTAATGGGTCAAAATACTATGTCAGCAATATATTGTTAAAGTAACGTACACATCTATACAATACATACAACGTTGCTTTCAGATCCTGGATATAATGTTCTATAGTGCTCTAATGGAGCTTTAGTTAAAGGACACATTAGGAAATAATAGTGGCTTTCACAAACTGGAAAGAATTCCAAAGTAAAGTAGCACAGTAAGGTTTCTATAGAAACATTCATGAAATAAGGAAAACACTGGTAGTATACAACAGAAGAACACAAACCCAATGCAGACAACAGAATACACTAAACCAAAGGCAGGCAGTAGAAATGAGCAACTTATTATTATTATTATTTTTTTTGGGGGGGCGGCGGGTTTGGGAGCAGTTTTAAGTTTGTTGTACTGCCTACAATAGAGGATAGCAGTAGCAGTAGTACAGTATGCAACATGACAATTCTGTACAATTACATTTAAAGGGAGTCTGTCACCTACCTGACCGGTTTCAAACAGGTGACATTGTTCAGTGGGGCACAAAGACATGACACAGATGATACCCGTGTTTAGTTCTTCTGATGCTATAAAATCGCCCAAAAAGTTGTTTTTACCATATGCTAATGAGCCGTCGCAAGTGCCCAGGGGCGGAGAGTTTTCTGAAAGTGCCCAAGTTCCTCCTCCTCACTCGCGCCTAACTCCGCCCCTCAGTAAGATCAGGCCAGCCCTGTGGCTCTGTGACATCATATTTCCCTATAGGCTGTTTGCGCATCACTGCCGGGCCCGAGCATGAGCAGTGTTCTGCCCACTGTGGGCAGAGGGACAGGGATATGGAGTGCGCATGCACCAGTTACTGGCGTGAAATTGGCGCCTGCGCACTGCATATCTCTGTGCCTCTGACCATATTCACAGTGGTTGTTCTTTCATATGCCAGTATAATACTGTACTGTCCACAGGAATATTTTTTCTATAATGTCTAACGGAAACAAGCGGAACCGTTATTTGGTCCCATAGATACAGCAGCTCAGCACACGGTATCACAGATTATAGGAATAGATACATGGCTTAGCAGACAGTATCACGCATGACAGGATTAGATACAGAGCTCAGCAGACACACTATCACATATTAGCATTAGATATAGCAGATTGCTGAAGAGAGAAAGCAAGTGGATGAGGATGAGCCTGGTTAACCACTAAGTAAACATCCCATGCTGACAATAGTAACCTTCCAGCAGAGCGAGAGGGAGGGGGCTATGATGATAGAACTAGATACAAGTCTTAGCAGAAAGTATCATGCATGAAAGGATTAGATACACAGGTCAGCCGACAGTATCACACATAATAGGATTAAATGCAGCGGCTCAGCAGACATCATCACCCATTAAATAATTCGATATTCATTAGACAGTATCATACATGATAGGGTTAGATAAGCATACTGTTCTTAAATCCTCTGTGTTGTTGGGGGCCCTGCTCCTTCCACTATGTAGCCTGTGACATCCACAAGATCAGCACACTCCTCTCCTGAAATACTCTGTGCTGCTGAGAAGTTCCTGCTCCTTCCACTATGTAACTCCACCTGTGACCTCCCACAATATCAGCACACCCCTGTCCTGAAATACTCTGTTGTTGAGGACCTTGCTCTTTCCATAATGTAACTCTCAGCCTTTGACTTCCCAGAGGATCAGTGCATCCCTCTACAGAAATACTCTGTGCTGCTAGGATCCTGCTCCTTTTGCTATGTAACTATCAGCCTATGACCTCTCACAAGATTAGTGCATCCCTCTCCTGAGATACTCTGTGATCTGTCTTGATCTTATGGCCTTATGTTTAGGTATTAGCTAGATATTGATGAGATTAGTTAGGCACTCCATTCGTGAAACACATATCTGGCCATAGGTAAGTGGACCATTGTAACTTGTCAATACCCGTGTGCAGTGTGTTTGTAGAAGGGGAAGGACATTTACTTGTGCTTCTGTCTTTAAATTACAGAAAAAACACTTGCAACTTTGCTAGTATTGTTTAATAATCTGTATACCAAACTTGTGACTTTTCATTTATATGCCTCATAATAACATGTTGTGAGGGATACCACCCCTCGTGCCCGCTTGACGTCAACTACGTCGAGCTCACGAGATGCGGTATGATCCCTGGTTACCAAGACGTGACGTTACGCCCTCCTGGAGGAGCATGTAAGGTAAGCTTGGTACAGTTTACACAGACACCTCCTGTCCACGCGGGCACAGAGACGCAACAAGCTGAGAGAGCCTTTTCACTGCTGCAGCAAAAACAGTGCTTTCTCAGCTTGAGTAATCTGCCACCAGCTTCTCGTTTGATATAAGCCCGGTCTGCTAACGGGATTTTATAGGGTGAGAAACCAAACTGCGGTAGCTTATAACTAGGCCGAAACACGGACGTGGGGATTCGTGATCGAGATACAAGACAGCACAAGATTAAATTATATATTTCATCGCCTTAGGGGCACACTAGATAACACAATGTACACAAACAATATATATAGTGGTCTGAGGTTACAAATACAGGTAATATGGTAAACACAGGATTACACAGAGTACAAGTCAGTTACCGAGTAGATGAATGTTCCTTTGGGTTAGGATGGTGTAATAGTCCCTGACTGCGGTCACGTGGGGGGCAGTGATGTCAGCTGTTTCCAGGTCTCTCCAAACACATGGCACGATGTGACCCCCTTTCAGAAAAGACCCACTGTCACGCCCATGCTCTTGCCCGTGGTCTGGGAAGTTTTGTCAACCGCAGCTGGGGGCTGTTAGTTGTTTGCCTCAAGTGCGGTTGCCGCGGACAACAGGTGTATTTGGCTGTGTAGCAGCCTGAGCTGCTAGCTAGGCGTCTCACTGTTGATGCGTGCGGTTGCCTCTGGCTATGTGTTGTGTGTATGTATGCACTTTCTATGTCTGGTGTGCACAAGGTTTATGTAGGTGTGCACTGTGACACTTCCCTTCACTTGTGGCTGTCCCTGGCAACGTGTTGTATTGTGTACATGTGGTGGCAGTGTCTCGGCCTTCTGGCTGACTCCCAGGACATGAGTGCCACGCATGTCGTTGCCTGCGGTAACAGCTGCAGTGTAATTGTTTATTGTACACTTCCCCTTTTAGTGACACTTACCTGGTTTGGTGATGGAAGGGTTAACTCCTTTCCCAGTGTGTGTGTGGGTGTGGCCGCTTGGGCTATTCAGCTTCCTGCTGGATGGCAGAAGCTTGAGGGGTACTCCAGGCATGTTGCTGGAGTCGTTCTCCTGGTATCCTTACCATCCTTCCAGTAAGGGCCACCCCTTCCGGTCATAAATCCAAATCCCTGATGTTTAGTTGATATCCTATGCTTTTGGTTTTTATTGCAGCTATGGATGTCCTGGCTCCTGTGTGTTCTTATGTGTGTGCTGTTTGTCTAATGTTTGTGTGGACAGCGTTTTCTGAGCATGGGTTCCAGTCAGCAAGGCTGTGGCAGGTTAGTGTGGAACTGTTTGGTTCACCTGTCATATTCATAGGTCTGTTCATGTTCCCCTTCTCCATGCTGCTTGGCCAGTGAGACTCCTGTTCCTCCATGCCTAGGAGGAATAGGTCATCTTACCCTGCTCCTTAGTTCAGGGCCATCCTGAGGGCTTGTAGGGACTATTAGGTTCCAGAGTATGAGTCCTCCCACCATCAGGGTCGGATCATACGGCTAGGAGAGAGGGTCAGTGTTAGGGACGCAATAGGAGGTGACCTGCTCCCTCATTCTGTCCTCCTGGCCGAGTAGCGACCGGACTTCTTCTAGCACCGCACGGCTGAGGGTTTCCCCCATCCTCAGTCGTGACACTCGTCCGCTTGCTAGCAGGAGCCTTTTAACCTGTAGACGGCCCCTCCCCTCCCGGCCTCTGGGAGTTGTCGCACCCTCCCTGCTGATCCTGGCAGCTCAATGACCCTCAAAACCCTTTAGGGTTCATAGCTCCAGACCAGAACGTCATAGGAGGATGGTTCTGGGACCAACAGATCCGCCTTGGTTCTGGCTACAAGTAGAGTCCAAACATGGTACCGTTATTGGGTTTCTGTGGGGAGATATGAATATCTCCCTTCCCTGGCATCCCACCACCAAACTAAGTCCATGGGCATGTCCATCGTGGCTACCAGGACACAAATATGTATCCGGTTTGCGCCTGTGATGGCCGGGCGAGTCATAATTCCTTATAAATCGCCGGTTCCATGCTGTCTGCTAGATTTGATTGAACTGGGGAATGGCTTAGATCCCCTGCAGGGAGGTTTTCCTGCAGGATCCGTGCTGTCTGAATGGAGGTGTGAAATGTAACCAAATGTTGCCTGCTAGGAGTTTTCTGCTATCTGGCTGAGCTTTGAAGCAGGGTCCCCCTGTGGAGTTTGATTTCCTCTGCTAGCTGACAGCTGATGGCTGATGTGAGAACATGGCTGACATGAAATAATAATCCATATTCCTCACACATGTCTTATAAACAGAAGAGTGTAAAACAAATACCTATGCATCATTATCCAAGAGTCAGAATTTGGATAATAGCGCAATCAGCAATAGCAGAACCAGACATACGACCAGTAGTAGTAGTAATATTAGTAATGGGCCACAGTTCTCCCTGGCTTTCGATACGTCCAACTTTATTATTGAGGACAAAGAGGATGACATTGTGGACTGGATGGCTCACGCTCCTCTCAGTCACAGCAAGATGATGTTGAAGTCACCTCTGAGTCTGATGCATTTCTTTGATGCCCGTTGTCACACCATTCCTTCTGCTCCTTCTTTTTGTGGCCCCAGAAAAACCTTTTACTTTCATTATCTTTGTCTTCACTGACTGTACTTGTGGGGCACCTAGAGGCAACAAAACGCCACGTACTATGGAAGATATGCTGTCGTGGTAGTAGTGGCTTTCGGAGGAGTAGGGGAAGAGGCAGTGACAGTTAAATTTGGGACATCATGCCACTAATGTTTCAATCCTCAGTTTACGTGTATTCAGTTTCCACACGGTTGAAATGTAAATTATTTGGGGGCGGGGTTAAATTTCATTAAGCAGCATATGTATGTGATTTGAAGTATAATATATAGACGAGCACTCCTCATCCGGTCTTATGCAGAAATTTATATTTATTCGTTAAAAGATGTATAATTTTATTAATTTTTTAAGGATATTGTTACGGCACCCCAGGCGTAAAAGGGGTTAAAACTGTTTAGACGATCTTCCCCTTCCAGAGCTACAGGCACAGCTACTTGCAGAACACCAAACTCCCGAACGGCATACAAGGGAATGCTCCAAACTCCCGAACAGAATACAGCATAGCACTCCAAACTCCCAAACGGAACCTTACGAATAGCTGCTAGCAGACGAATAGAAAACGCACCCAAGCGGCTCCAAACAGCATACAGTGAATCCCCCCAAGAACGAGAGGAGGTTCTGTGTTGAGGGTCAAGCAGTGGACAGCCAGAGCTGTGGGTTTATTGTTCTTAAATGCACATTAGTACCACCCACAGGGTTTTGTAAAACAACCAGTAAACACGTACAATACACTCAGACACTCCCACACAAAATCCTCCCCTGTGCCTGTGATACAATTACCTTACACAATGGGTTAATGTAATTATCACAGGCAGGAGAATACACCGCTTTACACAATGTCTTCTGTCCTGGAGACAATTGGGAAGTAATCCAATTTATCTCCAAGGGCAGAGGCAAAACTTCATTAGCCACATGGTAGCAAAAGACAATAAAACACATAAGAATATTTAACTGTGCAGCTATTGCATAAAACATAGACATTTAACATATCCCCAGATAGCTTAGATCTGAGCGCATTCAATTATTAGGTGAATGGCACTCAGACTACACGAATACAGTTCAATTGCCATGGAGCCAAATTCTTTCACATAGTCTTTGCAGGGGAAAATCAAGCTTTTCAACATAGGGCCATAGTCTAAAGGAAGCAGGCGGGCAACCAGGCTTCTCCAGCACCCAGTGGCGAGGTTGGTTTTGCCACATTTCTCCCCTTTTCCAAACAGACTAACAGGGTATCTGACCTTCTGCCGGTCAGTTGAGGTTGGTTTCGCCACAGATATGTTTAAGGAAGATGCGATGTACAGATAAAATGGCGTATACACTTACTTATTGGCGTTCCCACACAGACATAAGATCGATATGAACTTGATCACATTGGTGCAATTGTGCAAAGAAAGTGCATATGCAGTAAAAAGATATTCAAGATTGTGAATCGATAAAGGTAGTTAAAAAATAGAAAATAAAAAATATGAAGTGAAGAAATGTAAAAATGTGAAAAATATAAAAATAGTAAAAATTTAAATATTTTATAAAATTGAGTGTCCAATCTGGTTGACAAGTTGTTCCTGGTGCTGGTGAATTAATTGGTATTTGTATTCTTCATAGAAGATCAAAAAGTAGATGAAAAATATGTGTAAGAAAAATATATATAAGGCCTCTTTCACACGACTGTATGGCTTTTTCAGTGTTTTGCGGGCCGTTTTTTTCAGATCCGTTGTTCCGTTTTTTGTTTCCGTTGTGTTTCCGTTCTGGTTCCGTTTTTCCGTATGGCCTATACAGTATACAGTAATTACATAGAAAAAATTGGGCTGGGCAAAACATTTTCAATAGATGGGTCCGCAAAAAACGGAACAGATACGGAAGACATAGGATGCATTTCCGTATGTGTTCCGTTTTTGTGTTCGGCCCGAATCGATTCAGGTCGTCAAACCAAACCCGATATGTATCTTGACTGGTTCTCTCACCTGTAGTAGGCACCATGATTCTATTGCAACATATGAAGCGGCATCACCTGATCCAGCGGGAAAACAGAAGTGGTTGCCAGCTAGCATAAGAGTGCCCTCCTTTTCCCAGTCTCTTTGTGGGAGCCAGGTTGCATCCACATGCAGTACATGCATCCACATGCAATCCTCTCATGCGCAAGTTTAACTCTTACCTGGCCAAGTTGCTGGAGGTGCAGTCGCTGCCGTACTACTTAGCAGATTCTTCTGTACTTGTGAACTGATGGAGTGCGAGCAGCCTTATGGGCAGATACCTGGCTCTAAAAATCATTTCCTGCTTTGTATTGTTATGGGGCGGAGAACATGGGCACCTCCTTGCAATTCTGACTGTATGGCAATGTGCAAACCCCCGTGGACACCTGCAGCAGCTGTTACAGGAGGGGACAGTACACGTCTTTACAGCATACTAGGTCAATGAATTTTCATGGCAGAGGAGATGCAGGTTCACAGCAAAGAGACCAGGTCCTATTGACACCTCCATGTTTGTGTCTGGTTCCCACACAAGGAGCTTATCCACCTCTTCCACATCCTTCTCCATGGACATCCTTGCATCCCCAACAGTAACAGGGCAGAGCATTGCTCCCACTACCCCTCCTCCTATGGAGCTCAGCAGCCTGGGGGAGAGTAGTGTTGATCGCACAAATATCGGCACTTCGAGAATTCGCGAAGATGTAGAATATAGTGCTATATATTAGTAATCACGATTTTTTTTTTCCATCAGTATCCTCTCTTTTTGCTTGTGGGCCAATGAGAAGGCTGCAATGTCTTTGTCAGAGCGTAGCAACATCCCTAGCAACCAATAGGAAAGTTGCCTACCCCTTACTATATAAGAAACTCCCCAGAAGCCATTTTCTGCTGTTTATTTGCAGTTCTGAGAGAGAGAGAAAGCAGTGTCATTGCTGTGCTCTGTGCTTTCATCTAGATCCTATTTCTTATCCAATTACATTAGATAGTTAGTTAGCTCATGTGTATAATACAGATAGTTAGTGGGAGATAGTCAGTGTAGGTTAGATAGTAATAGTGTAGCTGATAGGTTCCAGTGCAGGGTGTTATGTAGTGTGATAGGAATTACTGTTTCTCTGGTCCATACATACATGCTACAGACATAGTGCTGTGAAGTCACAACAATACTTAGTGCACCAATCAGTAATATCTACTCAGACCTGATAAAATGTGAAGTTGCATGTATTGTGCAAAAAATATGCGCATCATTAGTAGAGATGTCCCGAACTATTCGCCGGCGAATAGTTCCCGGCGACCATAGCTTGTTCGCGTTCGCCGCTGCGGGCGAACATATGCGATGTTCGGTCCGCCTCCTATACGTCATCATTGAGCAAACTTTGACCCTGTACCTCACAGTCAGCAGACACATTCCAGCCAATCAGCATCAGACCCTCCCTCCCAGACCCTCCCATCGCCTATCAAAAAGCAAGGACAGCATCCATCTTAGATTAATTCTGAAGCTGCAGTGTCACAAAGTTGTAATCGCAAAGCGATTAATACAGGTTATATTAATCGCATTGCGATTACAACTTAGAGCTGGGTTCCTAATGGTTATATTGATAGAATATAACGAAGATTGAGAATATAGTGCTATATTCGTTGTCAATTCTAGCAATACAACCACTAGGAACTCAGATCTAAGTTGTAATCGCAATGCGAATAATGCAGGTTATATTAATCGCATTGCGAATTCAAGGTAGCGAATGCAAGCTAAGTTCCTAATGGTTGTATTGCTAGAATTGACGAATATAACGAATATAGCACTATATTCTCAATCTTCGTTATATTCTAGCAATACAACCATTAGGAACCCAGCAGCTCTAAGTTGAATTCGCAATGCGATTAATATAACCTGCATTAATCGCATTGCGATTACAACTTTCTCAAATCCGACAGTACATTCTAGCATGGAGCCGTTCCCATGGTGATGGGGACGCTCCATGAGCACGGAAGTCGGCAGAAGCTCTAAGTTGAAATCGCAATGCGATTAATTCAAGTTCTATAAATCGCATTGCGATTTCAACAGAACTTCTGCTGACTTCCGTGCTCATGGAGCGTCCCCATCACCATGGGAACGACTCCATGCTAGAATGTACTGTCGGATATGAGAAAGTTGAAATCGCAATGTGATTAATTCAAGTTTAGGGATGAGCGAACTCGAACTGTATAGTTCGGGTTCGTACCGAATTTTGGGGTGTCCGTGACACGGACCCGAACCCGGACATTTTCGTAAAAGTCCGGGTTCGGGTTCGGTGTTCGTCGCTTTCTTCGCGCTTTTGTGACGCTTTCTTGGCGCTTTTTGAAAGGCTGCAAAGCAGCCAATCAACAAGCGTCATACTACTTGCCCCAAGAGGCCATCACAGCCATGCCTACTATTGGCATGGCTGTGATTGGCCAGAGCACCATGTGACCCAGCCTCTATTTAAGCTGGAGTCACATAGCGCCGCCCGTCACTCTGCTCTGATTAGCGTAGGGAGAGGTTGCGGCTGCGACAGTAGGGCGAGATTAGGCAGATTAACTCCTCCAAAGGACTTGATTAACTGATCGATCTGCAGCTGTGGACCATTGAGCTGCTGATCCTCAATTGCTCACTGTTTTTAGGCTGCACAGACCGTTTGTCAGTCTCATTTTTCTGGGGTGATCGGCGGCCATTTTGTGTCTTGTGGTGCGCCAGCACAAGCTGCGACCAAGTGCATTTAACCCTCAATGGTGTGGTTGTTTTTTGGCTAAAGCCTACATCAGGGTGAAGCTGTCACACCAAGTGCATTTAACCAGCAATAGTCTGTTCATTTTTTGGCCATATACAAAATCAGGGGCAAGCTGCGCCTGTCACCAAGTGCATTTAACCCTCAATGGTGTGGTTGTTTTTTGGCTAAAGCCTACATCAGGGTGAAGCTGTCACACCAAGTGCATTTAACCAGCAATAGTCTGTTCATTTTTTGGCCATATACAAAATCAGGGGCAAGCTGCGCCTGTCACCAAGTGCATTTAACCCTCAATGGTGTGGTTGTTTTTTGGCTAAAGCCTACATCAGGGTGAAGCTGTCACACCAAGTGCATTTAACCAGCAATAGTCTGTTCATTTTTTGGCCATATACAAAATCAGGGGCAAGCTGCGCCTGTCACCAAGTGCATTTAACCCTCAATGGTGTGGTTGTTTTTTGGCTAAAGCCTACATCAGGGTGAAGCTGTCACACCAAGTGCATTTAACCAGCAATAGTCTGTTCATTTTTTGGCCATATCCCAGTCTAATTCTGTCACTAAATCCATACCGGTCACCCAGCGCCTAAATACTAGGCCTCAAATTTATATCCAGCTAAATCTGTCCCTAGTGCTGTAGCTGGGCGAGTTATTTAGTGTCCGTTCAAGCACATTTCTTGTTCTGGGTTGAAATACAATTCCCAATTTAGCAATTTCATAATTTAGTGGTTCCTGCTATATCAGAGCTATTTGAAATCTATCCCAAAAAGGGTATATAATATTGAAGGTGCACATAGGGTCATTCAGAATAACTTCACACACACCCGCTACTGTGTATTTCCAAGTCTAATTCTGTCACTAAACCCATACCTGTCACCCAGCGCCTAAATACTAGGCCTCAAATTTAAATCCCTCTAAATCTCTCGTTACCGTTGTCCTGTTGTAGCTGGGAAAGTTATTTAGTGCCCGTCAAAGCACATTTTTTGTTCTGGGTTGAAGTACAATTCCCAATTTAGCAATTTCATAATTTAGTGGTTCCTGCTATATCAGAGCTATTTGAAATCTATCCCAAAAAGGGTATATAATATTGAAGGTGCACATAGGGTCATTCAGAATAACTTCACACACACCCGCTACTGTGTATTTCCAAGTCTAATTCTGTCACTAAACCCATACCTGTCACCCAGCGCCTAAATACTAGGCCTCAAATTTAAATCCCTCTAAATCTCTCGTTACCGTTGTCCTGTTGTAGCTGGGAAAGTTATTTAGTGCCCGTCAAAGCACATTTTTTGTTCTGGGTTGAAGTACAATTCCCAATTTAGCAATTTCATAATTTAGTGGTTCCTGCTATATCAGAGCTATTTGAAATCTATCCCAAAAAGGGTATATAATATTGAAGGTGCACATAGGGTCATTCAGAATAACTTCACACACACCCGCTACTGTGTATTTCCAAGTCTAATTCTGTCACTAAACCCATACCTGTCACCCAGCGCCTAAATACTAGGCCTCAAATTTAAATCCCTCTAAATCTCTCGTTACCGTTGTCCTGTTGTAGCTGGGAAAGTTATTTAGTGCCCGTCAAAGCACATTTTTTGTTCTGGGTTGAAGTACAATTCCCAATTTAGCAATTTCATAATTTAGTGGTTCCTGCTATATCAGAGCTATTTGAAATCTATCCCAAAAAGGGTATATAATATTGAAGGTGCACATAGGGTCATTCAGAATAACTTCACACACACCCGCTACTGTGTATTTCCAAGTCTAATTCTGTCACTAAATCCATACCGGTGACCCAGCGCCTAAATACTAGGCCTCAAATTTAATTCCCTCTAAATCTCTCGTTACCCACCGCTGTACTGTTGTTGCTGGGCAAGATATTTAGTGTCCGTCAAAGCACATTTTTTGTTCTGGGTTGAAGTACAATTCCCAATTTAGCAATTTCATAATTTAGTGGTTTCTGCTATATCAGAGCTATTTGAAATCTATCCCTAAAAGGGTATATAATATTGAAGGTGCACATAGGGTCATTCAGAATAACTTCACACACACCCGCTACTGTGTATTTCCAAGTCTAATTCTGTCACTAAACCCATACCTGTCACCCAGCGCCTAAATACTAGGCCTCAAATTTAAATCCCTCTAAATCTCTCGTTACCGTTGTCCTGTTGTAGCTGGGAAAGTTATTTAGTGCCCGTCAAAGCACATTTTTTGTTCTGGGTTGAAGTACAATTCCCAATTTAGCAATTTCATAATTTAGTGGTTTCTGCTATATCAGAGCTATTTGAAATCTATCCCTAAAAGGGTATATAATATTGAAGGTGCACATAGGGTCATTCAGAATAACTTCACACACACCCGCTACTGTGTATTTCCAAGTCTAATTCTGTCACTAAACCCATACCTGTCACCCAGCGCCTAAATACTAGGCCTCAAATTTAAATCCCTCTAAATCTCTCGTTACCGTTGTCCTGTTGTAGCTGGGAAAGTTATTTAGTGCCCGTCAAAGCACATTTTTTGTTCTGGGTTGAAGTACAATTCCCAATTTAGCAATTTCATAATTTAGTGGTTTCTGCTATATCAGAGCTATTTGAAATCTATCCCTAAAAGGGTATATAATATTGAAGGTGCACATAGGGTCATTCAGAATAACTTCACACACACCCGCTACTGTGTATTTCCAAGTCTAATTCTGTCACTAAACCCATACCTGTCACCCAGCGCCTAAATACTAGGCCTCAAATTTAAATCCCTCTAAATCTCTCGTTACCGTTGTCCTGTTGTAGCTGGGAAAGTTATTTAGTGCCCGTCAAAGCACATTTTTTGTTCTGGGTTGAAGTACAATTCCCAATTTAGCAATTTCATAATTTAGTGGTTTCTGCTATATCAGAGCTATTTGAAATCTATCCCTAAAAGGGTATATAATATTGAAGGTGCACATAGGGTCATTCAGAATAACTTCACACACACCCGCTACTGTGTATTTCCAAGTCTAATTCTGTCACTAAACCCATACCTGTCACCCAGCGCCTAAATACTAGGCCTCAAATTTAAATCCCTCTAAATCTCTCGTTACCGTTGTCCTGTTGTAGCTGGGAAAGTTATTTAGTGCCCGTCAAAGCACATTTTTTGTTCTGGGTTGAAGTACAATTCCCAATTTAGCAATTTCATAATTTAGTGGTTTCTGCTATATCAGAGCTATTTGAAATCTATCCCTAAAAGGGTATATAATATTGAAGGTGCACATAGGGTCATTCAGAATAACTTCACACACACCCGCTACTGTGTATTTCCAAGTCTAATTCTGTCACTAAACCCATACCTGTCACCCAGCGCCTAAATACTAGGCCTCAAATTTAAATCCCTCTAAATCTCTCGTTACCGTTGTCCTGTTGTAGCTGGGAAAGTTATTTAGTGCCCGTCAAAGCACATTTTTTGTTCTGGGTTGAAGTACAATTCCCAATTTAGCAATTTCATAATTTAGTGGTTTCTGCTATATCAGAGCTATTTGAAATCTATCCCAAAAAGGGTATATAATATTCAAGGTGCACATTGGGTCATTCAGAATAACTTCACACACACGCTTCTGTGCATTTCCAAGTCTAATTCTGTCACTAAATCCATACCGGTCACCCAGCGCCTAAATACTAGGCCTCAAATTTATATCCCGCTGAATTTGAATACAATACATTGGGCCAAATAATATATTTGTTGTTGTGGTGAACCATAACAATGAGAAAAACATCTAGTAAGGGACGCGGACGTGGACATGGTCGTGGTGGTGTTAGTGGACCCTCTGGTGCTGGGAGAGGACGTGGCCGTTCTGCCACATCCACACGTCCTAGTGTACCAACTACCTCAGGTCCCAGTAGCCGCCAGAATTTACAGCGATATATGGTGGGGCCCAATGCCGTTCTAAGGATGGTAAGGCCTGAGCAGGTACAGGCATTAGTCAATTGGGTGGCCGACAGTGGATCCAGCACGTTCACATTATCTCCCACCCAGTCTTCTGCAGAAAGCGCACAGATGGCGCCTGAAAACCAACCCCATCAGTCTGTCACATCACCCCCATGCATACCAGGGAAACTGTCTCAGCCTCAAGTTATGCAGCAGTCTCTTATGCTGTTTGAAGACTCCGCTGGCAGGGTTTCCCAAGGGCATCCACCTAGCCCTTCCCCAGCGGTGAAAGACATAGAATGCACTGACGCACAACCACTTATGTTTCCTGATGATGAGGACATGGGAATACCACCTCAGCATGTCTCTGATGATGACGAAACACAGGTGCCAACTGCTGCGTCTTTCTGCAGTGTGCAGACTGAACAGGAGGTCAGGGATCAAGACTGGGTGGAAGACGATGCAGGGGACGATGAGGTCCTAGACCCCACATGGAATGAAGGTCGTGCCACTGACTTTCACAGTTCGGAGGAAGAGGCAGTGGTGAGACCGAGCCAACAGCGTAGCAAAAGAGGGAGCAGTGGGCAAAAGCAGAACACCCGCCGCCAAGAGACTCCGCCTGCTACTGACCGCCGCCATCTGGGACCGAGCACCCCAAAGGCAGCTTCAAGGAGTTCCCTGGCATGGCACTTCTTCAAACAATGTGCTGACGACAAGACCCGAGTGGTTTGCACGCTGTGCCATCAGAGCCTGAAGCGAGGCATTAACGTTCTGAACCTGAGCACAACCTGCATGACCAGGCACCTGCATGCAAAGCATGAACTGCAGTGGAGGAAACACCTTAAAACCAAGGAAGTCACTCAGGCTCCCCCTGCTACCTCTTCTGCTGCTGCCGCCTCGGCCTATTCTGCTGCTGCCGCCTCGGCCTCTTCCTCCGCCTCCGGAGGAACGTTGGCACCTGCCGCCCAGCAAACAGGGGATGTACCACCAACACCACCACCACCACCTCCGTCACCAAGCGTCTCAACCATGTCACACGCCAGCGTTCAGCTCTCCATCTCACAAACATTTGATAGAAAGCGTAAATTCCCACCTAGCCACCCTCGATCCCTGGCCCTGAATGCCAGCATTTCTAAACTACTGGCCTATGAAATGCTGTCATTTAGGCTGGTGGACACAGACAGCTTCAAACAGCTCATGTCGCTTGCTGTCCCACAGTATGTTGTTCCCAGCCGCCACTACTTCTCCAAGAGAGCCGTGCCTTCCCTGCACAACCAAGTATCCGATAAAATCAAGTGTGCACTGCGCAACGCCATCTGTAGCAAGGTCCACCTAACCACAGATACGTGGACCAGTAAGCACGGCCAGGGACGCTATATCTCCCTAACTGCACACTGGGTAAATGTAGTGGCAGCTGGGCCCCAGGCGGAGAGCTGTTTGGCGCACGTCCTGCCGCCGCCAAGGATCGCAGGGCAACATTCTTTGCCTCCTGTTGCCACCTCCTCCTTCTCGGCTTCCTCCTCCTCTTCTTCCACCTGCTCATCCAGTCAGCCACACACCTTCACCACCAACTTCAGCACAGCCCGGGGTAAACGTCAGCAGGCCATTCTGAAACTCATATGTTTGGGGGACAGGCCCCACACCGCACAGGAGTTGTGGCGGGGTATTGAACAACAGACCGACGAGTGGTTGCTGCCGGTGAGCCTCAAGCCCGGCCTGGTGGTGTGTGATAATGGGCGAAATCTCGTTGCAGCTCTGGGACTAGCCAGGTTTGACGCACATCCCTTGCTTGGCGCATGTGCTGAATTTGGTGGTGCAGAAGTTCATTCACAACTACCCCGACATGTCAGAGCTGCTGCATAAAGTGCGGGCCGTCTGTTCGCGCTTCCGGCGTTCACATCCTGCCGCTGCTCGCCTGTCTGCGCTACAGCGTAACTTCGGCCTTCCCGCTCACCGCCTCATATGCGACGTGCCCACCAGGTGGAACTCCACCTTGCACATGCTGGACAGACTGTGCGAGCAGCAGCAGGCCATAGTGGAGTTTCAGCTGCAGCACGCACGGGTCAGTCGCACTACAGAACAGCACCACTTCACCACCAATGACTGGGCCTCCATGCGAGACCTGTGTGCCCTGTTGCGCTGTTTCGAGTACTCCACCAACATGGCCAGTGGCGATGACACCGTTATCAGCGTTACAATACCACTTCTATGTCTCCTTGAGAAAACACTTAGGGCGATGATGGAACAGGAGGTGGCCCAGGAGGAGGAGGAGGAGGATGAGGAAGAGGGGTCATTTTTAGCACTTTCAGGCCAGTCTCTTCGAAGTGACTCAGAGGGAGGTTTTTTGCAACAGCAGAGGCCAGGTACAAATGTGGCCAGCCAGGGCCCACTACTGGAGGACGAGGAGGACGAGGATGAGGAGGAGGTGGAGGAGGATGAGGATGAAGCATGGTCACAGCGGGGTGGCACCCAACGCAGCTCGGGTCCATCACTGGTGCGTGGCTGGGGGGAAAGGCAGGACGATGACGATACGCCTCCCACAGAGGACAGCTTGTCCTTATCCCTGGGCAGCCTGGCACACATGAGCGACTACATGCTGCAGTGCCTGCGCAACGACAGCAGAGTTGCCCACATTTTAACCTGTGCGGACTACTGGGTTGCCACCCTGCTGGATCCACGCTACAAAGACAATGTGCCCACCTTACTTCCTGCACTGGAGCGTGATAGGAAGATGCGCGAGTACAAGCGCACGTTGGTAGACGCGCTACTGAGAGCATTCCCAAATGTCACAGGGGAACAAGTGGAAGCCCAAGGCCAAGGCAGAGGAGGAGCAAGAGGTCGCCAAGGCAGCTGTGTCACGGCCAGCTCCTCTGAGGGCAGGGTTAGCATGGCAGAGATGTGGAAAACTTTTGTCAACACGCCACAGCTAACTGCACCACCACCTGATACGCAACGTGTTAGCAGGAGGCAACATTTCACTAACATGGTGGAACAGTACGTGTGCACACCCCTCCACGTACTGACTGATGGTTCGGCCCCATTCAACTTCTGGGTCTCTAAATTGTCCACGTGGCCAGAGCTAGCCTTTTATGCCTTGGAGGTGCTGGCCTGCCCGGCAGCCAGCGTTTTGTCTGAACGTGTATTCAGCACGGCAGGGGGCGTCATTACAGACAAACGCAGCCGCCTGTCTACAGCCAATGTGGACAAGCTGACGTTCATAAAAATGAACCAGGCATGGATCCCACAGGACCTGTCCGTCCCTTGTCCAGATTAGACATTAACTACCTCCCCATAACCATATATTATTGGACTCCAGGGCACTTCCTCATTCAATCCTATTTTTATTTTCATTTTACCATTATATTGCGATGCTACCCAAAGTTGAATGAACCTCTCCTCTGCCTGTGTGCTAGGCCTAAATATATGCCAATGGACTGTTGCAGTGGTGGCTGACATGAAGCCTGATTCTCTGCTATGACATGCAGACTAATTCTCTGCTGACATGAAGCCAGATTGTCTGTTACGGGACCTTTCTCCTCTGCCTGGGTTCTGGGCCTAAATTTATGAAAATTGACTCTTACAGTGGTGGGTGACGTGAAGCCTGATTCTCTGCTATGATATGAAGACTGATTCTCTGCTGTCATGAAGCCAGATTGTCTGTTACGGGACCTCTCTGCTCTGCCTGTGTGCTAGGCCTAAATATATGCCAATGGACTGTTGCAGTGGTGGGTGACGTGAAGCCTGATTCTCTGCTATGATATGAAGACTGATTCTCTGCTGACATGAAGCCAGATTGTCTGTTACGGGACCTCCCTCCTCTGCCTGGGTGCTGGGCCTAAATATATGCCAATGGACTGTTGCAGTGGTGGCTGACGTGAAGCCTCATTCTCTGCTATGACATGCAGACTAATTCTCTGCTGACATGAAGACAGATTCTCTGTTACGGGACCTCCCTCCTCTGCCTGGGTGCTGGGCCTAAATATATGCCAATGGACTGTTGCAGTGGTGGCTGACGTGAAGCCTCATTCTCTGCTATGATATGAAGACTGATTCTCTGCTGACATGAAGCCAGATTGTCTGTTACGGGACCTTTCTCCTCTGCCTGGGTTCTGGGCCTAAATTTATGAAAATTGACTCTTACAGTGGTGGGTGACGTGAAGCCTGATTCTCTGCTATGATATGAAGACTGATTCTCTGCTGACATGAAGCCAGATTGTCTGTTACGGGACCTTTCTCCTCTGCCTGGGTTCTGGGCCTAAATTTTGAAAATTGACTCTTACAGTGGTGGGTGACGTGAAGCCTGATTCTCTGCTATGATATGAAGACTGATTCTCTGCTGACATGAAGCCAGATTGTCTGTTACGGGACCTTTCTCCTCTGCCTGGGTTCTGGGCCTAAATTTATGAAAATTGACTCTTACAGTGGTGGGTGACGTGAAGCCTGATTCTCTGCTATGATATGAAGACTGATTCTCTGCTGACATGAAGCCAGATTGTCTGTTACGGGACCTTTCTCCTCTGCCTGGGTTCTGGGCCTAAATTTATGAAAATTGACTCTTACAGTGGTGGGTGACGTGAAGCCTGATTCTCTGCTATGATATGAAGACTGATTCTCTGCTGACATGAAGCCAGATTGTCTGTTACGGGACCTTTCTCCTCTGCCTGGGTTCTGGGCCTAAATTTTTGAAAATTGACTCTTACAGTGGTGGGTGACGTGAAGCCTGATTCTCTGCTATGATATGAAGACTGATTCTCTGCTGACATGAAGCCAGATTGTCTGTTACGGGACCTTTCTCCTCTGCCTGGGTTCTGGGCCTAAATTTATGAAAATTGACTCTTACAGTGGTGGGTGACGTGAAGCCTGATTCTCTGCTATGATATGAAGACTGATTCTCTGCTGACATGAAGCCAGATTGTCTGTTACGGGACCTTTCTCCTCTGCCTGGGTTCTGGGCCTAAATTTTTGAAAATTGACTCTTACAGTGGTGGGTGACGTGAAGCCTGATTCTCTGCTATGATATGAAGACTGATTCTCTGCTGACATGAAGCCAGATTGTCTGTTACGGGACCTTTCTCCTCTGCCTGGGTTCTGGGCCTAAATTTATGAAAATTGACTCTTACAGTGGTGGGTGACGTGAAGCCTGATTCTCTGCTATGATATGAAGACTGATTCTCTGCTGACATGAAGCCAGATTCTCTGTTACGGGACCTCCCTCCTCTGCCTGGGTGCTGGGCCTAAATATATGCCAATGGACTGTTGCAGTGGTGGCTGACGTGAAGCCTCATTCTCTGCTATGACATGCAGACTAATTCTCTGCTGACATGAAGACAGATTCTCTGTTACGGGACCTCCCTCCTCTGCCTGGGTGCTGGGCCTAAATATATGCCAATGGACTGTTGCAGTGGTGGCTGACGTGAAGCCTCATTCTCTGCTATGACATGCAGACTAATTCTCTGCTGACATGAAGACAGATTCTCTGTTACGGGACCTCCCTCCTCTGCCTGGGTGCTGGGCCTAAATATATGCCAATGGACTGTTGCAGTGGTGGCTGACGTGAAGCCTCATTCTCTGCTATGACATGCAGACTGATTCTCTGCTGTCATGAAGCCAGATTGTCTGTTACGGGACCTCTCTGCTCTGCCTGTGTGCTAGGCCTAAATATATGCCAATGGACTGTTGCAGTGGTGGGTGACGTGAAGCCTGATTCTCTGCTATGATATGAAGACTGATTCTCTGCTGACATGAAGCCAGATTGTCTGTTACGGGACCTTTCTCCTCTGCCTGGGTTCTGGGCCTAAATTTATGAAAATTGACTCTTACAGTGGTGGGTGACGTGAAGCCTGATTCTCTGCTATGATATGAAGACTGATTCTCTGCTGACATGAAGCCAGATTCTCTGTTACGGGACCTCCCTCCTCTGCCTGGGTGCTGGGCCTAAATATATGCCAATGGACTGTTGCAGTGGTGGCTGACGTGAAGCCTCATTCTCTGCTATGACATGCAGACTAATTCTCTGCTGACATGAAGACAGATTCTCTGTTACGGGACCTCCCTCCTCTGCCTGGGTGCTGGGCCTAAATATATGCCAATGGACTGTTGCAGTGGTGGCTGACGTGAAGCCTCATTCTCTGCTATGACATGCAGACTAATTCTCTGCTGACATGAAGACAGATTCTCTGTTACGGGACCTCTCTCCTCTGCCTGTGTGTGTGCTGGGCCTAAATATATGCCAATGGACTGTTGCAGTGGTGGCTGACGTGAAGCCTCATTCTCTGCTATGACATGCAGACTGATTCTCTGCTGACATGAAGCCAGATTCTCTGTTACGGGACCTCTCTCCTCTGCCTGTGTGTGTGCTGGGCCTAAATATATGCCAATGGACTGTTGCAGTGGTGGCTGACGTGAAGCCTCATTCTCTGCTATGACATGCAGACTAATTCTCTGCTGACATGAAGACAGATTCTCTGTTACGGGACCTCCCTCCTCTGCCTGGGTGCTGGGCCTAAATATATGCCAATGGACTGTTGCAGTGGTGGCTGACGTGAAGCCTCATTCTCTGCTATGACATGCAGACTAATTCTCTGCTGACATGAAGACAGATTGTCTGTTACGGGACCTCTCTCCTCTGCCTGGGTGCCGGGGCCTAAATATCTGAGAATGGACTGTTCCAGTGGTGGGTGACGGGAAGCCAGATTCTCTGCTATGGAACCTCTCTCCAATTGATTTTGGTTAATTTTTATTTATTTAATTTTTATTTTAATTCATTTCCCTATCCACATTTGTTTGCAGGGGATTTACCTACATGTTGCTGCCTTTTGCAGCCCTCTAGCTCTTTCCTGGGCTGTTTTACAGCCTTTTTAGTGCCGAAAAGTTCGGGTCCCCATTGACTTCAATGGGGTTCGGGTTCGGGACGAAGTTCGGATCGGGTTCGGATCCCGAACCCGAACATTTCCGGGATGTTCGGCCGAACTTCTCGAACCCGAACATCCAGGTGTTCGCTCAACTCTATTCAAGTTCTATAAATCGCATTGCGTTTTCAACTTACCACACTCTGCATCAACTACGTAATTTTCCATGGGAGTTTTGCCATGGATCCCCCTCCGGCATGCCACAGTCCAGGTGTTAGTCCTCTTGAAACAACTTTTCCATCACTATTGTGGCCACAAAGAGTACCTGTGGGTTTTCAAATTCGCCTTCCTATTGATGTCTATTGCGGTTCGCGAACATTTGCGGAAATTCACGTTCGCCGTTCGCGAACGGAAAATTTTATGTTCGCGACATCACTAATCATTAGTGCCGATTAGCAATAATGACTGGAGATCACGAATTCTATAATTCGCGAATTTATTGTGAATATCGCAAAATCGAATATTGCCTATGCCGATCATCACTAGGGGAGAGTAGCGATACAGCTGATCAGTTGCTAATGTGCATCAAGCAGAAAATATCCCACTGGCTCTCCCCACCAACTCCAACTGGACAAGATGGTCAGCGACAATGGAATGAACATTGAGGCTGCACTGCATTTGGGGGAAATAACATAAGCTTCCTGCATGGTGCACATGATACATTTAGTGGTGCAATGCTTTTTGAAAAAGTACCATGGCTTGCAGAAGCTGATGAATAGATCTGACATTGCTGACGGTGGCTATTTATCGCCAGACCCATCACACTACTGCGACTGTCTGTTTGCCTACCATCATGTTCCCTACTGCATGGCTTCTGAAGCTGCCACCTCTGGAGCTGCTACTCTGCTAACTCCCATATTGCCTATTTCATTATCTCTACTGCTACTACCATTACCCCTACACAGTCACCACTACTACTATCCCAACAGAGCAGAGCAGCACACATCTACTGCCTTGTCTGTTCTATGCTGAGCTGCTACTGCTGGCTTTACTATTACTGACAGTTATTACCCCTAAACACCTTACCCTTTTTAAATCCACACTGTACTGCTGCTGGTCCCAAATAAAAGGGAGAATTTGTTCACTTTTGTTTAACTTCAGAATAAGGTACTGTTTCTTTTGACAATTAACATCATACAAACTATGTGTATATAAATAAAGGCAGGCATTCTGCCCCCATTAATGCATAATTTTGGATGCTTGTGCAGAACAAGCCACTGTTTCTTATGACATTAACACGTCTGTGTGTATATACACGGGGGCAAGATCTGCCCCTGTTAAGGCATAATTTTTGGATGCTTTGTCCTAACAAGCCACTTTTTTTTTACAATAGCATATATGTTTTAATACCATCTGCCCCTAATAAGGGACAATTTAAAAAAAAATGTTCTAATATTAATATGTAAAACAAATGCAATTGTGCAGTGTGTTTTTAAATACAGCGTTTTGTAACACTGTGAACCATGGATTTACCCATGGCTATTTATGTCCGTATTGCTGACATTGAGGTAAAGGGCTTATAAGGGAGGGGTGTAGAGAGCAAAAATTTGTAAAAAAAAGAAAAGAAAAAATAAATAACTACAAGATATAAAAAATATTAGTCATAGGAGACCCCAGAGTATCATATACCAATTTTTAAGCCAATTAGAGCAGTTTAAATTTGTGTAGAAGTATTTTAAAAAATATAACGAATCGGACATGAAACAAATTTAAAGAAATTTCACTCATTGGGAACATCTATGTAAGTATGTGTAAGTAGGTGCATCATTTTGTGCAGGCATCTTTAAAACGGTTCTTTTGAGAAGGCTGCTGTAATAAGCTGACTGTAAAGGATTCAGCACTCACAATAGAAGACTTGTCTGGCCAGGTTTTTCATTTTAGTAGCTGCTGCAGTGGTAATGTAGTACTGCACAGTAGGCATTCAGATTCTTACAGAGACTCTTTGTTTTCTGTCTTATGCTCCCATGTGAAGAGCTGGCCTCTATGATATCTGCGGTATATGTCCTAATAAGACTTATGGCCAGGGGCTGTCATTATTAGACATCTGCAACCCCTTAAACCGAATAACCATTTCCCTGAGCCCTGCTCCTTTGGTTCCTCTTGCAGGAGCATTATTGAATGCACACTCTCTCTCTGTAACAAACTGTCCTACATTCATGACCTCTTCATCTCTCGAAAACTTTATTTTCTGGATCTCACAGAAACAGGGCTGACACCCTCTGACACCTCCTCCTCTGCTGCACTCTCTTCTAGTGGTTTTTATTTCTCTCACACACCCCGACCCGGCATCAAACATGGTGGAGGAGTTTCACTATCAGACACCTGCTCCTACAGCCCAACTCCACTGCCACCCTCAATTACACTCACTTCATTTGAAGTACACTCTGTTCGCATCTACTCTCCCTCCAACCTCCAAGTAGCTGTTATTTACCGCCCCCAGGCCCAGCCACCATCTTTCTTGACCACTTTAACACCTGGCTCCTACACTTTCTGCCGACATCCCCACTATCATCATGGGTGACTTCAACATCCATATTGACACCTGCCACTCAGCCGCCTCTAAACTCCTCTCACTCTCTTACTCCTTCACTTAACCCATCTTCTTTGTCCAGTTATCGCCCCATATCACTTCTTCCATATGCCTCAAAGCTACTTGAGCAACATGTCCATTCTGAACTGTCCACTCATCTCTCCTCCTGCTCCCTCTTTGACCGGCTACAATCTGTCTTCCAACCCCACCACTCAACTGAGACTGCCCTCACCTAAGTCACCAATTACCTACTAACAGCGAAAACCAAAAAACATTACTCTGTCCTCCTTCTCCTCGACCTGTCCTCTGCCTTTGACACTGTCAACCATTCCCTTCTGTTACAAACTCTCTCATCTCTTGGCATCACTGACCTGGCCCTCTCCTGGATCACATCATACCTCACAGAGATAGACATTTAGCGTCTCCCACTCTCTCACCACCTCCTCGTCTCATTCCCTCTCTGTTGGTGTATTACCATTGCACTTCTCTATCTGCACTTCTCTATCTCTCCCTGCACTTCTCTATCTACACTTTTGGCCAGGGACAGCTCATAGAGTCCCATGGCTTTCAATATCACTTTTGTGCTGACGACACGCGTTTGGCTAAAGACCCCCTGGATGGACTACAAGAATATCTGCTGAAAGAACTTGATGCTGATTTAACCCCGAAAATCGAAGACCTGACGTGCTAATTACCAAAAGCACCATACAATATTGTATTACCATTGCCTTCAGAGGAGACGCGAACTCTGAAATTTATAGGATCCACACAGGACATTAATATACATACAAAGTAGAACTCAGACGGATGGTACATTATCTTATATGGAGCCGCATTCCATTATGCCTCAGAACAATTAGATTGTTATAAGTGATATTAGGAATATAGTGTTACTATTGTTAGTATTTATGTATTAATATAGGTTTTAGTATTTTATGGTATTTTAAGCATCTCCACTTTGATTATAGCACGTCTTTATTCAAGTATATATCACTATATGTTACTGTTTTTATGCTAATAAACTGTATGGTTTCACATAGAGCGAGAGTGCCCAGTACTTTTACTTCTGATATATATATATATATATATATATATTCAACGAATAAAGAGGCAGCACTTCCAGTTTTTGGTGATAGGGTGACGACTCTAAACCTTTTTCCCAGCAACGTTTCAGCCTTCTCAATGAGGCCTTTCTCAAGCTACAACAGTGCTATACTGTGGGGTCTATATACCCACAATTCATTACAAATTCAATGCAATCAGTGAAACCACATGTTAACAATAAAATCACATGACTATCAAACATCACATTATCACATGACTTTCTGTGTACATTCAATATACATATCAAAAAGGTAAAACTTTCATAAAAACTTTATGACATCAATCGATAGTGCGAATCATGCATCCTAGGCATTATTCAATTTATACAAAGTGAACTGATATACTGTGTCATTATCCCTTGTATCCAACTTCCAATCAAACAAGTGTGGACATAAAAGTGCTCTGTACACTAAGGGTTAAAATCACCAGTTCATAATACAGCTGTATCTTATTAAACTTTAAAAACTCATGGGACTAACCGTCATGGATCAGCCAAGTGCGCCCGCTTCAGCACCCCCCCATCGGCCAAGCGCATGCGCCGCGCCATGCGTCCCTCATCCACCTCCCCACGTAGCCGCGTCATCACGCACACACCCTGGACCGCAGCGTCGCCCAGTGGAGCGCATCGTGAGTACAGCGGCAACGGGGGGAGGGAAGGAGTAGACACACGCCCGGATCGCATCACCAAGGCGTCAAGGAGGCCTGTCAGTGGCCATGGTAACGCAGTATAGTACAATATAAAAGAGGAGGCAACAAAGTGGCCACACATCGCACAGTTATCAAACCGACCTCTATCCAGATGTGTAAGTGTACCCAGGAGTAGCGACCACCAAAGCATCGGTATAAAACCGAAGTAGTGTCGCCCCCTAGGTCCATATCCACATCCGCGACAAAAACATGTGTGCAGTTACAATGGGAGGGACCCTTCACATCTTTATGCACTAATAACTTGATATACGTAAAAGTGCCATCTGGCATATAGGTTCCAGGCCAGAATTAGCATCTAATACCATCTCAATATAAATTGGTGCAGGTCGGATATCCATAACGTGCAGTGTGTGACTCGTCATCAATGTCCCTCCTTCACATCAACCAATGGTCACCGTCACACCCGCGCACCGGGGTGGTCCATATACGGTGTCGTCCAACCATAAGACAAAGGATCATTAAATTCTCCATGCTTCTATCTGTGAATACACAAGAGAGTATATAAATATACTTATCCTACAATAAATAGCACAACTTCTGACTGTGCTGCTGCACTGTTTGTGGTATATATATATATATATATATATATATATACAGTTGCAAGAAAAAGTATGTGAACCCTTTGGAATGATATGGATTTCTGCACAAATTGGTCATAAAATGTGATCTGATCTTTATCTAAGACACAACAATAGACAATCACAGTCTGCTTAAACTAATAACACACAAATAATTAAATGTTACCATGTTTTTATTAAACACACCATGTAAACATTCACAGTGCAGGTGGAAAAAGTATGTTAACCCCTAGACTAATGACATCTCCAAGAGCTAATTGGAGTGAGGTGTCAGCCAACTGGAGTCCAATCAATGAGATGAGATTGGAAGTGTTGGTTACAGCTGCCCTGCCCAGTTCTGGGTTTGCTTTTCACGAGAAGCATTGCCTGATGTGAATGATGCCTCGCACAAAAGAGCTCTCAGAAGACCTACGATTAAGAATTGTTGACTTGCATAAAGTTTAGCACTGCTGATACTCTCCCTAGGAGTGGCCACCCTGTAAAGATGACTGCAAGAGCACAGCGCAGACTGCTCAATGAGGTGAAGAAGAATCCTAGAGTGTCAGCTAAAGACTTACAAAAGTCTCTGGCATATGCCAACATCCCTGTTATCCCAGAATCTACAATACGTAATACACTGAACAAGAATGGATTCATGGGAGGATACCACAGAGGAAGCCACTGCTGTCTAAAAAAATCATTGCTGCACGTTTACAGTTTGCACAAGAACAACTGGATGTTCCACAGCAGTACTGAAACCAAAGTTGAGTTGTTTGTAAGAAACACACAACACTATGTGTGGAGAAAGAGAGGCACAGCACACCAACATCAAAACCTCAACCCAACTGTAAAGTATGGTGGTGTGGGTACCATGGTTTGGGGCTGCTTTGTTGCGTCAGGGCCTGGACGGATTGCTATCATCGAAGGAAAAATTAATTCCCAAGTTTATCAAGACATTTTGCAGGAGAACTTAAGGCCATCTGTCCACCAGCTGAAGCTCAACAGAAGATGGGTGTTGCAACAGGAGAACGACCCAAAGCATAGAATTAAATCAACAACAGAATGGCTTAAACAGAAGAAAATATGCCTTCTGGAGTGGCCCAGTCAGAGTCCTGACCTCAACCCGATTGAGATGCTGTGACATGACCTCAAGAAAGCGATTCACACCAGACATCCCAAGAATATTGCTGAACTGAAACAGTTCTGTAAAGAGGAATGGTCAAGAATTACTCCTGACCGTTGTGCACGTCTGATCTGCAACTACAGGAAACGTTTGGTTGAAGTTATTGCTGCCAAAGGAGGTTCAACCAGTTATTAAATCCAAGGGTTCACATACTTTTTCCACCCCCACTGTGAATGTTTACATGGTGCGTTCAATAAAAACATGGTAACATTTAATTCTTTGTGTGTTATTAGTTTAAGCAGACTGTGATTATCTATTGTTGTGACTTAGATGAAGATCAGATCCCGTGAGAGCAAGCTGGGTGAGAACAAGAAAGCCGGGGAAAATAGGGTTTTCCCATTGTCTGCAGCAGCTAGGCTGGTAATGAGGTTAATTAGCAGCTAGCTGAGGAGCCCGAATAGATCTGGGCTGAGCTCCTCAATCAGGGCTCTCCCAGTCTGGGAAAGGAGCAGGCTGTGTCAAGGCCTGTGGGAGCCGGGACCCTCTAACCCTGTGTGGGGGTAAGCACTGTGATGTGTTTTGGTGAGCTGGGTGGTAGACCCAGATCCCGATAGAGAGGGAAAAAACTGTTTAGTCAGTGGCCAGACGGCTGAGAATGTATGTTTTGATTGCTGTTTTTGTGCTGATGTGCTTAAAAATAAGTGGCGAAGTTTGTGAGAATGACCCCCAGAAAAGAGACGATCCCTTACAAGATATACAGTATATATAACAATACAGAATAATTTGTTCCTAAAATGGATCAATGCGGGCTGGATAAATGATAAAACATTTTTGTGAACCAGGAGTCTTACATCCGACGCTGCCTGTTAAGTATTGAACAGTGTTATGTTGCGGTACATAAAATAAAATTCCATTGACATTTGTCATCAATCCCACAGCTTAACCACTCTCTGCCAGGAAAGGAATTCATTTCGATATTTCATCTTTTTTTTGGTCTCACTTGAAAAAAAAAAAGCAAACAATTAAGGGATTTATTAAAAACATTTTGTCATGCAGAAAATACCCAGTGTTGTGATAGCGGTTTCAAAAGTGCTGATTTTGTGTTGAACGGAATCAAAGGTGCCCAGACTGATTATGAAAACATACCTCTACGCAGCATCCTCAAGCCTAATTACACTAATTATCTACTTGCACATAAGCCATATGATGAATACTAATGTGATGATATTAGTGGTATTTGTATAAGAGAACAGATTGGATGGATACCAGCCAATATAAGAGCAGTGTGCTGCCTAAAATATGACTCGTCAGCAATTCAAACATACACAGAGAAAGAACAGGAGCAGAGAATATGTCAGAATGTACAACTATAGGCAAATACTAAATATTAAAATCATTTCAGGGAAAATACGATTCGTAGCAAAGCTGAATTTCCTCCTGCTACGTGGTAGTGAATCGATTTTCCCTAAATGGCGATAAGAAATAAAAAAAATCATACTTGAGCGCGAAGAGCTGGCCACCACCATCTTGATTGAAGATCTCACACAAAATCTCGTGCACTGCGACATATGACGTCACCACACCAGCCAACGTGATGATGTCATCATCTTTAATCAAGATGGTGGCGGCTAGCTCTTTTAATCAAATGAATGAGGGTAAGTATGGTTTTATTTTATTTTTTTATTTTACACTGTATTATTACTGTCAGACGCTGTAATCAGCTATGAACGCGGCATCTAAGGGGTACAATGGTCGGGAGCGGGGCAATCGCCGCTTCCTGTCATTGCACCCACTACTTACAAAGAAATGCACTTTGTGACAAAGCAATTTTTTTTGTAAAATTCAGCGAAGCAGCCAAATCGAACTTTCTACTTCGCTCATCACTATATATAATAATAAGAAATAATAATTACTTGCAATATTGTATTCAGGGAAAGTAATAAGTGTTAATAGCCAGCCATTAATGTGCTTTAGGTCTGAACTACTTGAAGACATTTGTGTTGGCGAGAGAGGTCATGTGGTAGCCCATTCATTAACATGGAGATGTAGGCTGTAGGCCGCATAATCTTAGTGCTGGGAGAGTATGGCTCAAGGGGGAGGCTGCCCATCTGCCATTAGGTCAATATTATCATTCTGTTAACAGGTCTTTCTTTGTAGACTACACCTTAAAGGATGTATTATGACTGGTCACTGCATATGCATATTTATCAATGTAAAAGGGTTAGAGATGACTGAAAATAGGTAATTTGGCACTGAGTGGTATGTGTGGCTCTGAGCTCTAAGATAGGGGAAGGAAACACCTGGACAGAGGCATAACTTAAAGAAGGTGTCATGAACTTACCTGTCTGGGCTCCAGTGGCGAGATCTCAAGCTTTGGTGTGAATGCGTCGGGAGAGACACGCAGCTAAGCCACGCCCCCTGGTAACACGACAGCATCATTAGCAACAGGATTCAATGCTCTTTCTCTCCAAAACGGGTGTGTGCTGGAGGAGATCAGCAGTGGGCTGATTGCTCAGCTGATCTATTCCTTTGTGCTAGTGTTCTGACAAATGGAGTGCCAATTCATGACGGTTCTGATCCTGGGATTCGGTGCTCTATTTAAACCCCTTCCTGGCCTTATACTAGTGCCAGTGATAACCTCTGACTCACTAGCTGTACTCCAGGTTCCAGTTCTGAGTGTGTTTGGATTGCTTCTATTATTGATCTCAGCTTGCTTTTGACCACTGTCTGTCTCGTGTTTTGGTACTGTCTTTCTCATCTGGTTATGATTTCGACTTGGCTATTTGACTACCCCCTGTCTTGCGATTTGATACTGTATTGTCCACTCGAGTCCAACCCATTTCTGTACGACTCTGTCTCTGTGTTGATCTGTTTCTGTGTGTGTGTATGTCTTGCATTTTACCAAAGTAGGGAATGTTGACCAGTTGCGGACTTGCCATTTTAGGGCTTGCACTGCAAGTAGGCAGTAAAAATCGACGGTGTTCCAGTTAGTTCTCACTGTCTGTGTATTCCTGCCTACTGTGGTTGCATTTTCACTGGCCTTAAATTTTTTTTCCCTTGTGACCTTTTTGTTATGTACGCCATGGTTCTGTATTGCCCAATTGTTCCAGGACTTGGCAGAGATAGTACAGCAGCAAGAGTCCTGTATTCCTGTTGTTTTGGCACCCTTACCAGTAGAACCCAAAGTAAAACTCCCTTACTGGTCCTCCGGTGATTGTAAATGTTTTGTTACCTTTTGGGAGAGATGCAAATTGTATTTCCGTCTTAGGCCTCACTCGTCTGGGACAGAAGCCCAGAGGGTGTGCATTATAATGACCCTACTTCAGAGGGACCCACAGGAATGGGCATTTCCCCTGTCATCCCACTTCCCTGAATTGGTTTCTATGGTTAGCCAGACAGGGTAGCCTATGTGGAAAGTCAGCTTCGTCTTTGTGTCAGGGCAAACGACTGGTGGAGAAGAACTGCTCAGAATTCTGTAAGTGGTGTACTGTCTCAGTGTGGTATGACCCAGCAATTAGGTCACAATTTAGATTGGGCCTTTCTGACACGCTAAAAGATCTTCTGGTTAGTCATCCTAGCCCAGGTTCTCTTGACAAGGCTATGACTTTACCTATTCAACTCGACAGACGTCTTAAGGAACATAATTGAGAGAGATCTGTCTAGGTCCATCACTTTTCTCTTTACTCTCAGCAGCAGAAGGAACATCGCCTGAAGAATGGATTGTGCTTCTACTGTCTTTCATTCCTGCTGATCAATTGTGGTCTTTTCCTGCTACACCAAAGGTGGAAAACTTCAGTGTCACTCAGAAGCAGAAATATTTCCCAAAAGATATGATGGAGTTCTAATGCCTGTTAATTTATCTTCACAGATCTGGCCTTTGTTGATTTCCGGGCCATGGTAGATTTTGCTAATTGTATTTTTGTATCTGCTTTGGGCCTCATGGTCTGTAAATTAGCTGAGCCCATTCCGGTGTCTGAGGTGGATACTATTCAATTAGCCAAGGGCTTTATTGAATATCAAACTATTGATTTGGTTATGATGGTTGGCAGGGCTGATTCTAGCTTATCTGCTGCCTGAGGCAAAAATTTAAATGGCTCCCATAAAAAAAATATTATGAAAGTCAAGTAGCCACGAACTCCGAGATTGCCCTGCCAGATCTGGTTCGGTAGAAGTACAGATAATGCTATTGATATCACCTGCAGTCCTGCTTAACACAGGTAACACAGTGATAAATCTCTGAGTACCAATACTACAGTAGATGTTATCTGCAGTCCTATGTAACAGCACAGATAACACAGTGATGGCTATCTGAGTAAAGAAAATGTAGTAGTGTTACCTGCAGTCCTATGTAAAACCACAGATAACACTAGTATAGATCATGTGGTAGTGTTACCTACGTCCTTAGTGTGCCTCCCTGTGCCTCTTCCATGGTCTCCATGCTGGCGATGCTGCCTCCTATTCCTTCTTCTCCTTGCCCCGCACAGAACGTCCTGATGCAGCTGCATCAAGACATAGTAACACTATGGACATGGTGACACACAGGGACACACACACAGAGGGACAGACACATCTGTGCCCCTTTCACAGTGGTAATACCCTCTCTGTGCTCCCTTCAAAGTAGTAATGCACTCTGTGGCCCCTTCACAGTAGCAATGCCCACTCTGTTCCCCCATAATAATTATGCCACTTTACAGTAGTTATGCCCTCTTTGTGCCCCCTTCACATTAGTAATTCACTCTGGGCCCCCTTTCACAGTAGTAATGCCCATTGTGCCCCTTTCACAGTAGTAATGCCCATTGTGTCCTCTTCATAGTAATAATGCCTATTGTGCCCCTTTCACAGTAGTAATGCCTATTGTTCCCATTCACAGTAGTAATGCCCACTATGCCATCTTCATAGTAATAATGCATATTGTGTCCCCTTTATAGTAGTAATGCCCTCTGTGACCCCTTTATAGTAGTAATGCCTTCTGTCCGCTTTTATAGTAGTAATGCCCTCTGTGCCTCCGTTTTAGTAGCAATGCACTCTGTGCCCCCTTTGTAGTAATGCCCAATGTGCCCCCCTTTGTAGTAGTAATGCGCACTGTGCCTCCTTGTAGTATTAATGCCCTCTTCTCTGTACTACAAAAAAATGTAGACTAGCACATTCATATACATAATCACAGGTGCATATTCATCAAGCAAACACGGTTGATAAAAAAAATGGCTGCACAACATTTCACATACAAACAATAGAGCTGAGAAATGGGGATCATTCTAAATTAAAGTGGTATTATACCTACTATAAACGGAAAACTAGAAACTCTTTGCGCACATTTTTGATCAAACGTGTGTCGGGCCCATCTACCAGGCGTCAAGGTGGCTTCCGCATATGGGTACCTAATACTAATATACCACCTCTCTTGGACTTACCTAAGCCTACAATTTTCAAAAATAGTATATATTGAAGGTATATACTGAGCAACGCCCATCTGCCTGGGGCTTCAGAGCAGAGTATAAATGTAGCTGGTTCCTACACTGCCCTGAAAATTGTAGGCTTAGGTAAGTCCAAGAGAGGAGGTATATTAGTGTTAGGTACCCTTCTGCGGAAGCCACCTTGACGCCTGGTAGATGGGCCCGACACACGTCTGATCAAAAATGTGCGCAAAGAGCTTCTATTTTTCCATTTATAGTAGGTATCATACCACTTTAATTTAGAATGGTCCCCATTTCTCAGCTCTATTGTTTCTATGTGAAATGCTGTTCAGCTATTTTTTTTATCAACCCACTTTATAGTAGCAATGCTCTCTGTGCCCCCTTTATAGTAGTTATGCCCGCTGTGGCCCCTTTATAATAGCAATGCCCTCTGTGGCCCCTTTATAGTAGCAATGCCCTCTGTGCCCCGTTTATAGTAGAAAAGCCATCTGTGCCCTTTATGGTAATAATTCCATCTGTGCCCCCTTTGTAGTAGTAATGCTCTTTGTGCCCCCCTTATGGTAGTAATGCCCAATGTGCCCCCCTTTGTAGTAGTAATGCCCATTGTACCACCTTATGACAGTAATGCCCACTGTGCCTCCTTGTAGTATTAATGCCCTCTTCTCTGTGCCCCCTTTGTAATAGTAATCTGTGCCTCCTCTGTGTTAAACCCCCCCCCCCCCCAAAAAAAAACACAGTACCTACTCACCTTGTCCCGTTCCTGAAGTTCACTGTCCTCTCTTCCCTGCTGCAGACACCGATTGCTCTGTCAGCATGTGTGGGTGGAGCTTATACATATTTCCAGGCTGCAGGCTCCACCCACACAGGCCAGCAGCGCGATCCGTGCCTGCAAACTGAATGGTGGAGCAGGGAGAAGTCGACGTGCTTCACTATTCAGTGCGCTGCCAGCCTGAAGGAGGGGAGGAGCGCGGGGAGCTGAGCGGTTGGTGAGTGACAGGATATCAGCTCCCTGCACTCCAGGGGAGGGAGGGGGAGCGGGGGAATGCACAGCTTAAAGGGATCACTGGTGGCATCCACCAGCAGTGCTTAACTGCGGTGTGGATGCTGCCCCCTCAAAAATACTGAAAACTGCCACCTGACAAATGGCAGAAACATCCCTGATGGTTGGGTCTATTCATTCTGAAAAATGTTAGTTATATGTTATGAATAACCTGTCTGCTGATGATTGGAATTGGAGTGTTTGATTGGAGTTCTAGAGAATTAACTTCGTGGGGTCCTCAGTGCCTCTGATCATTGCTTGTCTGTACAGCTCCCTGGTCTAGATCTAAAAGAGTGTCCTATTTTTAGGTCATCAGGGTCTTCTAGGATGTATTCTCTGAGGAGGCTTTAGTAGGTTTACCTTATCACCGACAGGCTATCAAAGACTATATTCAGGACAGTCTAAAATAAAAGGCACATCTGACCATCTGTATATCCTGTAGGGGCTTGCTTCTTTTTTGTTTGGAAAAAGGACGGTGGTTTGTGCCCTTGTATTGATTACAGGGACCTCAATAAATTTACTGTACGGAACCAGTACCCCCTTCCTCTCATTCCTGATTTATTTAAACAAATTGACGGAGCGCAATGGTTCTCCAAAATTGACCTTAGGGGAGCCTACAATTTGATCAGAATCTGGTTGGCGGATGAATGGAAGACAGCATTCAACACATCGAAAGCACCAAAAGGCAATTTGAATACCTGGTGATGCCTTTTTGGCTGTGTAAAGCCCCAACTAGTTCCAGAACTTAGTTAGCATTTTCCAAGAGTTGTTGGATTAGTTTCTAGTGGTATATCTTGATGATATCCTAGTGTGCTCCCCCGATTGGTCGTCTCCTGTTTTGCACAGGGTCCTGCAAAAACTGAGGGACTATAATTTGTTTGTAAAATTAAGCAAGTATGAATTTTGAGCAAGAGAGGTCTCCTTCCTGGGCTATATCCTGTCACCCCAAAAATGCTGTATGGATCCCGCTAAGGTGCAAGCTGTTGTCGATTGGGCCAGGCCTTCTTCTCTCAAGGTTCTTTAACAGTTTCTTGGCTTTGCTAATAATGATAGAAGTTTCTGTTATTGCCAAACCGTTGACTGACTTAACCAGGAAGGGGGCTGATCTTCTCCAATGGTCTCCTAAGGCTCTGTCCGTGTTTGATAAGTTGAAAGGAAGTTCTATTCAGGCACCTGTACTCATTCAGCCAGATGTAACTCAACCTTTTGTCATTGAGGTGGATGCCTCTGAGGTACAGTAGGAATGGGTGCTGTGCTATGTCAGGGGTTGTCTTACCTAACTAATTTAAAACCTTGCACCTTTTTCTCTAGAAAATTGTCCTCTGCTGAAAGGAATTATGAAATCGGCAACCGTGAACTGTTGGTCGTCAAGTAGGCCTTTGAGGAGTGGTTCCACTTCTTAGAGGGGACTCGGCAACAAATCACTATGCTTACAAATCACAAAAACAAAATTTTCTTTAGATACTGCCAAGCACTTAAATCCCCGGCAAGCATGATGGGCCCTGTTTTTTACACAGTTTAACTTTGTAGTCACTTATCATCCTGGGTCTGGTAACATGAAGGATGATGCCTTGTCACATAGTTTTGGTGTTGAAGATTCTGTTGATGTGGAACCTGGTAACATTCTGTCCCCCGGTGTCTTTGTTGCAGCAATTAATCCGGATCTGCTCCACAAGATTTGATGTTGTCAGGTAAATTATTTGTGCCCCAAAACTTTCTCCTTAACGTTTTGGAGGAATCTCATTGCTCTGTACTGGCAGGTCATCCTGGTATTGCGAAGACTAAACATCTGGTTTCCCAGACCTACTGATGGCCTACTTTGTTACGCAATGTGGGTGCCTTTGTCTCTGTGTGTGATGTTAGTGCTGGGGCCAAAATACCCAGAAGACGTCCTGCGGGTTTCCTTTGTGTCTTGCCCTTTCCACAGAGACCTTGGACCCACATCTCTATAGACTTCATTATGGACATTCCGCCCTCCCGGGGTAGGTCGGTCGTCTGGGTAGTCATAGATAGATTCTCAAAGATGTGTCATCTGGTGTCATGAAATAAACTTCCTAATGCAAAAGAATTGGCTACTTTGTTTGTGGACAGTATACTTAGCTTGCATGGCATACCTGAGTCCATTGTCTCAGAGTTGTCCTGCTTCTCGGGAGATTCTGGAGAAAGTTTAGCAACAAACTTGGGATCAAACTCTCCTTCTGATCTGTGTTCCATCCCGACACTAACGAACAAGCGTAAAGGGTCAACCAGGTCTTGGAGCAATTTTAAAGTGTTTTGTTTCTGACTGCCAAAATGAGTGGAAAAGGTTCGTTCCTCCACTGGAGTTTACTATTATCAACAATGTCATCTACTCTAGTGGCATCTCACCTTTTTACTGTACTTATGGTTTTAATCCACATTTTTCTTCGGTCTCTGGGTACAGCTCTGTAAATCCTGCAGTGGATGCTATCATTGACGATCTGTGTACAGTTTGGGCCGCAAGACCCTGGATAAAGCTGAAAGCATCCAATGTAAACAAGCTAATAGGAAGCGGTCTGTAGGTCTGAATTTTGACTTGGGTGAGCTTGTCTGGTTTTCTACAAAAATTTGCGTCTCAGATTACCATCTGACAAACTTGAGCCTAAGTTTATTGGACCATATAAAATCATGTCTGTTATTAACCCAGTACCTTTTAATCTTCAGTTGCCTTCCTCACTGAGGATACATGATGTCCTCCATAAGTCATTGCTTAATAAACATGTCCCTCCTGTAATTTCTCCAGCTAAACCTCCTAATCCAATAGTAATTCTGGGTGAGCTTCAGTATGAGGTAGAGATAATTCTTAACTCCACGAAAGTTCAAGGTTCAGTGCTGTACTTAATCCATTGGAAGGAATATGGTCCTGAGGACGTTCATGCTCCTCGGCTAATTAGAAAGTTCCATTTAAAATTTCCATTGAAGCCTGCTCCCCATGTTGAGGCTTTGGTGGCCCCTCTTAAGAGGTGAGGGGGGTCACAAACTTACTTATCCAGGCTCCAGTGGCAAGATCTTCAGCATCAGCGAGAGAGAGGTGTGCTGCTAAGCCACACCATCTGGTAATGCAACAGCGTCATTAGCAACAGGATGCAATGCTCTTTCTTCCCACAGTGGGTGTGTGATCTATTGCTGTGTGCTAGTCATTACCTAGCAGGTTCTGATCCTGGAACTCCCTGCTCTATACCAATGCCAGAGATAGTCATCGACTCCCCAGCTGTGTTCATGGTTCCGGTTCTGTGTGTGTGTATTGGGTGTTGCTAAACACAGATGTTTCCCTACTAACCATCGCATTCCCAGGCTCCATGTTGGGGCGAGCACTGTCCTCCCTGGCCACCTCCATAATTGTCCGTGTCTGGCTGCATTACGGGGCAGGTAGCTTCGGTGATCTGCTGCTGGTGTCTTCCCATTTATTGCCTCAGTCCTAGGTTTTGTGCTTGGAGGCATTGTCCTTCCTGGAATATTCTCCATGGTTTCCTTCCAGCCCTGAACACGGCATATCTTCCAGCCTGTTTCCTCTAGCACCTCATTAAGGGCCGGCATACATCACTTCCTGTGATTTAAAAGTTCTGCACATGGGACCTTTGTGATCAATCCCAGCCATTATACACCTTTAAAAGTGGTTCAGCCCTCTTCCCAGGTGCCTGAGCATCAAAGGTCCTTGTCTCCTGCAAAGGTTGCTGTCATTTGTGATTATGTTCTTGCATTCTTGTATTCTGGACTTTGTTTCCAGATCCTTATCTGCCCTGTCTCATCTCTCCTGTTGCTGACCTGGATTGCCTGACCTGTAACTGAGCCCTGACTCATTGCTTGTTTGACTTCATTTGGGCTTTATTCTTCAGTCCTGCACTGTTGCTCCTGGTTACAACTTGTCCTATTGACTATGACTGTACCTCTTGTACCTTGCTTTGGTACCCCCTGATCCAGCTCAACCAGTTTCTTTGTGTGCCAATCCACCTCAAGAGGTAGCGACCTGTGTTCCCCTCAGGAAAGCCTCTCCCCACCATCAGGGGTACTGTGAAGAATGAGGGGTTCACTTAGACAAATACCTTAGAGGAGGTTGGTCACGTAGCACAGTGGGTTCACACAAAGGGTGCATTTGGATTGCTTCTATTATTGACCTCGGCTTGCCTTTGACCATTCTCTGTGTTGTGTTTTGGTACTTTGTCGTCTGGTTCTGACTTATGCTTGGTTATTTGAATACCCCGTCTTGCGATTTGGTACTGCACTGTCTGTTCGGTTCCAACACATTTCTGATCCATCAGCAAAGGTTTAATTCCCATACTGCTGCAAAAATTGAAGCCTCTTCTGCTTTGGAGTCGCATACACAGAGTGCACCTTCATAGCTGACGTTCACTTCTAATATTTATGGCACGTTGTGCTCTGCAGTTTCCATGTCGCTTATTCACAATGGTGCCATTTGTCCACTCACAATACACTTTCACCACAACAGCATGGGAACAGTTCACAAATTGCCCGGATTCAGAAATACTGCCACCCTTGGCCCTGAAAACCAATAATCATCCCTTTTTGTGCCTCTTTCACCCATGACAGCAATGAAGGATATGTGTGCAGACATTGTACTACACACCTTAGAAAACCATCAAGCCAGCTCATACACATGACTTCCTTTATGAGCAACACCCTGTCGACATCTAAACTAGAAATGTCGACTATGTAAATTGCGAAATGTATCAGACATAATGCCAGCCAGCAGTAAAAGGAAATCTTAGGAGGCTGCAGGCACTCAGGGCCGGCTCTATTATAAGGCAGACCAAGCGGCTGCCTGAGGGCGCAGAGAAGGGGCGGCGGCGCCAGGGCAGAAATTTTATTTTTAATTTTTTTTAAATACATGACTTGCGGACTTGCCCGGCCGCCCACTCCAGCCTGCAGGTGTGTCGGGCGGACCCGGCCCTCACCTCCTCACAGAGCGGCATGTGAGGTCAGCAGCAGCACGGCATCGGCAACACAGACAGTTACGGGGTCAGGGTGTGTGACTGCCGAGTGGCGCTGCGGCGGTGGCAGGTGGCAGGCAGAAGCAATTGGTGTAGACTGGGGAGCGGAGGTCTGGAGACTGGAGTCGGAGCTGTTGGTGGTGTGTAACTGTGTGAACAAATGTCTCCGAGTAGTCTGTCTGTGCGGCCCGCAGGGAGAAATTTACGTGGCATGGGGAGGGTGAAATAGACATGATGGAGGGGGGAGAAATGTGACAACATGGATGGAGGGGGAGAAATGTGACAACATGGATGGAGGGGGAGAAATGTGACAACATGGATGGAGGGGGAGAAATGTGACAACATGGATGGAGGGGGAGAGAAATGTGACAACATGGATGGAGGGGGAGTGAAATATAACAACATGGATGGAGGGGGAGAGAAATATGGCAACATGGATGGAGGGGGAGAGAAATATGGCAACATGGATGGAGGGGGAGAGAAATATGGTAACATGGATGGAGGGGGAGAGAAATGTGACAACATGGATGGAGGGGGAGAAATGTGACAAAATGGATGGAGGAGGGAGAAATGTGACAATATGGATGGATGGAAAGAAATGTGACAATATGGATGGAGGGGGAGAAATGTGACAACATGTATGGAGGGGGAGAAATGTGGCAACATGGATGGAGGGGGAGAAATGTGGCAACATGGATGGAGGGGGAGAAATGTGGCAACATGGATGGAGGGGGAGAAATGTGGCAACATGGATGGAGGGGGGAGAAATGGGACAACATGGGTGGAGGGGGAGAAATGTGGCAACATGGATGGAGGGGGAGAAATGTGGCAACATGGATGGAGGGGGGAGAAATGTGGCAACATGGATGGAGGGGGGAGAAATGTGACAACATGGATGAAGGGGGAGAAATGTGAGGGCTGATGTGACATAGGTGATTTGACATGGAGGGGAGAAATGTGACATTGAGGGGGTGAAATGTGTCATGGAAGGGGAGAAATGTGACATGGAGGCCTTGAGGGGGAGAAATGTGACATGGGGGCATGATGGCTGACATGGGGGCATGATGGCTGACATGGTGGCATAATGGCTGACATAGGGGGCTGATGGCTGACATGGGGTCTGATCTGAGGCCTGATTAACATTGAGGGTCTGATTGCTGGTCTGACCTGAGGTGTAATGGAAAATATTTTTTTCTTATTATCCTCCTCTAAAACCTAGATGCGTCTTGTGGGCTGGTGCGTCTTATAGGTTGAAAAATACGGTCCTCAAACCAGCGATTGTCTGAAGCAGAGCAAAGATACCAGGACCAGGGGCAAAATGTAGCTTTGCTTGTGTTGGCAGAAATCCTTGTGTAGTTAATAAATACTGTGCCTGCCTTTCACACACGGTATCAGTGGGACATTTCTCTATTAGAAGCAATTCTTAAAAGGGACAATATCTCTGTAATACAGCTTTATAATAAATAAATGAATTCAGAAGCATGCAAAGTAAATTAGGGCCCAGTCTAGGAGTTCATTATTACTTGCTGCTCCACGATACCGGAATTCACATACCGGGTATTGGTAAGGAAAAAAAAAAACGTACAGTACAATGGAAGTGAATGGCACTTTAACAAAACCTATGCAATGCAAATAAATCTGCAATAGATTGTAGTTTTGGTGTGGGTTTTCAGTATGCCTTATGTGATATATCTCTTTGCAAAAAGTTGTCGCTCCATGCAATAGGTGAAATCTACAGCCAAATCTGTATGTAGCAGTTACATGTACCTGTGACTGGATGTCATCATTGCAGCAAGATATGGAGAATGGAAAGTGACCTGGCATCCTCGGAACAGGAGTGGTGGAGGATCAGTGAGTATGCCTTTCTTTAAAAGTCACTTGTCATCAGATTTGTACCTATGAAACTGGCTGACTTGTTACATGTGCGCTTGGCAGCTGAAGACATCTGTGTTGGTCCCATGTTCATATAAGAAAGTTTTGATATATGAAAATGAGCCTCTAGGAGCAACTGGGGTGTTGCCATTATACCTCTCTCTGCATCTGCTGTGCCCTCTCCACTTTGATTGACAGGGGCAGGTGTGATGATGTTTTCACTGCCTGGCCATGTCAATCAAAGTTCAGAGGGAATGCCAGTTAAAGAGAGAGCAAAGCCTGCAGGAGGATTTTAACTCAAGTGTGTAACTAGCCTAAATGGTGCCGGCGATCACCTGATGAACAAGCAAACACTTGTTCATTGGGTGATGGTGTCTTTTTTCCGACACCTTAAATCATTGTTTCTGGGCAGCAGATCGTTTTGTATAGATAGGGATCTGTAATGTAATGATCGTTCGTCCCCATATAGTGGAGATGTTTGCTGCATGTTCAGGATCAGGCAGTAATCATTTTATTTGCTCCCGATAATTGCCTGTTCAATAGGACTGTGTAAAAGGACCTTAAAGTTGTACCCTGGGCATTTCTGTTAATAAGTACTTTATGCTAACATGTGGAAGGAAGAACTTTTAGATAATACTTACCTGTTCCTCACTCCACCGATGACACCCTCGCTACTGCACTGACACAGGCTGGGGGCTGTTCCGCCCGGTTCCCGACAGGATGTGTGTTTTTCTTTTTTATGTTCAGCTGCATTATAGTAAATGATCTTCCCTCCATAAGGAAGTACGAAATATTAATTAACTGACATGGCCAGAGAACCATAGGTATACTTTAATCCTAAACAAACAACGCAACTCATTACATTTCATATTTTGACTGACGTGTCCCATTTCATTTTGTGGTGTAATTTTCCTTAAACCTAGATTTGGAATGACATTTAGAGCAAAATTATACTTATGGGAATGGCTAAACGTTCCAATGAATATAAATACAGAATATTACATCTAAATCATAGTGTTTAAACACATGGACTATAGATAAAGTACAGAGCACAAGAACACGCGCAGCTCGATTGATATGTTTGGTCTGCCAAGGTCAGGCTTGCTTTTTTGGATCCAGACAAATAAATCTTAGGTGCTGTAGAGGAGTTGATAGATTACTGTATGAACATAATGCACTCTGACACCGAACTTGTTAAAGCCACTTGTTAACTAAATGCTTTTAAAGTCTAGATGAAGCTGAGTTTATAGTCAGGAAAACGCACTTGTGATAAATGATTCATATCTACACGGCAATGTCTCAGGTTTTTAGAACTAGAGGAAAGACACGGGTAAATATATTTGTTTAAGAGCCAAAGATTTAACCTTTTTAATAATTTATATAGAAAAAATATGAACATACCAAAGATTGAAAGGTTTATATGCCTCAGAGACAAATATACTACGACAGCGAGGTTCAAGAACGGAACACATGCTCCCCAACCACCGCCACCTTGCTTTAATCTTATAAAATTCTCTCCACTTCAGAAGATGTGCTGTATATACATTAAAATCTGTAACGCCATCCCAGAAGGTTTTGACAAGCTAGACAGTCAGGAGACTCCAAGGTGATTGTCTGTTGTCATTTTTGACTGATTTTTCCTCCAAATCTCACACACTCGTGATGGTTTGACCTTGTGGTGATAGTGATCTATCTTCATGGAAGACAACTGTCGGCAAAGTCTCAATTTCGTTGCAGGAAACAGAAGCATAAGAAAACCTTGGCTATCCCTAAAGAGGAAAAATGTGCTAAATATCCACCGACCTTCTACCGTTAACCATTAAACAGACAACACATCATAAATGTCAGTGTTGCAGAATAAAGCTTCCCGCATGTAATTGGTAAATGTTGGATACTGTAATAAGAGGTCAAAAAAGAACATAAATATAAGCATAGTTACATAGTTCACATGGATGTAAAAGGACATATGTCCATCAAGTTCAAGCAAGGGATGGGAGAGGATGTGGATAGAGGAAAGGATTAGGGATGGGAGACAAAGATAAGAGAAACCAATGGTAAAATGGAGAATAATAATTATAAGGCATTTGTCCGCAGATTTGTATCTATGAAACTGACTGACCTGTTGCGTGTGCGCTTGGCAGCGGAAGACATCTGTGTTGGTCCCATGTTCATATGTGGAAGCATTGCTGAGAAAAATTATGTTTTAATCTGTCAGAGCACTGCTGCACTTTCTTTCGCTTTTCTCTGCTCTCCCCCATATTGTTTCAGTGTTAGAAATAGCAGTAGGGAGATGAAAAATGTTGTACATGGCAGATCAGTGTATGGAGAGGGGAGAAAGCATCCAAGGAGAGCAGCTCACACAGTTTGTGGATAGGGAGGAATGAATTTTGCAGGGGGAAGACCACAGCATTATGTACACACAGATCTAGAAAGTCTTAGGCCTCTTGCACACGGCCCCATCCGTGTGGCAGCCACGACGGATACAGATCTATTCAACTTGAATGGGTCCGTGATCTGTCTACATCGTAAAAAAAGAGAACAAGTTCTATTTTTTGGCGGTGCGGAGGCACGGACATAAACACCACGGAAGCACTCCGTAGTGCTTCCGTGGGGTTCCGTGCCTCCGTTCCGCACCGCCGGTCCAGATTACGGACCCATTCAAGTGAATGGGTCTGCATCAGTGATGCGGGGAGCACGCGGCCAGTGCCTGCCTATTGCGGACCCGGTGTTTGCGGGCCGCAATACGGGCCACGGCCGTCAACAGATGTGTGCATGAGGCCTTACTGGGAGGAAGAAACCCACATGAAAAAGGTCTGAAACTATGAGCAGGTTGCAATCTGAATATTATGGGGTCTGAAAATGAATGAAGGAATAATTTCAGACTAAAACAGTGAATCTTTTACACCAAGTGACCACTAAAATATGAAAAAATTATTTTCCATGTCAAAAGTGTCCATAGCCTTTAATACTTTCTGTATATTTTACATATATATATATATATACAGGTCCTTCTCAAAAAATTAGCATATTGTGATAAAGTTCATTATTTTCTGTAATGTACTGATAAACATTAGACTTTCATATATTTTAGATTCATTACACACCAACTGAAGTAGTTCAAGCCTTTTATTGTTTTAATATTGATGATTTTGGCATACAGCTCATGAAAACCCAAATTTCCTATCTCAAAAAATTAGCATATCATGAAAAGGTTCTCTAAACGAGCTATTAACCTAATCATCTGAATCAACTAATTAACTCTAAAAACCTGCAAAAGATTCCTGAGGCTTTTAAAAACTCCCAGCCTGGTTCATTACTCAAAACCGCAATCATGGGTAAGACTGCCGACCTGACTGCTGTCCAGAAGGCCATCATTGACACCCTCAAGCAAGAGGGTAAGACACAGAAAGAAATTTCTGAACGAATAGGCTGTTCCCAGAGTGCTGTATCAAGGCACCTCAGTGGGAAGTCTGTGGGAAGGAAAAAGTGTGGCAGAAAACGCTGCACAACGAGAAGAGGTGACCGGACCCTGAGGAAGATTGTGGAGAAGGACCGATTCCAGACCTTGGGGGACCTTCGGAAGCAGTGGACTGAGTCTGGAGTAGAAACATCCAGAGCCACCGTGTACAGGCGTGTGCAGGAAATGGGCTACAGATGCCGCATTCCCCAGGTCAAGCCACTTTTGAACCAGAAACAGCGGCAGAAGCGCCTGACCTGGGCTACAGAGAAGAAGCACTGGACTGTTGCAGGTCATTCGGAAATCAAGGTGCCAGAGTCTGAAGGAAGACTGGGGAGAGGGTAATGCCAAAATGCCTGAAGTCCAGTGTCAAGTACCCACAGTCAGTGATGGTCTGGGGTGCCATGTCAGCTGCTGGTGTTGGTCCACTGTGTTTTATCAAGGGCAGGGTCAATGCAGCTAGCTATCAGGAGATTTTGGAGCACTTTATGCTTCCATCTGCTGAAAAGCTTTATGGAGATGAAGATTTCATTTTTCAGCACGACCTGGCACCTGCTCACAGTGCCAAAACCACTGGTAAATGGTTTACTGACCATGGTATTACTGTGCTCAATTGGCCTGCCAACTCTCCTGACCTGAACCCCATAGAGAATCTGTGGGATATTGGGAAGAGAAAGTTGAGAGACGCAAGACCCAACACTCTGGATGAGCTTAAGGCCGCTATCGAAGCATCCTGGGCCTCCATAACACCTCAGCAGTGCCACAGGCTGATTGCCTCCATGCCACGCCGCATTGAAGCAATCATTTCTGCAAAAGGATTCCCGACCAAGTATTGAGTGCATAACTGAACATAATTATTTGAAGGTTGACTTTTTTTGTATTAAAAACACTTTTCTTTTATTGGTCGGATGAAATATGCTAATTTTTTTAGATAGGAAATTTGGGTTTTCATGAGCTGTATGCCAAAATCATCAATATTAAAACAATAAAAGGCTTGAACTACTTCAGTTGGTGTGTAATGATTCTAAAATATATGAAAGTCTAATGTTTATCAGTACATTACAGAAAATAATGAACTTTATCACAATATGCTAATTTTTTGAGAAGGACCTGTATATAAAACACATTTTAGAATAAAACAAAATGTTCTTTTTGCATTGACATATGTTCATATAAATCATAATATAATATTTTTGCCTTCTGTGTAATAGAATTGATTTTTTAATAGAGGCAGCTAGAAAATGTATGTTGAATTGCTAAAAGAAAAGATGGCTGCTTTTATGTATCTGTTCTTAATAGGCTTTTTTCAGCTAGGTTTTTTTTTTTCTTTCCTTCTTTTACTGAACTGTCTATTGTGTTATATGTCAGCAGATCATATTACGCCCCCACTCATAGCTTTTTCATGGGAATCATTACAAACCACAGCCTTCTGTACATCGCTCACTGCAGGTTGTTTTAATTGTTATAGCCTTGAAGTGTTGGGTAAGCTGTTTTTCTTTTCACTGCTATTCCCAAAATGTCCTAGTTGACAGATTCTCAAGATTTATGTTAGAAATTTTACATCGACAAATATATGCATCTGCAGTTAGACAAAATCTGAATTCCTTCCAATATGTCCTAATTAGTGATAAGCGGCAGGGGCTTTATTCGAATTTGCGATATTTCACTAATGTTTTGTAGAATATTTGTCATATATTCGCAAATTTTGAGATATAGAGATTATTTTATTGAATGCGAAAAATCGGCAATGTAAAAATCTCATTATGCGAACTCGTAACACGTAATACAGATAAAGTCAAGTGCTCCAATATATTCGCGATTGCGCTAATCGGCAGTGATTAGAAAAAAAATTCACACTACGTGCAACTTCACATTTTAGCAGGTCTGACTACAGATTACTGATTGGTGAATACTGAAGTATTGTTATGAACTTGACGTTGCTTCCTTCTCATTGGCCCACAAGCAAGAAGCAGAGAAGAATCATGTGTTCAGATGGAAAAAAAAATGCTTAATATTTGATATAACGAATATATAGCACTATATTCTAAATATTAACAAATTCTCAAATTGGCAATATTCGCAATAAAAATTTGCTATTCGAATATTCGTGCTCAACACTAGTGCTAATTACACTGACCAAAAATATAAGCGCAACACTTTCGATTTTGCTCCCATTTTGCATGAGCTTAACTCAAAGATCTGAAACATTTTCTACATACACAAAAGACCCATTACTCTCAAATATTGTTCACAAATCTGTCTAAATTTGTGTTAGTGAGCACTTCTCCTTTGTCGAGATAATCGGGGTGTAATATACTTATAATATACTTTCTAACATAGAAAGTATATTATAGTGCATTTGTATTGTGCAGCAGTTGTGTGCGGTTCTGCTGCGATACTGCAGCTAGATAGAGGGACAAAGGCTATTGGAATTAAATTGCAATTGGTGTGATATACCATTTGGCCCCCAAAGAAACTGATTGAGGCAGGGGTGTGATATGCCTATAATATAATTTCTGGATAGTGCATTTGTATTTGTGTAGTAGTTGTGTGCAGTTCTGCAGCGATACTGCAGCTATACAGAGGGACAAACGCTATTGGAACAACTAATTGGAATTGGTGTGATATACCAGTTGCCCCCCCCCCCAAAAAAAACTGATTGAAGCAGGGGTGTGATATACCTATAATATAATTTCTATATAGTGCATTTGTATTGTGCAGCAGTTGTGTGCGGTTCTGCTGAGATACCGCAGCTATACAGAGGGACAAACGTTATTGGAACAACTAATTGCAACTGGCATGATATACCAGTTGCCCCCCCCCCCCCCAAAAAAAAAACTGATTGAGGCAGGGGTGTGAAAAACCTATAATATAATTTCTATATAGTGCATTTGTATTGTGCACCAGTTCTGTGCTGTTCTGCTGCGATACCACAGATATACAGAGGGACAAACGCTATTGGAACAACTAATTGCAACTGGTGTGACATACCAGTTGCCCCCCCCCCCCAAAAAAAAAAACTGTTTGAGGCAGGGGTGTGATTACCTATAATATCATTTCTATATAGTGCATTTGTATTGTGCACCAGTTCTGTGCTGTTCTGCTGCGATACCGCAGCTATACAGAGGGACAAACACTATTGGAACAACTCATTTGAACTGGTGTGATATACCTGTTGCCCCCCAAAAAAAACAGATTAAGGGTTTTGATATACCTGCTTCCAGCAAATAATCATTAAGGGATTCTATATACCTGCTTCCAGAAATACTGCTCTTCTATAGGGACTTTGTCACAGGGTCATTTTGAAAATGACAGGCAGAGGAAGAGTCAGGCCATTCCGCAGGGGGGGTAGGGGTCGGGCAGGTTCACCAGGCTGGAGCCTAAGTGAGAAGTTGGAGAAGGTGTGTGCGATTACGTCAAAGGACGCACCAGAGTTGGTTGAGTGGCTCACTTAGCCTTCCGCTTCTGCACCCTCCTCATCCTCTGTATCAGCACCCTCCTCACTCTCTGCTGTGTGCACCCCCAAAGACATCACCATTACCACCACCATAGCCCCTCCACTCGAGTAAGAGGAATTATTTTCCCATCCATTCCCAGATCTTACCGATGCACAGCCATTCTTGGCATCGGATGAGGAAGAGGAGGTTGCAACGGTCGCCACCCAGCGGTCTAACGACAGTACCCAGATCAGCCCAAGGAGGGTGGTCCCCGCTGTTGCTGCCTACTCTGAGATCTCTAATGTCAGTGGTGGCGAAGGTGACGATGATGACGTGTCGATGGACGTCACATGGGTGGCCACAAGAGAGGGAGAGGAGTATAGTTCAGAGGGAGAGGGAGCAGCAGATAGGGATGAGAAGCAGGCAGAACTCACAGTGCACAGGAAGCAAAAAGCAGACTGCAAATGTATCTTGACCATGCACGGTTACAACTTGTGCTCCCAGGACGCCAACACATGGCTCGCGGTAAGCCCAACACTCGCCTAGGGAGGACCACCTTAAAAAGGCACCTGGCCTCCCTTCACCGAGCTCAAGGAGAGCAACACCATAAGAACTCACAAAGCCACACTCCTGGCGCTCCATGTCCTGCCTCTTCTTCTTCTCCTCTCTCCTCCACTCCACCTTCCACAGTGCCGTCGTCGCCTTCAATTGGTAAAAGGCAGACATCCGTGGCCCAAATGTTCGAACATAAAAAGTTGATGATGCCGGATAACCCTGTTGCCCAACGGCTGACAGCAGGCTTGTCGGAACTGATAGCCCGCCAACTACTGCCATATAAACTGGTGGACTCCGAGTCCTTTAAAAAAAATTGTGGCCATTGGCACATTTCAATGGAAGGTCCCCGGAAGGAAATATTTCTCCCAGAAGGGCATCCAATACCCATATGGCCATGTTCAGCAACAAGTGAATGTATCTTTGGCACAGTGTCGGTGCCAAGATACATCTGACAACAGACACGTGGTCTAGCAAACACAGGCAGTGTAGGTACATAACTTTTACTGCCCACTGGGTGAATCTTCTGATGGCTGTCAAGCATGCAACCCGCGGCACCTGTGTGGCTGACTCCTCCTTTTCCACTGCTAACGCCTCTTCCGCTGCACCCCCACAGCCCCCCAGAACCTATATGACGTGCCAGGTGAGAAGTTGCCATGCTGTGCTGCAGCTGTTGTGTATGGAAGCCAAGATCCACACTGGTCCTGCAATCCTCTCAGCACTGTGGTCACAGGCCAATCAGTGGCTAACCCCGCTCAATTTAACAGTTGGTAAAGAGGTGTGTGCGACAATGGTGCCAATCTGCTGAGCGTGCTGAAACAGGGCAAAATGACACACGTGCCGTGCATGGCACACGTCCTGAACTTAGTCGTGCAGCTATTCGTTGCCAAATACCTTGCTGCAGTTCAGGAAAATCTCTGACCATTTTAGAAGATCTTACACGGCCATGGTTCGCTTTGCTGACGTTCAGCGGCGACACCACTTGCACCTCAGACGTCTGATTTGTGACTGCCCGACGCACTGGAACTCCACCTTGTATATGCTTGATAGGCTGTTCCAGCAGAAACGTGCCGTTAATGATTACCTGTACGAACTCTGCGGCAGGACAGGTTATGGGGAGCTTATTTTTTTTTTCACTGCGCCAGTGGCTGTTAATGCGCGAGGCATGCAGACTTCAGCAGCCATTTGATTAGATCACCAAACTGGTCAGTCGCAGCAAGGGTGCCATCAGTGACATCGTACTTTACGCCTTCTTTCTAGAGCGTGCATTGCGTTGTGTCATTGATCAAGCCTTCAAGTCGCAGGAAGATGATGAAGTCTCCATGCTGAATTAATTCCCAGGGGGGCTACTCCAAAATTAAGACAAGTCAGCAGGAGTCTGAAGAGGATTCAGAGGAGGATGGTGCCTGGGGGGAGGAGGAGGAATAGGAGCAAGAAAAACAGGCTTTAAACTTTTCTAGGATCCCTGGTGTTGTCTGTGGATGGAGGGGCAAAGACCGAGGACGACATTCTCCTGGGCGATGAGCAGGAGCCAGGCCACTCCACGGCTTCCAATTTAGTGCAAATGAGGGCCTTCATGCTCCAGTGTTTGAAGAGGGACGCCCGTATAAAAAGCATAAAGGGCAAGGTCCAGTACTGGGTGGCAACGTACTTGGATCCCCGGTACAAACACAAAATGGCGGACATGTTACCAGCATCACAGAGGGCTGTCAGAATGCAGAATTTCCAGGCCTTGCTTCGAGAGATGCTGCATTCTGCTGTTGCAGGCACTGGCAGAGGAATTTCCACCCACAGAGAAACAGTTGCGGGTACCAATCCTACCGCGCATGCAAGAAGAGGGAGGTTTGAAGATGTGTTGGTCACTTTGGATATGAGCTCATTCTTGCAGCCATCCCATCGACAGCCGCCCTCCAGATCCAGCCTCAGATGTTAGTCGCCACTTGGCCAGGACCACAGGATCAGGGAGCAGGTCACCTCCTATAACATCCCTAATTCTGACCCTGACTCCTAGCTGTATGAGCCGACCCTGATGGTGGGAGGGCTCATACTCCAAAACCTTGAAGTCCCTACTAGCCCTCAGGGTGGCCCTTAACTAGGAGCAGGGTAAGATGACCTGTTCCTCCTGGATACGGAGGAACGGGAGTCTCACTGGCCAAGCTGCAAGGAAGGGGAGACATATACAGACATATAGATATGGCAGGTGAACAACCCTAGACTAACCTGCCACAGCCGTGCTGACTGGAACCCATGCACCAGGTATTGCTGTCCACACAAACACTAAGGAGACAGCACACACAAAACACACAGGAAACCAGGACATCTATAGCTGTAATAAACATAGAAAGGCACACATCAACTAGACATCATACATGGGTTTTATGACCACAAGGGTGGCCCTCACTGGCAGATGGTATAGGATACCAGGAGGATGACTCCAGCAACATGCCTAGAGTACCCCTCAGACTTTTGATCTCCACAGAGGCTTTACAGCCCAAAGTGGCCACACCCAGACAGAAACACCCAGGAAAGGGAGTTAACCCTTCCAACACAAACCAGGGAAGTGAAACCACTTAAAGGGGAATACACACACAAGTATCACACTGCAGCTGTTACCGCCAGCAACGACATGCGTGGCAACCATGTCCTGGAAACAGCCAGAAGGCCGAGACACTGCCACCACATGTACACAGACACGACGTTGCCGCAGACAACCGCAAGTGAAAGGAACAACACAGTGTACACACACATATAAACCCTGTGCACACCTAAACGGATAAGAGGCACACCTATAAAGACAGGTTGCCGGGTACGACCGCATGCACCTGGCAGCAAGCTGCCCAGCAACAGCTCAGGCTGCTATAATGCCAAATGTAACAATGTTGCCAGCGGCAACCACACGTGAGGCAACAGACAAGCAGCCCTCACCATGTGGTTGACAACAACACCAAACCGCAGGCAACCGCATGCAGATCAGGAGTCACGACCATAACCATGGTCGTGACAGAGAAGTGAGGAAACCCTTAACTACTGGGTGTGCAGGCTTGACCTGTGGCCAGACCTGGCACAATTTGCCATGGAACTCTTGTTTTGCCCCTCGTCTAGTGTCCTGTCTGAAATTACGTTCAGTGCAGCAGGGGGGATCGTGACTGATAAGCTCACTCACCTAGTTCACGACAGTGTGGACTACCTCACATTTCTAAAAATGAATGAGGCATGGATCTTGGAGGAATTCAACACCTGTGACGACCACGTTTAATTGAACCTATTACCATTGGGTTTTTTTTCAAGAGGGGAGATTTCATTAGCCATGTTTTTAATCCAATTTTATATTTTTACTTATTTTAAACATATGTATTTGACATGTATTTGTACTGGCCTGTAGAGTTGAGTGGACACCTGACCATTGAAGTCAATAGGGACCCGAACTTTTGAGCACTAAAATGGCTCTAAAAAAGTGGTTAAGAGCAGGGCAAGTGCTCTGCAAACAAATGTAGATAGGGAAATTACTTCAAATAACATAAAATATGTAAAAATAAAAAATAATAATCTAGATCTAGGAGAAGGAGGTCCATATGGAGTAGGAGGTTGAGGAGGTAGTGGATGTGGCAGTGTAGGTGGAAGCGGTAGTGGAGGAGGAGGAGGTAGCTAACACTGGTTTTTGTTTTTGTTTTTTATTTTTTATTTTTTGGTAGACCCCAAAAGATTGGGAAAAATAAAAAATAAAACAAAGAGAATGTGCGCTGGAGTACAACAATGGCTGGGTGAGTCCGGTATACATGTCTATTCTGCACAAGGTACGGACAAGTCCTGTTGGATCCCTGCCTGGTTCATTTTAATGAAAGTGAGCTTGTCCACATTGGCTGTGGACAGACGGCTGTGCTTGTCTGTGATAACCACCTCCTGCCGTGCTAAATAAACGTTCAGACAATACACTGGCTGCAGGGCAGCCCAGCACCTGCAAGGCATAAAGGGCATGCTCAGGCCATGTGCCCAATTTGGAGACCCAGAAGTTGAAGGGGGCAGACCCATCAGTCAGTACGTGTACATGTGTGCACACATACTGCTTCACCATGTCGCATGTCCCCGTGATGTCCACAATCCAATTGGATATCTTCTCTATCAACTTTCGATGTTCTTCCATGCCGGAGAGGGAGATTGAGAAATAGCTACCACATCCAAGGGAGGTCAATGGCTGAAATATGATCGGGCGGAAATGTGGGACAAGTTATTGAAGCAGAAGCAAGTAAAGAAGGGGCGCGCGGCAATTACCCACTCCCGACTCTGGGAGGTAGTAACGACAAATAACAATACAGGAATCTTAAGATGCCCTGTTATTGGAATGAGTAAAGGGATTAAAGGGAATGTCACTGCAGTATTTTGGATTAGGAAACGTTATACAGGAGAGGCCCTGCTGCCGCTTTGTTGACTCTAGATAACTTCTGCCTGATTGCACGTCCCCGTGATGTCCACAATCCAATTGGATATCTTCTCTATCAACTTTCGATGTTCTTTTATGCGCCTACCATGGTGATTATGAGTAACAGGGAATCAGGGTTCCATGCCAGAGAGGGAGCGTGAGAAAGGGATACCACATCCAAGGGAGGTCAATGGCTGAAATGTGAACGGGTGGAAATGTGGGACAAGTTATTAAAGCAGAAGAATCTAATGAAAGGAGGGGGCGCGCGTCAATTAAAAACAAATTTTAGAAATTTAAGTCCCTGTCACCTATGCAGAGTTGGGGTTTTTCAATGGCAAAAATGGGTTAATGTCACCCACCAATGGAACAGACGATTTTAAAAAATTTGGTTCCTGTCACCTATGCAGAGCAGGGGTTTATTCATAGCAAAAATTGTAAAATGTCACCCAAGAACGTAACAGACGCTTTTGCACCCTGCTCCCTCTTTTGCTGTGCTGGTTCCTCTGTGCGACCACTGCCTCTTCCTCCAAACTGCACACGTCACTCGCATGACCTTGATTCCATTTGGGGTCTAGTACCTCATCATCCTTCACATCATCTTCCACCCAGTCTTCACCCCTGCCTTCCTTGTCGGTCTGCACACTTTCGAAAGCCCCAGCAGTGGGCACCTGTGTTTCGTCAACAACAATTACTTCACGGTCACAAAATATTAGAATTTATCAACTAACAATGTAACAGCAGTATTGACCGGTTGTATTGGACTGTCAGAAATGCAGCAAAGGCCGCAAATGTAGTATCTAGCTAAAAATGGGTGTTTTTTTCAAACAAAAATATAACAGCAGTAATTAATGGTTGTATTGGACTGTCAGAAATGCAGCGCAGGTCGCAAAGGTACTTTATGGCCAAAAAAAATTAGTTTTTTTTACCCACAATGTCCCAGTTGTATTCACTGATTATATTTCACTATCACAAATGCAGTGCATGGTGCAAATGTACATTTTATCAAAAAAAATATTATTTGCCCCCACAGAATCTAACAGATGGATTTACTGAATTGATTACACTCACATATGCAGCACAGGGGTACTTTACAGGGAAAAAAAAAACGAACCTAACTAACAGACGGATAAAACTTATTTTTCTGTGTCACTGGTCTTAGGGCAGGGTACAAAAATGTTGCATTGCACCCACAAAAAAAATCACTGTAGATCGCAGAGTTAACAACAAGTTCTGATATCAGATAGATACTTTCCTATTCTCTCCCTCACAGCAGCAGCATCCTATCCCTACACTAGTAAGAGCAGAGTGACAGGCGGCGCTAGGTGACTCCAGCTTATATAGAGGCTGGGTCACATGCTGCACTGGCCAATCACAGCCATGCCATTAGTAGGCATGGCTGTGATGGATTCTAAGGGCACACAAGTTAAATGCTTGTTGAATGGCTGCCCTGCAGCCTTTCAAAAAGCGCCATTAAATCGCCGAACACCAAACTCGAACCAGAAATTTTACTGAAATGTTCGGGTTCGGGTCTGGAGTCAAAAAATCATAATGTTCGGTACAAACCCGAACTTTACAGTTCGGGTTCGCTCAACCCTACTGGCCTGCAGTAAGGTTGTTATCCAATGACCGTCTAATATACCTCCAGCCACATAATCACTTGTTGTTTTCTGTCCAGTGAATGCCTAATGTTTGGGGCCTGTACTCCCGTGGCCTAAGATAAAACTTCTCTAGGCTCCAGCAGGGCACATTTTTGAGAGTTTCCCTTTAAGACGCATAAAAATGGCCCCTGATTACAATACATATTTTTTGTGGCAATTTTTGCCACTGTCTATGTTGTGGGACGATTTGTGCACTTCTAGTAAATATTTGGTAGCTGAAAATATGACCTGAAGGTTTTTCATGTTCGCCTGCCATTAAAATAAATGGGGCCCATCGTGAACTTGCAGTTTGCGAACATTCAATCGTGTTCGCATGATCGGGTTCGCGAATCGTCCCGGCCGATGTTCGTCCATTACTGAACATGAGGTGATGGTCGTGGATGAATAGCACAACAATGGGCCTCAGGATCTCGTCATGGTACCATAACCCACCACCACCATGGGCCTCTCGATCCACAACGTTGACGTCAGCAAACAGCTCAGCAACACAACACCACACACGCTGTCTGCCATCTGCCCTGAACAGTGAAACCCGGGACTCATCCATGAACAGAACGTCTCTCCAACATGCCAGACGCCATTGAATGTGAGCATTTGCCCACTCAAGTCGGTTACGATGACGAAGTGCAATCAGGTCCAGACCCCGATGAGGACTACGAGCATGCAGATGAGTTTCCCTGAGACGGTTTCTGACAATTTGTGCAGAAATTCTTAGTTTATGCAAACCGATTGTTGCTGCAGCTGTCCGGGTGGCTGGTCTCAGACGATCATGGAGGTGGACATGCTGGATGTGGAGGTCCTGGGCTGGTGTGTTTACATGTGGTCTGCGGTTGTGAGGCCGGTTGGATGTACTGCCAAATTCTCTGAAATGCCTTTGGAGATGGCTTATGGTAGAGAAATGACCATTCACTGCACGGGAAACAGCTCTGGTCGACATTCCTGCAGGCAGCATGCCAATTGCACGCTCCCTCAAATGTTGCGACATCTGTGGCATTGTGCTTTGTGATCAAACTGCCCATTTCAGAGTGCCCTTTTATTTTGGACAGTCTAAGGCACACCTGTGCAATATTCATCCTGTCTAATCAGCACCTTGATATGCCACACCTGTGAGTTGGGATGGATTATCTCGGCAAAGGAGAAGTGCTCACTAACACAGATTTAGACAGATTTGTGAACAATATTTGAGAGTAATGGGTCTTTTGTGTATGTAGAAAATGTTTCAGATCTTTGAGTTCAGCTCATGCAAAATGGGAGCAAAACCGAAAGTGTTGCGTTTCTATTTTTGTTTCGTGTATAACGATCTGTTCACATCACATCCGAGGCATCGGTTTGATGTATACAGTATGTCATTTTAAAGACAATTTTTCACCAGAGTAATGGGGCACTATCTGAGTGCAGCATAACCAGGAGACTCTAATGCATGGTCATTTATTAATGTTCGGTCGGTTTTATAAAGGGTTATCCGGTAATTTACATTGATGAACTATCCTCTGGATAGGTCATCTATATCGGATTGGAAAGGATCTGACCCCTGGGACCACCGCTGAACAGCTCTTAGAAGAGGTCAGCACTCCTTGAGTGCTGCATCCTCTTCCTAGGCCATGTGACATCACCGTACATCGGTCAAATTGTCTAGTTGCAGCTCCGCCCCATTGAAGTGAATGGGGCTGAGCTGCAATACCAAGCACAGCCACTATACAATGTACCACAGTGTTTTTTGAAAGCTGACAGGAGCGTGTGACTGTGGCGGCTCCCTGAAACAGTTGAGAGGCTGGGGTGCCAGGTCCCTTTACTAAAATAGTTTCTCGTTAAAGAAACTCCTTCCTCCCTTGGAATGTTGCAGTTCATAATCGATTATGGCATGAGAAGAGTTACCTAGCTGAGATCAGAGTTCTCTTCAATCCCAGGCATTGGTACAGATGGGTGATCGCCATACATGTACTACATGTTGCACCATGCAGTTAAGGTGTTAATTCACATTTAGTTTTTTTTCTTGTGAAATGAAAGTAATCCAGATAAGGATAGAATTTTCATTGCATTTAGTAATTATGTAATATATGTTTGTGCATATGTTTATATCTGCAATGTCTATTCCATGTGTTTCTTGGGTCTTCTTGCTTCTTTTGTCTCTGTGTTTTGTATGAAGAAAATGATAAATAAATATAATTTTTTTAAAAAAGGTGTTAATTCACTGTAATATTCTTTACCATAGCTACTGCTTAATGTATTTTTTTGGTAGATGCTCCTTGATGCTCTGGAGTCCTATGTGCATGACCTGGACTCAACATTATGTTTTTTTGTATATCTTTTTTATTTAGTTGTTTATGTTCACAATGTAACTTTGCTGTTTTTCACTACATTTTACCTGTCCACAGCATTCAGCTTTTATACTATTGTTGTTTTAATGGATACAACTCTTATTTTTGTCCATCTTGATCCATGTTAAAAAGAAATGCAATGAAAACTGAAAAAAAAAAAAACGTAAAACATGTTTGGGCAATATATGTTCCATTATGACTTTATAAAGTACATAATGTACAAAATTCCACAGTTGAGGGGTTAATGTGATAGTATAGAGATGTTTTGCTACTTAATGATCTTTTTCCTTTGTACAAAATGTTTGATTTATTTTTGCGAATAGGTGATGTTTAAGTGCTACCGTCGATAAGGATATTTTGTACCTTGACAGGGATTCACCTGCTTTGTTGGATTGTCCGGGAACATATCGTGCTCTTAGGTCTAGATTTTGTTCTAAGGCCCATCTCTAAACCAATCTTGATTTTGTACCCCTGATCTAGTTTATATATGTTTTGTTGTCCATCTGTAACAGGACTGAATAGCGGTGTGGTGATGGGGAGATTACTCTGAGTTCTAGCAAGTTGATGTAGAGATTCATTTTAGAAAGCTTCCTTTTTCCACTCACATCTATTATTGAGAACGCTAACCGTATGCAGAGCAAAGCATCTGAAGTTGTGGTAATATGTGTTTTTTTTCTTGTCTGATAGGATAAGGAGTTGAAAGGAAGTTGTATTGAATTGCTCACTTCCCTCCTTACTTCCTTGATTAAATGTACTGCCGACGTCCACTTTTCTCAGCAACTTTCCTAACAAAATCTGTGTCGGGCGACACCGTAGGAGTAGGGTTTTTAATGCTGGCTGCATGGCTACTGACTTCCCACTTAAGCTGGCTATTGTTTTTAGTGACACGGTTTCTTTTGCTAATATGTGTTCCACTGATTCTATTACTTTAGACCATTTTTCTGTTAGAACCCCTACGGTGAAAGCTGTAGAATGTTGGCATTTTGTGCTAAAAGAGTTTAGATCTGCATTGAAACCTAAAAGATTGTCTAGATCATAAGTCATTCCTGTCTTAGTTGAGTGATTAGAACCTTCATAACACAGGTGAATGTGTAAAGGCATTGGAGAGACTAAACAACATGACATTCCAATAATAAATTCCCCCCTTCTATTTGATTTGGAGAAGGCATCTGTTTTTGAACTGAATGTATATAGCATGGAAGACATCTTTTATGACTATTTTTATAAGATACATTTCTTTTTGGAGGAAGTAATCTAAGTCTATCATCCTCTCCATACGGAATTTCTTTGACTTCAAAAATGTTAATACCTTCACATTTAGGACTGGTCTGATTTACCCATTATTTTTTATTTATTTTTTTGTGAAAAAATACTGTATTACTTTTTATCCAGCCCTGTTTTGTCCCATCTGATCTGGATATTTTCCCTTGTATGAGGACAGTCTCCAAAACACTGTCCAAAGAAGGACTTCTCTTAAAAGATGGATTTTTTTGTCTGAAACAGGAACTAATTTATTGGTACTGGGAGACCATTTTTTATGATATTTATGTTTTTTAGAAATTATTTTCCAAAAATTTATGTATAGATGGAAAGGAATGGATACTTACATACTTACCTGGACATGGCTTCTTGTGAGAACTAGGTTTTGCTGAAGCTCCTTTTCCTTCAGTGTGCAGGTCTGAGAAGTATTTTTTGGGATTTTCCCTGAATTATTTGGTTTTGCGCCTGGGACTTTTGTGAGTGACCATCTGACCAAAAGGGACTTTTAAGTTGACTAAACCTTTTAAGTTCAGCAAATGACTTGCTTGCTCTATATCTTATTTTGAATTCCTGAATAAGACATTTAGACCAAACAGATTACTATTTTCCAGGTTAGGGTATACATGAGATTTTGGGGATAAGGCTAGATTCAGATCTGCATTGTGAACTCTGGCACTGTGTTCCAGTCACTGTCAGACAAAAGAATGCTACATGCAACATTTTGTTGTCTGGGCAGAAAGCGGCCAGATCACCACTAGATCCCATTATGGTGAATGGCATCTTACCATGCACTGTGGTATCTGGCTGATACAAAGAACTCCGGCAGTCTGTTCCTCCACTGGAACAGACTGCTGTTGTTCACTAGTGATGAGCGACAGGGGTCATATTCGAATTTGTGATATTTTGTGAATATTTTGTAGAATATTCGTCATATATTCACAAATTTGTATATTCGTTATATTCTACATTCTTATTTTTTTATGCGAAAATCGGCAAGGTAATGATCGCGTAATATGTGAATATTACGTGCTCAATACAGGCGTGGGTCAAAAATTTATATATAGCGCTTTAAATTCATTTTTACGAATATTCGTCATTTTTTGCACCTGAACACATGATTCCTCCCTGCTTATTGCTTGTGGGCCAATGAGTCATCATGAAGGCATTGGCCCACAAGCAAGAAGCAGGTAGGAATCATGTGTTCGTCATTTTTTTATCTGTAGTCATGATTAATGACTTTAGATGGAAATAATTATGAATATTCTAAAAACTAATATATAGCACTATATTCAATATAGTGCTATGTATTTGTTTTTTAGAATATTCGTCATTTTTTTCCATCTGAAGTGAACACATGATTCCTACCTGCTTCTTGCAAGAAGCAGGGAGGATTCGTGTTCAGATGGAAAAATCGACAAATATTCGATATAACGAATATATAGCACTATATTCTAAATAATCGTGAATTCTCTAAGTGCCGATATTCGCAATTAAAATTCGTTATTCGAATATTCACTCTCAACACTATTATTCACAATGCAGATGTGAACGCGGACTTAGTCTGCCATACCTGCTGATGCGACTTATGTCATGCAAGTGGTCACATGATGCAAGATGATCCGGACTCCTCCGTGGCCAGTGATTGGCTGTGGCAATTTCAAACCAGATGTTAACAGTGGAGCATTGCAGGACTGGAGGAGAAGGAGCGGGGAGCCGGTGATGGGAATCAGGTAAGTATTCTTTCCTTTATGGGTCCGGTCAAGTGGGGGTTGGGTGTTTGCCCAAAAAAAATTCTTTCACAATCCCTTTAAGAAGCAATTTTAGATGAGAGTAGGGTCTTTGTGTTCTGTGAAGATGAGAGCTCACCCTCCTGTTCTGCTTTTATTAATATAAAAAGTAATGGGCCCGCTGTGTCTGCTACTTTAAATTGTAAGTTTTTTAATGTTCTTTTAATGTTGTGGTTTGGATACACAACTCCAGTTATAGACATCAGAGAAGAGTCGATTTCAGGGCAATTAGGGTTTGAATGTCCGGTATCCTATGAAATTTCTGAAAATTAAATTGTCCTCTTTAACCAGAGAAGAATGAATTGCCAGTTGAGCAAACTCTTTTACTTCAGAAGAATCTGGTATAACTCATTTGTAAGCAAATGGATGGGGGCTTCTCCCTGCTAGACCTATTCTCAGCATTTGTAATTCATTCCATTTTCCTTTTTCTGAAGAGGTGGTGAAACATGTGACTGATTCTTAATGCCAATGCTTTCTGAGACAAACACCTTGTTATCACTGTGTGAGAATTTGCTCAAGCAAGCTTTATTCAAAATGGACCAAAAACACCTTCATATGTTTATCCAGGTACCTCAAATAAGGTGTTGACCTTTTCTGCGGAGTTTATAGCTTAGAAAATGACTGAAGTTGATCGAACTGAGGTGCGCTGTCCTCTACAAGAGCCCTCTTTTTCTTTTTAATAATTTCCTCTTCTGAGGATGTTGTAGATGCTGGGAATTGTTCCCTAATATGTTTTATGGGTCCCCTGAAGCATTTATGGGACATTGGCTGCTGGAAAAAATTCTGAGGAAAGTCCTGCTCTCTTGAGACTTTACCCAAGATATTTTGCTCAAGGGCATGAGCACTAGCGAGATTGCACTCTTTTGCTACAACAAATGGAGGCAGCTGCCAGCACCTATCAGCTGGTGCTATGAGGGAATCCTCCTAACGAACACATGTAAAGAATTGCTGCTACATATTTTATTGCAGGACTATGTTATTTCTTTATACATATTATACATTTGGATGACCTATTCTGTGTGATACTCATTTTTTATTCTATTTTGTATGAATTATTCAATTAACTGATAATTTTTTTATGAAGATTGGTTTTGTATGCACTTTTGCAGGTTGTGCTGATGGCAATAGGTAGGGGCTGGTGAAAGCAGTACAAATGTACTTTTTGTGGAGCTTTTTTTTATCAGAAGTAGTAACAATATGAACTTTTTTTTCTGCCAGGTTCTGCTCCTGCTATTGTGAAGTTCTCTCTGTGTTGACTTGTTTCACAGCCGCTCCCCTCTGCTCTGAGTAACAGTTGTAGTAGTCTTCTAGTTGGATGCTACAGTTGTCACTCGAAACAGATGGGATGGACAATAAAAATATGGATCCTCAGAATTCCTGATGTTCACCACCTCCCAACAGATTGTCTTCTTCTCGTGCCTCTTTCTCCTCACTGCAACACTAAATAAAATGATAGTGGAAACTATAAAGTGCAGCATGGAGTGTAATGGCCAGTGGTAGGAAATTAAGTTTGTGAGGGTACATGAAATGGTAAAGTTATCATGGTTCAACAAAGTTGAACAAAAAGAATGTCCTAATAAGTTGTTCATTGAATAGTATTTTATGGGCTAGTTAAATAAAAACGTGATAAAAAAAATGTGTGATAAAATAATAAATGAAGCCATACTTGCCATTTTTCTCCCTTGCCATTTCCAGTGTTTCGATATTCTTGGCTGCAGCAGTGGTGTTCCATGCACACAGGTCATCGTGCAGCCAATCATTGGCCTCAGCGTGATAAGGGATGTAATTGCTGAGGGCAGTGATTGGCTGCAGTGGTGATGGGGTATGCAGAGGACATAACTGATGCATACAGGAAAACAAACAGCAGGGTGGACCAGAGCCTGACACTGGAAATAGCAGTGCAGAAAATGGGTATGCATGCTATCTTTCCTTATTTTATCACACTTACTGATGATGCCTGATTTTTATTTAAAAGTTATTCCATATGAACATTCATGGCATATCGCAAGGATAGTCAGGTCCAGGTCCCACATCCGGGAAACTCTCTATCTACAGTACTTAGCCCCTGACGTGAAGGGAGAGCAGCCACGCATGCACAGCCTCTCTCTATTACCTCTCTCTAAATTTAGCTGATACCAGCCACATTAAACTCTTAGGGGGTGACAAGGACGCAATATTAAGGAAGAAGGAGCTCAAATGGATTTACACATTGAAATCTTTACAGCCATTTGGTTTAAATCTAGAGTTTAATGTGGCTGGTATCAGCTAATTCTGGATTTGATCAAATTTCTAACATGGCTGTTTTCATATATTTCTCTTCTGTTACCGTAATTTTGCTATGTTTTTTTATTTTTAATTATTTGCCTCAATCACACCGCTTTATAGCACCATGATGAATATGTGTTTTTTTCCACAAACACCTTGATATGATATATGATTTACCAATGAGAATTTGTGCCTAATGAGAGTGTTATCTGTTGTTAACAGATAGTGATTTTTAATTTTTTTTTTATTATTATTATGCCTGCTGCGCCTGTGTGGTGTCCATATTCTTTTATGTTCCCTTGGCCTTTCCTTGCGCTAATAGCCTGTGCAATGCGCCCTTAATGTCTAATTATGATTTTAAGTAGTGAGCACTCTGCACACTGTTCAAGTTTGACAGTGGTGCGATCGCCCTCTATTGACAGTCCCATTGAATCCTCATGCATACGTCAGCCTGGAGCGCCAGGTGGGAGTGGCCTTGTGACGTCCGCCGGCCGCCGCCTGATGACGCAAGTAGTCCGGCGCAGACTATGCATCGGGATTCAGTTGGGCACGTCATACGCATGTCGCCTTGTGGTGACGTATGCAATGACGTATGCGGACATGCGCATTGCCGACTATGGGACGCTGGATGGACGTAGGAGGTCTGTGTATGATGACCCCACACAGGTAGGATTGCGATTTGTTGCAGCTGGCCGATTTGTCTCATCATGCCAGTGCTCATTGATTTATCATACAGGTGTGTTACACATATACTGAAACTCCATTGGTTGCTTAGCGGTGTGGGTGGGTTTATCATGTGCTATTTATAGGCTGTGATTTTAATTGCTAACATGCTTGACAAAGGCTATCTCTAGCCGAAACGTTGCCGCAAAATATTTTGTATGCCTTGATTGTGAGGTGTGATCCTGAATAAAGAAGATTATTGGCGAGACGCTGCTGTGGCCTTCCATTTTTTCTACAGGATAAGCTCAAGACACCTGGGACTATTTTCCCCCCCGTGCCAGGATCGTATATAGAGATGTAAATAATTGAACGCCGTCTACACACGTGGCTTCTGGTCAATCATTTTATTAATTTAGAACTCAACGCGTTTCGAGGGTCTGAAGCCCTCTTCTTCAGGAGAGATAGATAAATAAATTAATAAATAAATAAATTTGGTTACAACAAAAAAGAAAAAGAATGTATATATATATAAACTAAAATAGAATAAAGTATAGAATGACAAATATCATGAAGATTTTTTCTAGAGTACATATATAAATAAAAATGTGTATAAGTATGTGTAACCTTATGCACATAACTAAAAAAGTGTTTTTCCTAAAATTCTTCATTAAATACCTAAAACGAATCATAAAAATACGTATATAAATATATATGATATACAATATACTTCAAGTCTATCCAAAGTATATAAACACATATTTGCAATAGGATAAATAAAGGAAAGAAAAAATGGGACCTTTTCAGAGAAATAAAACACAACAAATATATAGTAATGAGTACACATATACTGTCCGACCAAAATGCAAATACATGGGATCCAAATGAAGGAGGCCTAAAGTAAAACTATGTATAATTTCATAATCATAAGTCCAAAAGAAGATCAGGTTGTTCCATACCTTCAGGAGTGATTTGGCAGGCTCTGAGACCAGTCAGGTGTCGATGGGAAACTATCACGATCGGCGTGACTATCACATACGTGACGCAGAGGGAGGGAAAGAGGAAGGCCCTGCCCAAGTGAGAGGTAAGGTGGTGACCCCTGACTCACCTTGCGGCTGGCACCTGGCTGCCCTGACGTCCCTAGACGGGTTCCTCGCCCGTACGCCGATCACGTGCCTAAAACCCTGGCTTTCCCTAAGATGAGCCCTAGATAGTGAACAGGGCGGTGGGAACACTAGTCCGCACCACTAGCTCTAAAGGAAAACACCAAGGGGAGGACAGACAATAAAGACTAAACATATAATCCCAGGTGGGCGACAACAGGAGACAACAAAAAGCCCAACAGGGATCCGGAGGGTAGCACTCTGGAACAACAACCAGGATTCACAGCTCCAGTGGGTCAGTATAGATGTCCAGGCAGGAAGCTCTATAACTGGCAACTAGAGAAGTGTGAGAGGAGAATATAAGGAGGTTGGGAGTGGCAGACAAGAAACAGCTGAGGAGGAGAAGCTACGGATCCCTGAGTGAGACAAAAAGGATTGCAAGGCAAACACAGAAAACAATCACTGAGAAACAACGTGATCTTTAGACATAGAGCGCACAGCCACCCGCTGCGACTTCCTGACCCCGGGTATAACGGAGTTAGACGTGGCTCTTGACACCCTCGTGACAGTACCCCCCCTTTCACGAGGGGCCTCCGGACACTCAGGACCAGGTCTCTCAGGATGAGAGGCATGGAAAGCCTGAATTAACCTGTTGGCGTTTACCTCTCTCTGACGCTGGAACCCACATTCTTTCCTCGGGACCGTAACCCCTCCAATGCACCAGATACTGGAGAGAGCGGCGGACCCGACGAGAATCAACAATTCTGGATATTTGAAACTCCAGATTACCATTCACAATAACAGGAGGAGGTGGCAGCGGTGATGGTTCTAGAGGTGGAACATACTTCTTGAGTAACGACTTATGGAAGACGTTATGGATCTTAAAAGTCTGAGGTAGCTCCAGGCGAAAAGCCACAGGGTTAATGACGGCTACTATTTTATAAGGACCAATGAACCTAGGACCCAGTTTCCAAGAGGGAACCTTCAACTTAATATTCCTAGTAGACAACCACACATAGTCATTCACTCCTAGGTCCGGACCTGGCGACCGTTTCTTATCGGCCATGCATTTATATTTACCACTCATATTTTTCAAGTTAGCTTGCACCTTCTGCCATACCGATGAAAGAGATGAAGAAAACCGTTCCTCTTCGGGAACCCCAGAAGACCCCCCCTCTTTGAAAGTACAAAATTGGGGATGAAAACCGTATGCACCAAGAAATGGTGACTTGCCAGTGGATTCCTGACAGCGATTATTTATGGCAAACTCGGCTAACGGTAAATATGTTGACCACACCTCTTGGTTTTCAGACACAAAACACCTTAAATATGTTTCTAGGTTTTGGTTGGTACGCTCAGTCTGTCCATTCGACTGAGGATGGAAAGCTGAGGAAAAGGACAAGTGTACCCCCAAACGGGAACAAAAAGCTTTCCAAAACTTAGAAATAAACTGGGTTCCCCGATCCGAAACCACATCGGAAGGGACCCCGTGAAGCTTCACGATTTCACTGATAAACACCTGAGCAAAGTCTTAGCATTAGGAAGTGCGGGTAGCGCAATAAAGTGTACCATTTTGCTAAACCTGTCTACTACTACCAAGATAACTGTTTTACCCGCAGACAAAGGTAAGTCAGTGATGAAATCCATTGATAGATGTGTCCATGGCCTATTGGGGATGAAAAGTGGCAATAAAGACCCTGCTGGACGTGTATGAGAGACTTTCGCGCGTGCACAAGTAGAACAAGTAGACACGAAATCCATTACATCCTGACGCAACCTTGGCCACCAAAAACGACGAGACAATAGCTCCAAGGTTGCTTTACTACCCGGGTGCCCAGCAAGTGCCGAATTATGATGTTCCTTTAATAATTCAAGACGCAGGTTTAACGGTACAAACAATTTCTCTAAGGGGCAAGAGGCCGGGGCGTCCCCCTGGGCCTCTAACACCTTTCCCTCTAGAACAGAGTGTACAGCAGAGACAACCACTCCTCTTTGTAAAATAGGTACCGGATCACTAACATTACCCCCTAAAGGGAAACTACGAGATAATGCGTCTGCCTTGGTATTTTTTGCCCCAGGACGATAGGTGATTACAAAGTTAAATCTGGTAAAGAATAGCGACCACCTAGCTTGTCTAGGGGTGAGACGCTTAGCCGATTCTAGGTACAGAAGGTTTTTGTGATCCGTAATCACCGTGACGGGGTGGATTGCTCCCTCTAAGAAGTGACGCCACTCTTCAAACGCCAGTTTAATCGCCAACAGTTCCCTATTTCCAATATCATAGTTCTTTTCTGCTGTAGATAACTTTTTGGAAAAGAAAGCGCAAGGACGCCATTTGCCAGGAGACGGACCCCGAGACAATACAGCCCCCACTCCCACCTCTGACGCATCTACTTCAACAATAAAAGGCTGGGAGACATCAGGTTGAATTAGAACAGGTGCCGAGGTAAATCTCTCTTTTAGAGAGGAAAATGCAATTTTAGCGGCGTCAGACCATTTAGAAAAATCAGTCCCCTTCCTAGTCATGTCAGTAAGGGGTTTAACGATCACTGAATAATTTTTAATGAACTTTCTATAGAAATTTGCGAAACCCAAAAACCGTTGTAGAGCTTTAAGGTTCTCAGGAAGATCCCAATCTAAAATTGCCTGGACCTTCCTAGGATCCATACGGAAACCTGAAGCAGATAATAGATATCCCAGGAACTGTATTTCCTGAACGGCGAAGACACATTTTTCAATTTTCGCATATAATTTATTCGTCCGTAGGACCTGCAGTACTTGCCTGACATGTACTTCATGTGTTTTCAGATCAGCCGAATAAATTAAGATATCATCTAGGTATATGACTACAAACCTGCCGATGAGATGACTAAAAATATCATTAACGAAATGTTGGAAGAAAGCAGGGGCATTGGTCAGACCGAAAGGCATGACTAAATTTTCATAATGCCCCTTAGGGGTGTTAAAAGCTGTCTTCCACTCATCCCCTTCCTTGATACGAATCAGATTGTAGGCCCCCCTAAGATCAAGTTTGGAGAACCACCTAGCACCCGCAATCTGATTAAAAAGGTCAGGAATGAGAGGAAGAGGGTATGGGTCTCGGATGGTTATCCGGTTTAGCTCACGGAAATCTAGGCAAGGACGCAGGCCCCCATCTTTCTTTTTAACAAAGAAAAACCCTGCAGCCACGGGTGAAGAAGAGGGTCTGATGTGTCCCTTAGCCAGACTCTCAGAGATATAATCTTTCATGGCTTGTCTCTCGGGACCCGAAAGATTATACAACCTGGACTTGGGTAATTTTGCACCGGGAATCAGGTTAACCGGGCAATCATAAGGACGATGAGGTGGTAGCTTCTGACAACCCTTTTCAGAAAAAACGTCCTCAAAGTCCGAAATAAATGTAGGTAGGGAAGCTATGGAGGCGATTAAGCAATTGTTATTTAAGCAATTCTCTCTGCAATGCTCACTCCACTCCAATATCTCCCTGGCCTGCCAATCCACCACTGGATTGTGCGCTACCAACCAGGGAAGACCCAATACCACAGGAGAGGGAAGGCCCTCCAGAACGTAACATGAAAGACACTCATTATGGTGGTCCCCTACCCGAAGGTGTAAGTTATGGACAATGTGAGTGAGGTTTCTCTGAGACAGAGGAGCAGAATCAATAGCGAATATGGGAATAGGTCTCTGCAGCGTACAGAGAGACAAACCCATAGTGCGGGCAAAATGGGCATCTATCAAATTTACCCCTGCTCCACTGTCTAGAAAAAAAGAAATAGACTCCGTCTTAACACCAAAAACAATAACCGCTGGCAACACAAATTGAGATGTTCGTATGGAGGAAACGTATACCCCCCCGGCTGACATCCTCCGCACAGCCTGGGGTTAGTAGTTTTCCGACGGTCTTTTGTTTTTGAGAAAGGAGGGACAGACATTAATGAAATGACCCCTCCCCCCACAGAAAAAACAAGCCCCCCACCTACGGCGAACCTCAGGAGGACGGACCTGACGAGAAGTTCCTCCTAGCTGCATAGGCTCATCTAAGTCAGTACAGACTAACTGCTGCTTGGCAGAGGTTACCGATTGCTCAGGAATTTTCGATCTCTCCCTAAGACGTCTATCTATTCTGATAGAGAGGGACATAACAGCATCAAGGGAAAGGGGGGTCTCATACAGCGCCAGCGCATCCTTAACCCTTTCAGATAACCCAGAGCAGAACTGACTCCTGAGAGCCGGGTCGTTCCACTGAGTATCCGTAGCCCACCTACGGAACTCTGAGCAATATTCCTCTGCTGGCCGATCTCCCTGTAGGAGTCTCCGTAACTTCGACTCAGCCAGGGCGACTCGGTCAGGGTCATCATATATGAGACCCAAAGCCCCAAAAAATCCCTCCACTGACCGGAGAGCCTAGGAACCAGGGGGTAACGAGAACGCCCAGGATTGCGGGTCCCCCTGAAGCAGGGAAATAACAATCCCCACCCGCTGTTCTTCATTACCTGAGGAGTAAGGGCGCAGCTTAAAATATAACTTGCAGGCCTCACGGAACGTCACAAATTTGTCCCTTCCCCCAGAAAATCTGTCAGGAAGAACAACCTTGGGTTCTGTAACAACCTGGTTACCCATAGCAACCGCTGGGCTTGCGGTCTGCTGCATTTGCTGCTGTTGTTGGAGGACAGACACCTTCAATCCTGCCACCTCCAAAGACAGGCCTTGAAGCTGTTTTGCCAAAGCAGCAATAGGATCCATATTGGATTCTAAGTAGAGAGGAAAAAAAAATAAAAAATTTCTTTTTTTCTTTTTTCTTTCTTTTTTTTTTTCTCTCAAACAATAAGGGCCAGTTATAATATCACGATCGGCGTGACTATCACATACGTGACGCAGAGGGAGGGAAAGAGAAAGGCCCTGCCCAAGTGAGAGGGAAGGTGGTGACCCCTGACTCACCTTGCGGCTGGCACCTGGCTGCCCTGACGTCCCTAGACGGGTTCCTCACCCGTACGCCGATCACGTGCCTAAAACCCTGGCTTTCCCTAAGATGAGCCCTAGATAGTGAACAGGGCGGTGGGAACACTAGTCCGCACCACTAGCTCTAAAGGAAAACACCAAGGGGAGGACAGACAATAAAGACTAAACATATAATCCCAGGTGGGCGACAACAGGAGACAACAAAAAGCCCAACAGGGATCCGGAGGGTAGCACTCTGGAACAACAACCAGGATTCACAGCTCCAGTGGGTCAGTATAGATGTCCAGGCAGGAAGCTCTATAACTGGCAACTAGAGAAGTGTGAGAGGAGAATATAAGGAGGTTGGGAGTGGCAGACAAGAAACAGCTGAGGAGGAGAAGCTACGGATCCCTGAGTGAGACAAAAAGGATTGCAAGGCAAACACAGAAAACAATCACTGAGAAACAACGTGATCTTTAGACATAGAGCGCGCAGCCACCCGCTGCGACTTCCTGACCCCGGGTATAACGGAGTCAGACGTGGCTCTTGACACCCTCGTGACAGAAACACTTCACTACCAGTGAAGTATTTATGGTTTGCACGTGTGTTATATTCATGGTCTCTAGGACCTCCCACTTCCTGTCTGCATGGATCAAATCTGATCCTCCCCTGGAGTTATTCAATAGACATCTAATCCACAAAGCTATAATAATCCCTAGTTCTGTTGTTTTGAATCCAAAAACAATATTTTAAAGGGAAGGATTGAATATTGCTATTCGCGATGCGTTCCACTGTGCCTCTCCTCCTCTCCTGCAACCGGAAGAAGATGGCGGTGCGTTCCACAGTGGAACGCATCGCAACTGGAGATGGTGCCGACGCACCACAACGCGAGAATACCGGTGAGCCATCGGGTTCAATTGGGGGTGGCTCGTCCCTTGCTCCCCCCTTCTTCTTCTCCCACAAGAAATACGTCTATTTACACATAAACCTCCCCATTTTTAGTCCCCATAGGAATAAACCGGAAGTAAATGGCGGTGCGTTCCACAGTGGAACGCATCGCGAATAGCAATATTCAATCCTTCCCTTTAAAATATTGTTTTTGGATTCAAAACAACAGAACTAGGGATTATTATAGCTTTGTGGATTAGATGTCTATTGAATAACTCCAGGGGAGGATCGGATTTGATCCATGCAGACAGGAAGTGGGAGGTCCTAGAGACCATGAATATAACACATGTGCAAACCATAAATACTTCACTGGTAGTGAAGTGTTTCCCATCGACACCTGACTGGTGTCAGAGCCTGCCAAATCACTCCTGAAGGTATGGAACAACCTGATCTTCTTTTGGACTTATGATTATGAAATTATACATAGTTTTACTTTAGGCCTCCTTCATTTGGATCCTATGTATTTGCATTTTGGTCGGACAGTATATGTGTACTCATTACTATATATTTGTTGTGTTTTATTTCTCTGAAAAGGTCCCATTTTTTCTTTCCTTTATTTATCCTATTGCAAATATGTGTTTATATACTTTGGATTGACTTGAAGTATATTGCATATCATATATATTTATAAACGTATTTTTATGATTCATTTTAGGTATTTAATGAAGAATTTTAGGAAAAACACTTTTTTTAGTTATGTGCATAAGGTTACACATACTTATACACATTTTTATTTATATATGTACTGTAGAAAAAATCTTCATGATATTTGTCATTCTATACTTTATTCTATTTTAGTTTATATATATATATACATTCTTTTTCTTTTTTGTTATAACCAAATTTATTTATTTATTAATTTATTTATTTATTTATCTATCTCTCCTGAAGAAGAGGGCTTCAGACCCTCGAAACGCGTTGAGTTCTAAATTAATAAAATGATTGACCAGAAGCCACGTGTGTAGGCGGCGTTCAATTATTTACATCTCTATATACGATCCTGGCACGGGGGGGGAAATAGTCCCAGGTGTCTTGAGCTTATCCTGGTGACTGCCCCCCCTGTGAAGTGAGTGGATTTGATTTTAATTTTAATCTTAATTTTAGCATTTTATGATTCCCACTATCACCACTATAAAGCTGAGGTGTTTTTTCTAAAACTCCGAGCTCTCTTAATAGACCTAGTTGAAGGTCTTTCTCTATATCTTAAACACTGATGAGAACTAATCTGTATCTTTATCACGACTAATGACTGAGAGATTTGGCGCCTGGTACGTGTTTCACACTTTTTCTCCACGGGTGTAAAAGGGCTTCTTTTTCTTTGTCCTCTCTACATCGCCTATATTTATCTATATACAGAGATGGTATAATTACAGGAAGACTTAGAATGACAGATAAGCAGATAACTTCAATGAAGTGATCTGTACAGAACAAGAAGTGGGGTCTTTTTTTAGGCTTAGTGGCCAATGCAAAGACTGTTGGATTTTATTGTTGTTTTTTTAAAGGGTTTCTGTCACCAGAATTAACGCTATTAAACTGTCTGACATTAGCAATGTAATGTCAGCAGACCCTAACTCTACTATTCTTATGCCTATTGATGGCCCCCTTACTGCACAACTTTTATGATATGCAAATTCGCCTCTAGGAGTGTGGGGGGGGGGGCGTTGTTCCTGCTCCTAGAGGCTCTGTTCTCCCACCTCATGTCACGTCCTGCTGTCCATGATTGACAGAGCCAGCGTTCGTCTTCTCCTGCCGACCCTGTGCGCTGGATAAATCTTGCGCCTGCGCAGTGCCGTTTACCCAGCACACAGGGCAGGCAGGAGGAGACGAACACTGGCCCTGTCAAACAAAGATGGCAGGGGTTGACATAAGGTGGAAGAACAGAGCCTCTAGGAGCAATGTCCCCCCCCACACACACACACACTCCTAGAGGCGAATTTGCATATCATAAAAGTTAAAATTGTGCAGTAAGGGGGTCATCAATAAGCATAAGAATGGCAGAGTTAGGGTCTGCTGACATTAGCACATCACTAATGTCAGCCAGTTTAATAGGGTTAATTCTGGTGTCAGAAACCCTTTAAATATAGATATTGACATGAATAATTAAAAATAACATAAAAAATCTTGTTAAACATAAAGATGTGATTTAAACAATAGGCCTTTTTTGATGACAGATTCCCTTTAAGTTCAAAACCAGAAATGATATTAACAATACATAATACAATACACAAATAAATAAATGAATACAGCCATAGATAAATAAATGTATCTTCAAATTAATAGGTGTTAATACAGAAGAAAGACCTGACGATATCATTGAATTCATGACAAAAGTAATGCACGGCGGTATAAGTAATACAATATGTATAGTAGTTGATGATATGATTGATGTGTCATGTATGTGCACATTCAATCTACAGCTCACGCCGGGTAGAGGAGAAGAAAGGGAAAGCAGCACAGTTATCTGATACTGAGAGCGAGTAGTAGCAATGGAATGGTTGCTAGGCAACCACCCGATGCTGTAACTACTGATGCCTATGTGGGACAAAAGGTCAAGGTGCATACTAAGTAAAAATGCAAAAGCAGCAAGAAAAGATTGAGATAAACGACTAGTACAGTAACAATGGTAAAGGGGCAGATACGGAATGCAATTGGGTAGCAGTTAGAATCTACAGTATGGCAGAGAGATCTGACTTCAGGGCAAACAATAAATGCTACATCTTATTATGATCCTGGAAATTACGGTAGTAGATGGCGGTAGTGATGGCCAGTGAAAAGGAAAAAATATTACAGGATGAACTCAGCATTTACATCAATATTTGTATGGGGGCAATCAGGGTCGGACTGCCCCTCCCCCCGAGTAGTAGAAGATCCTCCGGTGGGCCCAAACTCTGACAGTAATAGAACCCTAATTTTTTAAAAAATGTCCGTTATGGTTCTGGATACACAGAGGGTGGGCCCAAAAGACCAATCGGACTCTGCAAGCATTTGAGACCATTTTCATCACGCCAAACCACTGATTCAGTCATCAAATCCATTTTTTTAAAAGGGTTTTCTGACATTTTGATATTGTTTGACCGTCCTGAGGATAGGTCATCAATGTCAGATCAGCAAGGGTCTGCCCCCCAGGACCCCCACCAATCAGCGTATTGAAGAGACTGTGGCACTCCATTGTGCGTTTCACCCGATTTCTAGTCTACGTTCATCGGTCACATGGCCTTGACACATCTCAGTCCCATGATGGGGCTACACACAAAAAATCTATCATTTAACAGTTTCTTAGGTGACTTGTGTGTATCTTTTTATCCCGTGTCTTACATTATTTTCTAATTTTCCTTACCATCTAAAAAAAATAATGCTTACAATATGAATAGTACCGCTACAATATTGTAATGTCTTGTATTGTAGGTGACACCCTGAGGCTGAACTCAGCAGGCAACTATAATTTGTCCAGAACTAGACTTGTTCATATGGATAGCATTTGTCAGTGTGTCAGTATTGACCCATGCATCTGTCATTGCTAATGTGAGCCCTTATTTCATACATACACATATGAGATAATCCATCTCATATACTTAATTTCAAATTTGCCCTGTTTCTTGTGCCAAAATAGTATTTGACATTTTGATTATTTTTAACTATGTATCAAATCTGCCTAAAAGATCTGTTAACAGGGCCTGGCACATAAACCTCACTGGGTACATCCAGAGTTTGCCGTTTTTACATTACAGTATATCAGTTGTGTCAAACTGTCTTTACGGGTGCTTTCACACAGGTTTTTACTAGTGTTTCTTTCTCTACTTTTGTGGGGGCTTTTTGGCATTTTTTGCACCATTGGTTTTTAGTCTTTTTTTCTGAAGGTCTACACGAGTAGACATTTGCGCCAAATTTTAGAAGTTTTTGCGGCATCTTTACTTTGGTAAATGTTTTTTGGGCAGAACAACATTTTTAGCCAGATTTATTATTGCAACTTTTTGACAAAAAGTCACAAATGTACAGTCCCCTGGTGGCGTACAAACTGACGGAGTATTGTAATAAATTTGACCTAATTTCATGCATCGCTATGGGAGTTCCACAAATAGCAATGAGTAGAAAGTTTACTACGCATGTGCATCCACCTCTCCAGTTTCGCCTAGGGGACTGTGGGAATTAGCCAAGCCAGAGTAAAAACTCGCATAGCCATTCAGGGGCCCCATTCTGCAGATAGTATCAGGTCCCAGAGGTGAGACCCACACCAATCTAACATTGATGGCATATCCTAGAGATGTATCATCAATGTCTAAAAGACAGTTTCTGGTGAAAATTATAGTACATTTGGCAGCCTGCGAGAGACCGCAACGCTATGTTAAGTTTCATCTATGCCCCTTATACTTTTCAAGAAAGTAATGAGGATGGTCTAAAAGAGCAAAAATTTGCCTTTTTTTTTGCACAAAAAAATTGTTACTCTCTTTTACACCAGAAAACTGATATAACAACATAATCCCCCCCCCCCCCACAGTTGTTTCAATATGAGATATAAAATAGCAGATCGTACAGCAAGAGATTAAAACATATCAATAAACAGCAGGGGGAATTGCAGTTTTTGGGAACGTAGATCAGCAGCTTGGTGGAAAGGACCATATGCTTTTCCCAGGTGGAATTGGTTTTAATATAGTCGAATAGCTGCACACAGACATTAATGCTGATGTTCCCAGTGCCCCCATTATAAATCTTTTGCATAATTAGTATTTAATTGCTATTTCTTTAGACTCACACTGTTTTAGTTTTCATTGTGATTACAGAAAGTAAGACATCATGGTGTCAGAGATAACAGCTTTAAAATATAAAATACAGAAATACGTAGATCCATTTATGAAGTAATCTGCTTATTGCTTCATGTGCTCTGCTGCGTGAGACAAAAAAGAATAAGAACAATTGTTAGTTATATTGGTGCCCCTTTAACATCAGATAAAATCAGAGAGTTTAGTCCTGTATTACACCGACAGATTATCTGACAGATTTTCTGATCAATCATTGGGCAGATGGCCAATTACACACACAAACATTTTGTTATACACACCAACTATTGGTCTGATTGGACATATATTGGTCACATAATCTGTTGGTGTTGCAATGCAGTACGAATTTTCTTTTCAACATTTTAACTTTTTTTTCAATCTCAAACCCTAAATTATACTATTTTGTAAGAGTCTATCAGAAAGCCTATGAACAAATTTTTTCGAAATTCAATTCGGATTCGATTTGGCCAAAATAGAAATAATAAATTGAACTTGAATCAAAAGTGCTCCAATTGCCCTGAAAAGTTTTTGATTTTAGGGTCCTCTAAAACTGTACTAAACTCATTTCAAGCTCTTTAATGCCAAGAAAGCAATAGTAATCTTAAAGTGACAGTGACATACAGGTGAAACTCGAAAAATTTGAATATCCTGCAAAAGTCCATTTATTTCAGTAATGCAAATTAAAGGGAATTGCATTAATGCAGCTTAAAATTTGAATTTTGCGAAAAGGTTCAATATTCTAGGCTCAAAGTGTCACACTCTAGTCAACTAATTAATCCATACCCCCTGAGCAAAGGGTACCTCAAATTGTGACTTTGGGGTTTCATAAGCTGTAAGCCATAATCATCCAAATTATAACAAATAAAGGCTTGAAATATCTCACTTTGCATGTAATGAGTCTATCTCATATATTACAAAAACAAAAACGACCCCGGGTGTTCCAAGGGGAGGAGAAGGACAGTGCCCACCCAATGTGACCACAAAGGGCACCCATAGAGGGTAACTCGGTACAAGCTCCTGAGTACAATAGCAGAAAAACAAGAAAATGGAGCTCAAAGTACCAAAGAATAAAAATATATATTTTATTGTATTGAAGCATGATTAAAAATACATAAATGGGATGCCATAAGCAAAGTGAATAAGAGCAGAGGAAAGAAAGGAAAGGGCGCCACCCTGGGAGAGCACACAGGTCAATAATACATGAATATATAAAGATCATAGAGAAATACTCGGTACAATGACCAGCCTATGAACCAAGTACATACAGAGATATATGTGGGTGAGTCAATGGTCAGCTAGGGACCATCCATGGCAATGAAGCATGGTATGTTGAAGGTAAACAACAAACCAAAATAAATGAAGACCAGGTGTGGTGAAACACCAAAATCCAGAAACCGTGGAGGTATTAGCAGAGACCAGCGCTCACCTGAAGCAGACCAACTCCAGAAATATCAAATTGACCTATACGCATCATAAACAGAGGGTGGATTTTCTGGATGTATCTGTGTTCAGGGATGCTGGCGGTCATCTTAGGACTGACGTCTTCCGCAAGGAGACGGCTGTCAATGCTTTTTTGCATGCTACTTCCCTGCATCCCAAAAGCACCATCTCTGTTATCCCTGTTGGCCAATTTCTACGCATTCGTCGGATATGTTTCGACGATCTGACTTTTGAAAGACAGGCCAGTGATCTGAAGGACGGGTTTCTCAGGAGAGGTTACATTCACCTGTCCATTAAAAAGGCCTATTGGCGGGCTAAGACCCAGGGCCAGCTCCAACTTTTACAAACTAAAAGAGATAGGGTATCTGATAAAAAAAAAATCTGATTTATAAGTACGTACCACTCACATTGGGATGAAATGAGGAAATGTCTGGCCTCACATTGGCCTATTTTACTAACTGACCCAGTCCTGGAAAAATTCCTGTCTGTACGACCCCTTGTCACGGCGCGCAGGGCTAGCACCCTGCGAGACAATCTGGTTAGAGGTTATTTACAACCAACATCTCCTCAACTTTGTGTCGGACAGGGCAGTCCAAAGACTGGGTTTAGACCCTGTGGTGTGGATATGGAGCGATCCTTTGAATTTGTGGATTCCTCCGGAGCCAGGTCTTTCAGGATCAATCAGTCCCTTACATGCTCCAGCACGCGGGTGGTATATTATGCCCAATGCCCATGCCCTAAGATATATGTGGGTTTGGGAACACGAGAGTTGAGGGTCCGCGTGCGGGAGCATGTGAGGGACATTTTGAATGCACAGGAAGTAATGGAGGTTGAGGTCCTTAAACCAATTGCGAGGCATTTTAAGGAATTTCATTCATGTAATCCGAGACTCATCAAGGTTAGGGGGATTAACTGTATCCAGGTTGACCTACGTGCAGGCAATGTATCCAAGAGGCTAGCCTAAAGGGAGAGCCGTTGGATCTGGACCATTGGGACCTTACGTCCCAGGGGTCTTAACGACAATCTGGGATTCTCATCTTTTCTGTAGCCGCTGGGCCCACGACTGTGGATCCCACTATTTCTTTTAACAGCTTGTTTGTTATCAATTAATAATTTTTATTAATTCTTTTTAATATTTTGTCTCTCTCTCCAGTACCTTCTCCTTTTGCAGGACGCCACATCTCCTCTCCTCCCATTTGATCCACTACTACATTGGATTTTCTTTTATCCTGTTATGTTCCCGTTACCTGAGCTGCTGCTGTATTTTGTCATTTATATAGATACACTTGCATGACGTGCCTGGCACACATTTTCTTCTCTTTTTTTCCCCTATTTTCCCTCCTTTCCTCCTTCCCTTCTCCCTCTCTTCTCTTCCAGCCCCACTTCCCTTTCCTTTCCCCTCCCCCTTTCCCCCCCTTTCTTTCTTCCCTTTCCCTCCCTTCCTCATCCTATCCCCCTTTCCCCTCCTCACTCCCCCCCCCTTTTCCCCTATTCATGTTTGTCGTCACCACATTCATTTGATTGTCACCTCGGTGACTATACATGCCTATATATGCCTATTTTATGGTGTTTTCTGCTGGTCACTATTCGATTGATGTATATAGTGTACACCTTATGTAATTTGTTTATTGCACGTTGCACTTTACAAATATTATGGATTATTGGTTTTAATACAGTAAAGCATCTGTATGTTTTTATAATTTCACTAGCACTGCATGCCTTTATCGCTATAATCATGTATCTAATTATTTGTGATTATGTTAATTATGGATTATTGGCCTTAATATAGCACCGTATTCAATGTTCTTGATTTTTCACAACCACGGTATGTTCTTTCACCATAATTATGGATCTATCTACTACTGTGATTACGTATTATTTATTTCTATGTACTTGTTTTGTCTATTTTCCTCACCATATTTTTATATTATATAGTTTTATGCACTATTGTATACCTGTGTCATATCATATTGATTCCACATTCTATGATGTGTATACTCTATTTAATAATCACTGGTGCTTTGAATATAATCATGAATGCAGGCGCGTCTTATGCTGTTTTTATACTGCACTGTTACATATATATATGATTAGGTTCATGGATGCGGGGTATGTTGTTATGCTGGCGCCCTGTCTCTCCACCTCCTTTGTGATGTGTGCGCGCGTCATCCGGCACCGCCTCCGGCGCCTCACGCCCGAGCGTCCTCACGCCATAGCCGTCCGATCAGGTGACCTAGTCACGTGAGGGGGCGTGCCGGCGGGATGCCGGCTGCGGGGTAGCCGGATGTGTTTGTGCAGGATTCTCATGCGCCAACTAACATGCACACCTGGGGACGAGTAAGTACCTACTTTTCATTGGCTGAGAGAGGCCTTAAATATCCGATTCACAGTGATGGCGTTACCCCCTGACGAAGGCACGCCGAAACGTGTGGTGGGGTGGTGCGATCCTGGGTTGTCTCACACACGGTCTGCTTCAGGTGAGCCTTGGTCTCTGCTAATACCTCCACGGTTTCTGGACTTTGGTGTTTCACCACACCTGGTCTTCATTTATTTTGGTTTGTTGTTTACCTTCAACATACCATGCTTCATTGCCGTGGTTGGTCCCTAGCTGACCATTGACTCACCCACATATATCTCTGTATGTACTTGGTTCATAGGCTGGTCATTGTACCGAGTATTTCTCTATAATCTTTATATATTCATGTATTATTGACCTGTATGCTCTCCCAGGGTGGCACCCTTTCCTTTCTTTCCTCTGCTCTTATTCACTTTGTTTATGGTATCTCATTTATGTATTTTTAATCATGCTTCAATAAAATATATATATTTTTATTCTTTGGTACTTTGAGCTCCATTTTCTTGTTTTTCTGCTATCTCATATATTAGTTTCACCTTTTAAGTTGCATTACTGAAATAAATGAACTTTGCACGATATTAAAATTTTTCGAGTTTCACCTGTATACGGCTATGGGTAAATGTGTGGCTGGTGGTGATAACAAACAACCCCTTTAAAGGGTCACTGAGTTTTGGTAAACTTTTTTTAATATGTCATAGAGGCATATCAAAAGTTACTTATTCTAGCGATCAAGGGGGGTCTCAGTGCTAAGACCCACATGATCACTTGAACCAGGACAGAAGCGCGCACACAACACTTTCTCTTTCCTTGCTGCAGAGGACAGAATCGAGATGGTCTCATAGACTTCTACTGAGCCCGTCTCCTGCCACCGTGATATGCACACGTAGTATCACCGCTCAGATCTCCTCCAGTCAAAACTTTTCATATGTCTATATGACACATCAAACATTTTACCAAAATTCAGTTACCCTTTAAAGACAAACTCCACTGTAGGATTTTTTTACTTTTTTTAAGAAAAAGGTCTGACATATTTTTGCTTTTTAGTGGCAAATGCCTGTCGGCGTGTATACACACATATTGTCCCATGATTCCATTTTGAGAAAATCGACAAAAACTTGGATTTGGATTTGACTAGAATTTTTTTTAAACTTGGGTCAAATTAGATTTGTTTAGAATTAATTCACTGATTTCTAACACACACACACACATATAATAATTCATGAACATAATAGTAAAGGGTTTTTTTGTGCAGAAAATGTTTTCTTGAGACACCATAGTGAGAGGTTTGGATTACAGTGGATGTTAGTCATAAATAATTAGCAGAGCACAGAGCACTTTTAGGGTGGTAGACTTAGATAAGAGAGAAGATGTGGAGGGGTGCAGCACTGTGAACAGTTTTGTTGGTGAGAATGAGCAGTTGAAATTGAATCCTACACTGTATGGCAACCAGTGTAATGATTGGCACAGGGTGGAGGCTTTGTAGTAACGGTTATACAGATAGATTAGCCTGGCTGCTGCATTAAGGATAGATTGGAGAATGGAGAGTTTAGTGAGGCGGAGGCCTACTAGTAATGAGACACAGTAATCAAGACAAGAATGGATCAGGGCAACAAGAAGAGTTTTCTTTGTAAGAAAGGGATGGATTCCAAAAATGTTTTTGAGGTCAGGAGACATAAGTATATAGGGGTGAAGAAAGATCAGAGTCAAACATGACACCGAGACAGTGGGTGTGCTGCCTAGGACTTATGGTAGTGCCACACACTTAGAGGCAGATATCACCTTTAGGTAGGTTAGTAGTTGGTAAAAACATGAGAAGGTCAGTTATTGAAAGAATTGGTTTAGGACATAAGGTTAGAGACAGTGGACAGACAGTGATGTTTTGTAGTAATTCAGGGGTGATGTCACAGGATGAAGTGTATAGTTGGATGTCATCAGCGTAGAGATTGAAAACCAAATCTACTGCTTTGTCCAATAGGGGCTGCATAGAAAGAAAAGAAGAAAGGACCTAGGACTGAACACTGAGGAACCTCAACAGCAAGAGGGAGAGGAGAAGAAGTAGAACTGGAAGTTGTACACTGAAATAGTAATCAGAGAGACAGGAAGAAAACTAAGACAGAGCAATGTCCTTAAATCCAATAGATTGAAGCATGCCGAGTAGGAGATGGTGGTCTTCAGTGTCAAATGCTGCTGAAAGATCCAGAAGAATGAGTAGAGAGTAGTTATTATTGTACTTAGTTGTCAGGAGGTCATTTGCCACTTTGGTGAGGGCAGTTTCTGTAGGGTTTGGAAACCATATTTTAATGGGTCACGGAGATGAGGTGAAAATAGACACAACTCTCCAGAAGTTTAGAGATAAACGGGAGATTAGAGACATATCTGTAGTTAGTTGCATAGGACAGAGGAAGAGATGTTTTCTCTAGCTATGGGGTTATGACAGAATGTTTAAAACAGGAGGGGGAAATGCCAGAAGAGAGAGATGCATTGTTGCGATGAAGTTCTAAATGAGTTCTACATTTTTTATATGAAATGGTAAAATATCTTACTTTCAACATTTGATATGTGTCCTATAATCTGAATAAAATATGGGTTATGGGATTTGAAAATTATTGCATTCTGTTTTTCTTTATATTTATTTACATTTTGCACAGAGACCCAACTTTTTGGGAATTGGGGCTGTAGTATTATTCTTATTATTTATGTAGTGTTGTTTATTCTCAACATTTTAACATTTTCAACAATTTATCATACATCCTTTATGGAGTCTGGAAGGAATATATTTTCCCTTGCGAGTAAAATTGGCTATAATAACCCAGCAGGACATCTTTCTCTTTATCTAATCCAAGCATCTTGGTCTGATAAAGATTGAACTCGATAGTCAAAGGTTTCCTATAAAAAATTTGACTATGTTGGTTTAGTTAGTCTACTAACAAACTCTTGGCAAATTCTAACTCAAGGAGGCTGAATTTCCTCTCTTGAGAGAAGAAAGGAAGTGCCAATTGCTTTCCAGATCCAGAACACTTTGCGTACATGAGTTTTGAATGTTTTTTTTTGTTCAGTCCCATTTGCTGTAGACAACTGTGTTGCAATGATGCTCCCACAAGTTGATATAAACCAGTGAATGTCTGCGCAGAAGATCATCTGGCTGTTGTGCTGTAAACTATGGTTTCTGAAGGAATCACTAATGGATAGCTCAGTATGTCAACTTCTGAACCCTTTGCAGCTAACTCAACCTCCGCTCTGTACTCTCCACCAGAGAGACTACGGCTCTTTTCACATGACCACAAAACGTACCTTTTAGCATAACTGTTATGGCGGCCAGATCCTTTTCATACACTGAACTTACCATGCATTCAGGGTTTTCTAGTACTTTTATATTGATGGCCTAGCCTCAGGATAGGCCTTAAATATCTGATTAGCATGGATCTGACACCCTTGCACTCCTGCCGATCAGCTGTTTGGTACTATCTCCAGTGCCAGTTGTTAGTACACGAACTACAGCTCCGTCCCTTGTGTGCAGTGGACAGAACAAGTTACTACAGCGCTGCACCCATCGAAGTAAATGGGAGCAGCACTGCACTAACCGGCCCCATGCACAACACAGAATGGACGATGCTGCTGCAGAACAGCTGATTGGGGGGTTGTGGGGTTGTAGGGAATCCTATTTTAGGGCATTTGACTCTGGCGTATCAAGTGATATCAGGCAGCAAAGATAAGTTGGAATTTCATCTAGTGCTTCATAGTCCAGGATACTGCATGTACATGAAAAATATGCACATCAAACCAAATTTGTTGTACATCAATTCAATATGTTTACACTCAAGTGCTATTTAAATGTGTACATACCCATATTGAGTCCGTGGGACTCAAAGCCTTGTTCTTGTCTTTGTACTGTGTAGTGGGCAGAGCTGGCTTCTGCAGTGCTGATCCCAGTCAAATGAATCCAGAAGAGCTGTCTAGATCTGACGCTGACCGCTGGTGCTGGAGCTATTTGGGAACAGCTGATTGGCAGGGTGCTGGGTATTGAGCCGCTACTGCTCAGATATTGATGGCCTCCCCTGAGGACAGGCCATCAATGGTAAAACCTTGGAAGTCCTTTAAATAGGACCTGTCACCTCTCCTGACATGTCTGTTTTAGTTACTACTTGTAACCAATTCTGGAGCATCTATTCTTATGACTCTATGTTGTACTATTTGTTTATTAATCCTTCTATAAGCTTTAAATGAATTGGCAACAGCTTGCTGTGAAGGTTCAGATGGGTGTTACCAGTTTGGGGTGTGACACTGCACAGTCTGCCACTGGCGAACCTGATTGGATAGTGTTAGAATGTGCAGGGACACACCTCCAACTGGTAACACCCATCTGGACTTTTGCATTTCAGAATTGTTATTGCAAGGGGAATGCAAATAGTTACTAAAACAGACATGTCAGGAGAGGTGACAGGTCCTCTCTAGCCTAAATGCACACAATCAGGTTGCGTGCGGAATTCCAGCGCGGATATGAGTGTGGAAAATCCACACCGTAGGTGATGTACATTGTATTCTATAAGAATTTTAAATTCTCATGTACACAATGCAGATTTTTTTTTTCTGTGTGGATTTTGACCTGTGGTGCGGATTTTAAAGTCAGCAGCATGTCAATTTATTTAGTTTTTTCCTGGCTGGATTTTCTCCATTCACTTAAATAGTGAGAGTAAAATTCCTGTGCGGAAAATCTGCACCAAATCCGCTCCAATTGATGCGGATTGTCCGCACCGATTTCCCTCTGAACACCTACAAATTTCAATGTGGATTTTCCCCACGAAAATACTGAACATGTCCATTTACCCGGAAACTGTTTGGAATTGTGTGCAAAATCAAGCAATTATCAGGTATGTATAAATTTATTCCATTCCGAACCGCACAAGTACAGTAAATGTGAAGCAAGTACCATTTCTTCATGGAAAGTGTTCACTTGGGGAAATGGTAACATCATTTTGTTTTTTTAATACACTTTAGAGTATGATTTCAGGATTGCAGGATTTAATTTGTGAAGCATTTACAGTTAAAATATTCTACCACATTCCCGACCTTTCGACACTAAACCGTTATCTGGTGTCACAGACACAGGGATTTAATTGTCAACTCTTAAATTAAAAGTAAGTGAAACGATAGACCTAATTCAGAGGAAGAAAAAAACAAAAAGGATTGCCTGTGTCTATTGATCAGCTCTTTATGTATTCTGCTTTGACTTAAGTGTTGAACTAAACTCATTACCACAAATCATTTAACTTGGATTTAGAAAGATGTATGTTCTGCAGTGTTTTAATTATGGCGCATGGTGTTCAGAAAAAAATTCACTAAAAAAGCTAAAAGACTTTAAACTTTGTAGCTATAAAAGACTTACAAATGTACATCAAGATAGTGACTGGTTATACTTTTATATTGTATACAGATTTTGTGAAATATACCATATTTTTTGTACCTCATGATGTACTTTGTAATAATATTCTTAAAAGTGTTGGCCACAGCGGCATGTGATGTCCCTGATGGATACCTTAATGATCAGACAGAAAACTTAAAAATCAAGCTGTCTTATCATGTTGACAACTGTGCAGTTGTTAATTGTCGCCCGAAGGGCTGGAACGATGGGTAGCCAAAGGTAGGCGCCCGCCTAGGGCACCAATTTGCTACCATTGTGGAAGCGCTCATTAGTACAGGAGTATAGAAAGGTGAGTATGGAGTCCTAGTGCTGGTATTACTCACCCATCCCTGGTCTTCTTCTCTGGGCACTGGTGCTTTAGCTTTGTCCTGACAGCATACAGCGTTAGGATGTGCTTTGTAGCGCTGCAGATATAGTACACCAGATCTCTCTAGACTGATGGCGCCGTCCAGAGCAGGAGAGGTTAGGTATTTATTTTTTGTCTAATCATAGGTCAGCATTTAATGGATGGAGGGGTGCGGTTGGGGGTTATAGGAAACCACATGAATTTGGGGTCTGATCTTAGGACCAAGGCTGGGACAATGGGCAGGCAAAGTTAGGCTCCAGCCTAGGGTGCCACCTTTCTACCCATAAGAGGGGGAGCTATTATGGATGCAACTGTTCAATCTCATAGGCTTCAGGCCGTAGAGAGGGAGTAGAGCAGCGCAAGAGGTCACAATCATGTCACCGTGACCTCCTGCACCTGAAGAGCTGCAGTTCCTATGTTGGCCAGCAGGTCAACATAGGATAACGGCAATTGGAGCTTATACTGTAGTTCTATGGGACTACAGTATAAGCCAAAAAATATATATAAATAGTAGATATTGTAGCCTCCTAGAGGGGCTAAAAGAAAGTTTTTAAAAATGTTAAAAAAAATAATAATTTATCACCCCCTTTCCCTAGAATAAAAAAATAAATACATAAGCAATAAATAATAAAAACATCATGGGGCTCACCACATCCAAAAATGCCCGTACTATTAAAATATAAAAACATTGATCCCATACAGAGAATGGTATAACAGAACAAAATATCCGATTTGCCATTTTTCATTGCTTCTCTTACCCAAAAAAAATCATAAAATGTGATTAAAGAGTCACACACATTCCATGGTGTCACTAAAAATTACAGATTGTCACACAAAAAAATAGCCACCACACAGCTTAGTAGACATAACTATAAAAAAAAATTATGGGGGTCAGAATATGGCAAAAAAAAAAAGGTTTTTATTATTTTTTCAGTACTAAAACAAAAAAAACTACACATACTGTATGTGGTATCATTGTAATCATACTGACCCAAAGGATGAAGGGCACTGGTCAGTTTTTCTGCATAGAGAACATCATAGGGACAAAACCCATAAAACTTGTGGCAGAAATGCCTTTTTCTTTCAATTTTACCCCATTTGGATTTTTTTTTCCTGCTTTCAACTACATTGTATGCCATATTAAATGGTGGAATTAGAAAGTACAACTATGACCCCTGGAGGACAGGGGGAAAAAAACTCAAAAGCAAAAACAAAAAACCTCCATTATCCAAGGGTTTAATTGAATCAAGAAGGAGGAGGGGCCTGCTCCGCCTAGGGCGCCAAAATAACTCGCCCTGGGCCTGCGTTTAAGGGATGGAGGGGTGAAGTGAGGATTGTAGGGCAGCATATATTTGGCGTCTGATTTGAGGTTGGCACTTAAAGGATGGAGGGTGGAGTGGGGTTTATAGGGAGCCACATGAATTTGGGATCTAATCTGAGGTGTACATTTAAGGGAAGTAGGTTATAGAGGTCTGATCCTGTGATTTCATGAATTTAAGGTCTGATTCTGTTGCTGTATGAATTTGGGGTCTGATTCTGGGGTCTGTATGTATGTGTGAGAAGAAGAAAATGGTTGGCGCTCTCAAGTTCCAATGTCACTCTGGTGCTCAGTGGTAGAGAAGTGTCCCACGTACAATGCCTTAAAACACCGTGGCACTCAGATAATAGTTGAGATGCAAAACAGAATTTTATTGAGCCATCCAGTTGCAGAAATATGACATGGCAATGTTTTAGTCCTTCCCAGGACCTTGTTCATGGCCTAGATAAGATGTTCATTGGTATGTGAGTGTCATACATGGTGGTGTCATTTAAATAACATAAACAATTATCTTTGATATCCTCTAGATAAGGACTTAAGTATTCTGTTTTGCTTCTCAAATATGGTTGGTGGTGTTTTAAGACATTGTTTAAATTTGTTAGTCTGATCTTGGGGTCTGCATGAATTTGGAGTTCATGAATTTGAGGTCTGTATAAATTTGAGGTTTGTATGAATTTAGGGTTAATATAGGGTCTGTAATAATTTTCAGCTCTGTCATAAGATCTATTAATTTTAAGGTCTGGTCGTCTATATTAGTTTTGGGGTCTAGTCTGGGAGTCTGTATGAATTTTGGAATCTGGTCTAGGAGTCTGTATTAATTCTGGTCTGAGAGTCTGTATTAATTCTAGAGTCTGGTTTGGAAGTCAGTATTAATGTTGGGGGTCTCATACGGAAAGCTGTATCAATTTTGGTGTCTAGTTTGGGAGTCTGTATTAATTTTGGAGTCTAGTCTAGGAGTCTGTATTAATTCTGGAATCTGATCTGGTAGTCAGTATTAATTCTGGGGTCTGGTCTGGGATTCAGTATTAATTCTGGGGTTAGTGTTGGGAGTCTTTATTAATGTTGGGAGTTTCGTCTAAAGTTCTGTATTCATTTTGGGGTCTAATCTGGGAGTCTTCATTCATTTTGGAGTCTAGTTTGGGAGTCTGAATTAATACTGGGGTCTAGTCTGAGAGTCTGTATTAATTCTGGGGGTCTATTCTGGGAGTCTGCATTAATTCTGGCATCTGGTTTGGGAGTTTGTATTATTGTGGGGTCTGTTTTGGGAGTCTTTTTTTAATGTTGGGGGTCTAGTCTGAAGGTCTGTATTAATTTTTGGATCTAGTCTAGGAATCTGTATTAATTCTGGGGCCTAGTCTGGGAGTTTGTATTATTCTGGGGTTTGGTTTTGGAGTCTATATTAATATTCAGGGTCTTATATGGAGGTCTGTATTAATTTTGGGGTCTTATCTGGGAGTCTTTATTCATTTTGGAGTCTAGTCTAGGAGTCTTTATTCATTTTGGAGTCTAGTCTAGGAGTCTGTAATAATTCAGAGGTCTAGCCCGGGAGTCCGTATTAATTCTGGGGTCTGGGAGTCTGTATTAATATTGGGGGTCTTATCTGAAGGTCAGTATTGATTTTGAGGTCTAATCTGGGAGTCTATATTATTCCTGAGGTCTAGTCTGGAAGTCTGTATTAATTCTAGGGTCTAGTTTGGAAGTCTGTATTAATATTGGGGGTCCATCTGGGGGTCTGTATTAATTTAAAATGCTTTTAGCACATGCTGATGGCCATTACTGGCAGTTTATTTAGTGAAATGTCCGTGAATGACTACTTTCAACACTCTCTTGGACACATCATTTCACTCCCATTAGGCAGAGGCTTTGGTGGTACATATTCATTCATTTCAGTCATAAGGAGAGAACCAAGTGACCCTGAAAACAGCACTGATATTCAAGTAACTCATTACAAACAGATTGTTTTTTTCACTGTGCATTGTTAATAGCCATATGGTCTTGTGAGTTAGTGCACGGCCTGTGACAATGCAATGTTAAAAAAAAAACTATCATTTTGTTAACCATTTCACTTGAATACTGGCATGGCTTGAAGGGCTATGCAGTTTTCACCACATTGCAGTTGCTTGTCAGCCAGTAGGGCCATACCCTGCCGACCAGCACTGGGGTGATGGATTTTCTATTTTCTTTTTTTCTAAAACTTTGATTGACAGGGTCAAACAGTGCAATTGTGACCATGCCTGGCCCTGACTTCTCCTAAAGTCAATCAAAGTGCAGAGGGCTCAGCAGTTGCAGAGAGAGCAGAGCCTCTAGGAGTAATGGCAATGCTCCTTTTGCACCTAAACACTCATTTTCATATATTAAAGGGATTCTGTCATCAGATTTTACCCCTATAACCTAAACATATGCTCATGTCCGGATTAATAAGAAGAATCCTAAGCTGGCCTTATTAAACATCACTGTGGCTCTATTTGCCCAAAAAACTGGTTTTTATAACCTGTCACTTACTTACTTAAGGTGCCCAAGGGGAGGTCCGTTAATACAGGGTGCCCGCCCGCACCCCTCGCCATCCGGTGCCCAGCACCGCCTTCCCTGTCTTCATCGCCACCCTCCCTGTGTTCAGCGCCGCCTTCTTCAGCTTAGCGACACCTCCGCAATCCTCCCGTCCCTCTGCCAGATCCCGCGCCTGTGCACTAGGCTCAGTCTGATTGGCAGTCTGATTGGACTCCTGGCAGCAGCTTCAATGAGCGAAGTGCGCATGTGCCGGCCTGATGCGCACTTCGCTCAACCCTGCTATGACCTGCAGATTGTCTGAGCCTAGTGCGCAGGCGTGGGATCTGGCAGAGGGACTGGGAGGATTGCGGAGGCGGCACTGTGCTGAAGAAGGCGACGCTGAAGATAGGGAGGGCGGCGATGAACACAGGGAAGGCGGCGCTGGGCACCGGACATCGAGAGGTGCGGCCGGGCACCCTGTATTAACGGAACTCCCCTTGAGCACCTTAAGTAAGTGGTTGACAGGTTATAAAAAACAGTTTTTTGGGGCAAAAAGAGCCACAGTGAGGTTTAATAAGGCCAGCTTAGGATTCTTCTTATTAGTCCAGACATGAGCATATGTTTAGGTTATAGGGGTAAAATCTGATGACAGAATCCCTTAACATTTTTCTCAGCACTGTGGGCACATATGAACATGCGACCAACACAGATGCCTTCAGCTGCCAAGCGCACATGTAACAGGTCAGCCAGTTTCAAGTTCTCTTTGCCTCATATATCCTTTTCAACATTTTTAGTGTGAAATTACGTGGATGGAATAAACCATCTATCTAGATATAATAAAATATGTCCACAAGTGCCTGTAATTTCCTTCCAAGAATTCTAAAACCACGGGGTAACCGGTATGAATCAGAGCCTGCACTGAGTTATAGATGTAAAAACACTTGTAATATTTAACCAATATTCTTTATAAAATGCAAAATAAAATAAAAAGAGCAGAGCGAGGCACAAGTCAAAAAGAAAATTCCAGCCAAGGAAAACTCATTTCTAACAATAATACTGTTGTCACAGAAATAAAAAAAGACAAGTATTGAATGTTTAGCCGAACTCCAGGATACAGGATTTTATTGCCTTAGCAAATGACTACAGCACTTTGGAAGAAATGACCAAGTTATTAAAATTGATTTCCAGTCACTCAAGTAGTAAATATAACAGCTGGGAAACCTTTAATTAATATTCGCTGCCCTTTGCTTATATTGACAAACCAAGTAGGGTCACCTAGGGAGAAATTGTCTGTTACGTTCATAAAATCTGAGTTTTTGGCTTGCCGGGAGTTCTGCAGGTTTTACTTGACTTTCTAAAAGATAAGGGGAAAAAAAAAATCCAGGCCGATTGCCAGGAGTGCAGAGTAACAAGTAATACTAAGTGTATGGAGATAAGACACTGCTGGCCAGAACACCCGAAAGATTAAGAATGCGTGGTCACACACTGACAGCACCAGCAAACCTTTTTAATTGTGCATTCTATTTGCCCCTGATCTGTATATCTAACCCGCAGAGAAGAAAGACATTTAAGGATTATCAAGGAAGCTTTATAATGAAGCTGATACCTCTTTTGTCTTTCCTTGCACTAGAAACGGCAGAAGGGATACTAATTAGAGAGTGAATTATTAGCATCCCATGGTGCTCTGTGGGAGAATTAAAAATGAGTGCAGTTTTTTTGCTTGTATTTTGGAGGGCCTGTGCTAGTGATAATATATTCTTGTTTCGAGGTAAACAGCGGGGAACACCTTTTATTATTATAATTGTTGTATAATTATTGGCCTTTAGGTCAGCTATTGTCAAATAAAGAGCCAGGAACAGCATTACTTTATAGAACAGCAGAAGATGGAATATGAGATGTACATTCTTGGACTGCTTTGAACAGTCTCTATGTACTTTGAAATCTTAATGAGACATTAAAAGCTTTCATAATGGTCCAGCAAGGCACCTTGCAAGGTGATGCAGCAAACTTCACTGTTTGTTTACAAAGAAACCTGTCTCTGAATGTATTTTATAGCTCCTTTGGACCTATTCTACACTTGATTTGCTGGCCAAATTTCTTGACAATAGATTAAATTTGAGAAGTATTTATTTTAACTGTGAAATGTCAAATAAAGGTATATGACACAAAAGTACTAGGGAGTAAGATGAGAATTATGGAAGCTAAGAGTACTGCTATGGCTATTTGTATTTGCATCCATAGGATTCCTTTTACCAAGAGAGTTAAACACCCTTTGATCTGGCCAGGAATTCTATTGCAGGATGTACAGTGGAGGAAATAATTATTTGACCCCTCACTGATTTTGTAAGTTTGTCCAATGACAAAGAAATGAAAAGTCTCAGAACAGTATCATTTCAATGGTAGGTTTATTGTAACAGTGGCAGATAGCACATCAAAAGGAAAATCGAAAAAATAACTTTAAATAAAAGATAGCAACTGATTTGCATTTCATTGAGTGAAATAAGTATTTGAACCCCTACCAACCATTAAGAGTTCTGGCTCCCACAGAGTGGTTAGACACTTCTACTCAATTAGTCACCCTCATTAAGGACACCTGTCTTAACTAGTCACCTGTATAAAAGACACCTGTCCACAGAATCAATCAATCAAGCAGACTCCAAACTCTCCAACATGGGAAAGACCAAAGAGCTGTCCAAGGATGTCATAGACAAAATTGTAGACCTGCACAAGGCTGGAATGGGCTACAAAACCATTAGCAAGAAGCTGGGAGAGAAGGTGACAACTGTTGGTGCGAAAATGGAAGGAGCACAAAATGACCATCAATCGACCTCGCTCTGGGGCTCCACGCAAGATCTCACCTCGTGGGGTGTCAATGGTTCTGAGAAAGGTGAAAAAGCATCCTAGAACTACACGGGAGGAGTTAGTTAATGACCTCAAATTAGCAGGGACCACAGTCACCGAGAAAACCATTGGAAACACATTACACCGCAATGGATTAAAATCCTGGAGGGCTCGCAAGGTCCCCCTGCTCAGGAAGGCACATGTGCAGGCCCGTCTGAAGTTTGCCAATGAACACCTGAATGATTCAGAGAGTGACTGGGAGAAGGTGCTGTGGTCTGATGAGACCAAAATAGAGCTCTTTGGCATTAACTCAACTCGCTGTGTTTGGAGGAAGAAAAATGCTGCCTATGACCCCCAAAACACCGTCCCCACCGTCAAGCATGGGGGTGGAAACATTTTGCTTTGGGGGTGTTTATCTGCTAAGGGCACAGGACAACTTATTCGCATAAACGGGAAAATGGACGGAGCCATGTATCGTGAAATCCTGATCGACAACCTCCTTCCCTCTGCCAGGAAACTGAAAATGGGTCGTGGATGGGTGTTCCAGCACGACAATGACCCAAAACATACAGCAAAGGCAACAAAGGAGTGGCTCAAGAAGAAGCACATTAAGGTCATGGAGTGGCCTAGTCAGTCTCCGGACCTTAATCCAATCGAAAACCTATGGAGGGAGCTCAAGCTCAGAGTTGCACAGAGACAGCCTCGAAACCTTAGGGATTTAGAGATGATCTGCAAAGAGGAGTGGACCAACATTCCTCCTAAAATGTGCGCAAACTTGGTCATCAATTACAAGAAACGTTTGACCTCTGTGCTTGCAAACAAGGGTTTTTCCACCAAGTATTAAGTCTTTTTTTGTTAGAGGGTTCAAATACTTATTTCACTCAATGAAATGCAAATCAGTTGCTATCTTTTATTTAAAGTTATTTTTTCGATTTTCCTTTTGATGTGCTATCTGCCACTGTTACAATAAACCTACCATTGAAATGATACTGTTCTGAGACTTTTCATTTCTTTGTCATTGGACAAACTTACAAAATCAGTGAGGGGTCAAATAATTATTTCCTCCACTGTAGGTGTGATGGACCATGGCAACCAGGGACTCAAAAGTGACTTCAGACACATTGGACCTGATAGGCTTCAAAGAATGGACAGATGTGCGATGTCCAACAGCGGCAAAGGGTCCCTTTAAGAAATATTTGTGATGCCAGTTATAGTGAAGCAACAACAGGACAGAGTCCCTTTAAGAAATGGTGTTGGTGGTGGTACCCAGGTGTAGGAATGGCCGAGTGGTATAGGGTGGCCTACAATGTCCCTTAAAGTTTTGTGTCACGGTGCTCCTACCTGGATACGCTGGACCCCAGGCGTTGTCTTCCAAAGCAGCAAATAAGGTGTAGTTGAATTAGGGGGATAAAGGAAATTACTTGAGTCCAGACCTTGTGATGAAGTTCAATAACAGCTTTACTTGGCATAAACATTTTTTTTAATGGGTTACAGACTTTGTTTTGGCACCAGCCGGCTTTAGCATTAACTGTGGAAGGCAAACTCGTCTCGGCTACATCTGTTGCTCTTCTGACTCTGCTGTATTAACGGGCTTAAATGGAATCCTTGCTTCTTCTTTATGCTGTACCTCACTTTGTAGTCTGGTCTGTCTCTAGATTTGTCCGGGGAAAACTCCTCCTGGCTTCTGAGGCTTTAAGCTGTGGCCTCCATGTCCAGTGGAGCTGAAGGTGCTCTAGCTGGATTAGAGAGGGCACATCCAGCAGGGACGTGCTCCTGCACAACCTCCCTTAGCAGGGGGTATGCTGGAACTAACTCTAACTAACTAGTCCTCTCCCCTCCTCAGAGGGAGAGTTAGAATGGAAAGAAGGGTTCCATTCTCTCTAACTGTATCTCTGCCATGATTGCTGTCACCTACTGGTAAACCAGGTAAATTACACTTGAACATAACAATTGCAAAATAGGAAATGCACAGTGTGAAGGACTTGGAATAAATACACAGATGACATGAGGTTAATCAATAAAGGCAGTAGCGAGGTGCAGAGGTGGTAATCTGTTACAGATGGACATCTGTTTGTCCAAACTGGACATTCCCCTCTTCATGTAGTTTGGGAAATTATAGGAAACTTAATTTAACATTCATGGTACTTCCCCACTGATTTCCAAAAGTCCAGTAATAACCCATGTATTTGCCTAATAAATTAAAAGAAGTTTTAAAATCTAGACCAAGATACATAAATAAGTATGTTATTTTATTTTGGCTCTTTTTTACTTTTAATCACTGCCCCTTTTCGATTGAAGCTTAAAACCGGAACACATTTAGTTCTTGTATGTGCTAATAGAATACATAGCCTTTCACAGAGTTTTTAACCATTTGAATACTGGAGATCAGAGTGAGTGTGTGTATGTATTGGGTTATATGTAGTGATGAGTGAAGTTTTCAGAAATTCGTTTCGGCTGCTTCGCCGAACTTAGACAAGAAATTAAATTTGTTAAGAATTACTTTGTAACAAATCATATTCCATTCTATGGAGGAGGTGCAATGATGGGGAACATCGATTGCGCTGCCCACCATCATTTAACCCCTCAGATGCCGAGTTCAACACTGATTGAACATATTCTCATTCAACCTGATGACGTCACCATGCCCGCCCAGCATGATGACATGGTGATGTCACACGTTAGCGTGTGAGAATTGGCTCATTTTTTTCAATCAAGATGGACGGGACAGCTTCTCCATGATCAAATGGATGAAGTGAGTATGTTTCTTTTTTACCACTATTTCAGGAAAAATTGATTTGTTACCACTAATCGCCAATAAATTCAGATTCATGGTGAATTGAATTCTTGCTAAAATTCCTATCAAATTCCACTTCTTTAACTCCGATTCACTCAACACTAGTTATCAGTACGGCCCTCAAAATCCAATAGATAGTGTCAGTTTGGATCTGCAGTGTGTGGACTGTTTTTGCGTTTGATTTATGCTCAATGTACAGCCTGGGTGAAAGGTGAGTGCAAGACTGTGTGGATATAGATTAACCCTGTGCAGTCACATCCACATCACATGCCGGAAGAGGGTGTAGATGACAGGTACATATGACATTCTGTTCACACTTTCCATTGGAGGTGTACATCAGGACCATTTCTCAATGTATACAACTGACAACATGCTGCAATGTATGCCACTGTAGAGGATGCCATGGATTACATACTAAAGTTGTATGATGCCACAGAGGTATGTGGTGCACACGTACATATTTTTTAAAGTGTACCTGTACTTTAAGTGTATTTCATTTTTGGAACTGTCTTTCTTGCCCATGGTAACCAACCACAGCACAGCTCTCATTTTTAAAAAGCAAAATACAAAATAAAAGCGGCAAGGCAATCAGTTTTCATTTTGGACAGATTCCTAAATCTCTCCCATTGTTTATTTACCATTTACAAAAATTATTAACACTTATCACGGAGCATAATTTTGTGAATAAAAGCTATATTATGTAGAATAATTTGGAGTGAAGCCTATTAAAATATTTATGTTTTCCTGGATATAGCCATTGCTGCATTCAGCATGATCACATCACATTTCTAGCCCTTGCATAGACTGTACTTTGATCAAATCTGTGGACAGTGATCTTCAGGAGGTGTATCAAGGGGATAGATGCTCCGCATGGCGATCCGACTTCAGAGGGATTAACAACAAGGTACTAGAATAAGTGTTGCAGCAAATTCAAATCTCAGCGTGCTTGCTGTATAAACTGCTCGCTTCATGCCTTGAGTATTATGGCTTCAAATGTTGAGGCTCTATAGAAATAGTTCATGTAAGGACATGAAAGTGGATTAAAGGCTAAGGACACTTTCGGGGCAATTTTTTTATGATTGCTTTTTCCTCATTTCGGCCTAAAAATCATTTTTTCAATTAGTCTTTAGGTTTAGCAGTTTTTGAGTTACAGAGGTAAAAAAATCTGTCTATTTGTAGAATATCACTTCTCAGTCCCATCAGCTGACGGCTCATGTGAAGCCTAATCTCTGATCTCCTGACCTCATAAACTTTCCTTATAGCTAAACTCTTATCGAGCTAAGAATATGGCTTAGATAGGTTGTCCCACAAAATATATCCAGAATTTTTTAAACCAGCTGTTAGGCCTGGGCCTTATGCCATACCTCCCACTGTCTCATCTGTCATATTCTCAGCATCTCCTGCCTTGCTGCCCACTGCTGTCTCCACCAGATGTGACAGGTGCGTCCTCTGACCACGTTGCCTCCGTGCTTCATCGAATGCAGTTGTCTTATAGGGGTGCGCACCCCCGCCACTTCATGTAATTTATGCTTTTAAGGGCCCGTGCGTCCTGCCACCAGGGCCCTTGGGCGGGGTTACAAGGTTAAATAGCAGCTTTTTTCAGGAAGTTGCCGGAGCATTGAGTTACTAACGATATAGAAAAGGTGTTCTGTTCTGATCTTCTGTGTTAGACCCAGCCTGTTTGACCATTCAGTTTGCCTGCCAGCTGCATCAACTACTGGACCTGTCTGACCCTGTCTGATCCTCTGTACCACATCTAATACTGGCTTCTGACCTCTGGCTTGTCTCTGACCACGCGTCTGTCTCTGACAATCATCATCATCATCAGCTCCTGCCTTTACTCCAGTTGTCTGAGTCTGTGAGTCAGCTGTCAGCAATTTTAGCTAATCCTGTAGGTAGTGGTTCAGTTTCTCTCTTGCTGGGTTCTGTCCTGTCTCCTGTGAGAGTGCTGAATAACAGCCTAGGGGTTAGTCACTGCCATCCCTTAGTTGACACACTAATCACTGGTTTGTCCAGTCAGTCCCACCTGCTGGTCGTAACATCAGCATCTGGATCTGAAAACTTTTAAAATTTCATGTAATTAAATGTCACGGCCTATGGTGTGTTTTGTGACACTTTCCTTCACTTGGTTGCCCGTGGAAACGTGTGGTGTTGTGTGCATGTGGTGGCAGTGTATCAGCCCTATTGCTGATCCCCAGGACATGGTTGCCACGCATGCCGTTGCCCGCGGCAACAGGTGAAGTGTGTGTTTATGTGTGTACTTGCCCTTTAAGTGGCCGTCTTCCCTTGCCTTGTGTTGGAAGGGTTAACTTCCTTCTGTGTGTGATCACCTGGTGTTTCTGAGTGTGGGTGTGGCTACTTTGGGCTATAAAGCCTCTGCTGTTTTCAGTTAGCTGAGTCGTTCTTCAGCCATGGTTGCTGGAGACATCCTCCTGTTATACCATCTGCCAGTGGGGGCCACCCTTGTGGTCATAAGCTTTATGTATGGTGTTCAGTAGATGTTTCTTTGGTCTTTTTTTTATTGCAGCATATGGTTTCCTGGGTTCCCGTGTTATGTGTGTTGTTTGCTGTGTCCTTTGTGTTGTTGTGGACAGCAGCCCTTGTACATGGGTTCCAGGCTCTGTGTCTGTGGCAGGTAGGTGTGGTACTAGTTGCACTTACCTGCCATATGTCTGTTTCTGTTTCCCCTTTCTATGTAGCTTGGCCAGTGAGACCCCTGTTCCTCCGTGTCTAGGAGGAACAGGTCGTCTTACCCTGCTCCTAGTCCAGGGCCACCCTGAGGGCTAGCAGGAATATCAGGTTCCGAAATATGAGCCCTCCTACCATCAGGGTCGGCTCATACAGGCTAGGAGACAGGGTCAGTATTAGGGATTGTTTAGGAGGTGACCCGATCCCTGTCCTGGCCATGCTCTGACCATCCATCTGCTGATACCGCATGACTGAGGGTTTTCCCCATCCTCAGCCGTGACATTAAAGTATAGCCCCTAAGTTATTCAATAAAATGTATCTGGATAGCACCACATGCTGTCTCTTCATTTTTTATTTCTCTGTCCACCTCACTGACATGGACGCACATGCTCAGTTCAAACTGCAGCAGAAAGGATTTGCCTCTTGAACAGCAGCAGAAAGGACACACTCTCTGAGCTGCCAGTTTGATACAAATCTAGCAGAGCAACTAGAGCAATGAATGGGGAGATCTCTTGATCCATATGAGGTACACGGCTGGTTCTAGCTTTGTTAGTAAGAGATAGTCATGTACTGTATCCAGATTCCCCAACTCCAGTCCTCAGGGTCCACCTGCCAGTCATGATTTCAGAATATCCCACAGAATGAATACCTGTGGTAAATCCTAAATCATTGACACCAATTATATCACCTGCTCAATACTAAGGAAATCCTGAAAACCTGACCGTTAGGTGGGCCCTGAGGACCACTGTACTATATGATGTCTTACTTACTTTTTTTACATGAATCATCGGATAACCCCTTTAAATGAGTGTTTATGAGGAGATCAGGAGAAAAGACTTATGAGCGATCAGTTGACCGGACTGAGATGTGATACTCAGAAACAGACTGATTTTTTAACCCCTGTATCTCAAAAATTGCTGAACATTTTTAATAAGCACCAAATGAAAAATAAGGAGTTTAGCCCAAAATGAGTAAAATAAAAAATCATAAAAAATGACCCAAAGGTGTCCATAGCCTTTAAGGGCACAAATCAATAACATTTCAGACACCAAAAGACCCTGATACAGACCTAGAATGATAGACCTGGTTAGACAGAATAATCTTTTATTGCGTAACCCAGATGTGGCTAGAGTGCATTTCAAACGAAGGCATCTGGGATCGATTCTCATTTAAATATTGAGATTGTCTTAGATCCCAGGTGTCTGAGGTTTATTTACTAGAATCTCACCACCTTGGATATTTACAGGTATGTGACATTTAGCTACGACAATACTTTTCCCTGAAGTGTTGAATATTAATGGAAAACATCTCGCAAATCCCTGCTCAGTATTTCTTAGTGAAGTCATACCGTATATACTTCTTATTCGAGAGGCCAATTATGACTGAATACCTAATTGAGCAATATAACACTACAACTATCACTTGTGTAACATAAATTATTGCTAATTTTGTGAAAACGAAGAGCAGAACAAAAACCATCAGACACTTCTGGGAGTCAAGATCAGATAATGATTCAAATCGACCATTCATCAAAAATTTGGCTAAAATGACAAACTAATAGTATAAATGTAAGGCAACAAATAGAGATTAGAATGACTCAATGTTGTTTACTGCGGCTAAGGTTAAGTGGGCTTTCTTAATACGCATGTTAAAAATAAGAATTTCATTCTCCAGATACTGACCTGCCTTCTTGTGTCTGTCTTACGGATCACTAATTATGGCATTTTCTCTCAGAAATGATGATGTTCTAAATTAGAACTGTGCCTCTTGGCAATTACAGATTTGCATACATTTAAATTGGGCAATCATTAATGCACATACAAGAAAAAATAATTCCTTCAATTGGTGTATTGCTAGGATATACTGATCTCCATAATATAAAAACCACCTGCCTAACATTGCGTAAGTCCTCCTTTTGTCACCAAAACAGCTCTTACCTATCAAGGCATGGACTCCACAAGACGTTCAAAGGTGTCCTGTAGTATTTGGCACCAAGATATTAGCCTTTGATCCTTTAAATCTGACTTTGTTTTCCAGCACATCCCATAGATGGTTGATCAAAGTCAACACCATAGCCTATTTATAATGTTCTTCAAACCATTCCTGATCACTTTTTGCAGTATCATATGGTGAATTGCTCTGTTGAAAGAGGAAACTGCTATTAGGGAATTCCATTAAAGAGGACCTGTCCCCTCCACTAACATGTCTGTTTTAGCAAAGACTTGCATTCCCCAACAACTCTGAAGCATCTATTGTTATGACTCTATGTTGTGCCATTCCTTTATTATTCTTGCATGCGCCAAAACTCTCAGTAATGGATCATGCACAAGATTATCATTTCCTTGCAAGATTGTGGCCAGGTTAATCTGCGGGCACATTAGGGAATCATCTGTAGAGGAACGTTCCTTCACAAACGTAAAAATTTGTTCTGATGAACGAATAAATTTGTACAAATTGATCAGCTTCTCTCTATATGAATGTAACATCTACATGAATTCAGCAGTGGACAAGCGTTAGCTTGGGTTCTCTGACGGATCTTCACCTACGCAACTCCATATGCTTTGTGTTATCTAACATCTTTCTATCATAGCTGCAGAAAGACCTTAAGGAGCCGATGCAGAGGATGGGAGTGGTAGTGGCATTTATGAAGTGTTGTGTCACTGTGTGCTCCCTCAGGCTGTTGCTCCCTGGAGATCGGTGCAGTGGAAATGTTTGAAGAACATATAGCAGTCTCTTTTTACTAAATGCAGCATATAACTTTTGGTACATTCAATAGCAGTGGATTTAAAGTGTAACTTCTGGCACCAGGAAGGAATTATGGACACAGGTTGGATGGCTGGAAGTTAGCACTTTAGGGTGAAGATACCATTATCAGGTCTAGACTTTAGCTTTCACTGACCTAGTAGCAGACTTAGGTGATGAGTATCTGAGCCGTAGTCCCTCACCTTACTGCAGTGTCTATTATGTAAGTGTTTAGCTATTCATGTCTGCTGTCTTGTCTCTCAAATATTTTCTTCAGGCTCACTTGAGTTGGTCTCTCTGGAGAATCTCCAACAAAAGCAGGAGCTTTGCAGTGTGCTTCCTCTCCCTTCTGTATTGCAGCAGCAACTTCACCTCCTGGCAGGAAGCAGGACCAGCCCACTCCTACCAAGAGAGGAGGAGCAGTGTGGCTAGCCATGTTCCTGGAAACCTGTTGCCAACCATATTCATACTGGTAGTTACTACCAAATAACATGAAAAATACATAATAATACAATACATAACTATTTACAAAAATTGCAGATACCTCCAGGTCTGGGGAACTGCACAGCCAGCATTAAAGGGGTTATTCAACAGTAAAAACACCCCCCACAATGCCCGGGCCTTTTCTATGGAAGATACTTATCCGGTCTCAGGAACCCGCGTCCCTCCGGATCCTTGCACGCAGATCAAAACATCCAGCGATGGGGGGATGCAGCCAATAGAAGGCCACGATGTTGACCAGCCCAGTTGCATCACACGTATCTTTCCATAAACTCAGAAGTTTGTGTGAGTGTGAAACATGACATGAAATCAAACAAAAAAAAAACATTTCTGCCACTGTTACTAATTACACTTGGTTCTCAAATTGACACACACCCACAAAGAGGAAAGCCACAAAAAAACATACAGATGGGTGAAAGAAACATAGTGAGCACACACAAATCAAATGTAAATTAATTCAGTGCTTTATGATACAACATAGAAAAGGCTGACAAGGATTAAAAACACTTAAAAAGTACAACTAGTTCCAACAAATAGACCACACAAAGAATATGAAATTATCAAAGCTACTGAAATTTATATCTGCAAAACATGAAACCAAACGTAGATTATGCAAAAAAAATGTAACCCCTTAGTGACTATCAATACACCTTTTTACGGTAGTGACAATGGGGTCTAAGGCTAGGACAAAACTTTTTAGGGTGGCCTAGCCTAAGCGCTACACTGGTCCCCCATGTAGTGAAGAGCAGGAGCTCAGCTTCTCTTATGACTGCTAGGCTCCTGCTCTAATAACCCAGATCGCCAGAAGCACTGATCCTGGCCTTTTAACCCATTTGATGCCACGGCCAAAAGCAACAATGGCAACTAAGTGTTTTCAGAGGGAAGGAGCTCCCTCTGTCAGCCATCAGCACCCCTATGAATTAGAATAATTGGAACTGGAATCCTATTGACAGCATACTACACTGCATTCATGAGTAGCACAGTGTATTATGGAAGCAATTGGAGGATAACCTGTCAAAGTCCTCTTGTGGGACTAATACATGGTAAAAAAATAAATAAAATGTATTTAAAAAAATCTAAGTTTCAAAAGCACAATTTTTTTTCTAATAAACAAATTATTTTTAACGAAAAAAATAAATAAATAAAATCCCATCCATATATTTGTTATTGCCATATCCATGTGGACCTGAAATATACAATGATCATGTAGCTTATCCTGCACGATGAACGATGTAAAAAAAAAAAAAAAACAGAATTGCTGTTTATTGCTTGTTCACCAACAAAAAAGGCTACCAGCACTTCAGGGGTTAATTTGCCATATTTCTGTAATGGCGCCGCTTCTTCATGCCCTTCAGAAGCTGGAAAACACAGGAACTCCCTCTCAGGAGCGCAAAAATGCCGAATACGCCCCTCTAGAAGTAGATAAACTTAAATCGGGCCCACCATGAACTCTGCACTGCAAGCTCAGGGAGTGAAGACTCCTCCCCTTTAGGCTCCACCCTTACTTCCTGCACTCATCATGACAGAGGGAAACCAATATGGCTGCCGCACTCAAGCCCACTTCCGTGGAGGCAACGACTCCGACTGAGAAGGCCCCGGAGGGAACAACTATACTTGAGCCTTCACCGCCTGGCCAAGGGACCAGTGGGACAGCACTGGATCAAGCCGCATATCTGCAATGACAGTAGCACAGCAGGACGAGGCACTGGAACCGGCCACCTGGCCACAACCTCAGGTAGTAACCAACCTGTTCCCTGAGGCCCCGGTCCAGCCTGCAGCTGCCCCTGCACCGTGCCCGGTAGTCCCGGAACAGGTCACCAGACCCCAGGAGGTCCCCATAGTGATCCCTGAACTCCCTGCAGGCCTCAACTCTACAGGTGGGGCAAATAAATAACTTAGTACTGAATTTCAGTCCCAGAGTACAAGGATGCGTCCAACCCAGGGAGGTCCGTAAGGTGTCCCTCATCATGCCGATTGACACGGTGGAGGCGGCCGGAGCTCCCACTACGCTGCCAAGAGAGAGCACTCCTTCCCTGTCGTCACCACCACTGGCGATACCTTTGCCAGAGCCACTACAGCCAGGAGTTCTGAGCCCTTCTGCCCCGGCAGGAGTTCCCGATGTACAGCAGCTCACCGTAGCTTTGACCAGGCTCACTACCCAGACAGTACCAGAAACCGCCACAATAGGTCAGTGGAGCTCCATCACAGCAGCCAGCCTGAGCTACAAGATGCAAGAGCGCCCTCTTGTGTTCCTCAACAGTTCCAGCAGAAGAGGTCACCTGGCAGGATGACCTTGCCCGATGGAAAGCCTGCAGGTGGAGTAAATTACAGGACTTGCTAAAGAGAGCGGAAGAACGGAAAAAGATAGAGAGGATGTTTAGTGGAGAAGATGACTTGTCAGAAAGAAGAAAACACATAAAAACATATAAAGAAATTGTGGAGGAAAAAGAGCACAGAGAAAGGGAATTGTATAAAGCCTCCAAGTCTTCTTCTCAGCCACTTGCTGATACAGCACACCTGATATGACTCTATCAGATCCGGCAGCCACTGAAAGTGCCCTATCCACCAGTGAGGAGTCCACTGATACTGCTTCACGCACTCCAGAGCCACCACCAACTCCGGAGCCCCTTGCTATGAAAGACCAAGGGTCTGTCCTTTATTGCTGTCCAAAGAACCTGTCGCCTACAAAGAAAAGGCCAAGGCCTACAAAGGATCCTTCAGAAGGGGGTGAAGCTGCAGTTCCAAGTCCTGCCACAGAAAGTCACCAGGGGAACACAGATGAAGTTTCTGCTGGAGTTACAGCTGCTGAGAGCACACAGTTCAAAGAAGAATCTTTGCGTCCTCAAATATGGGACCCAGGAGGAAGATTTACAGACTTTCCTGTGAGGAAAACTACCCACTGTGGCAATTACCCACCTTGTGTGGATTACAATTATCTCTATTGTTTCCTGTGGATTACAAGTGACTTTTATTTGTTTCCAGAGGATTCCAGGAACCTTATGGATTTTTTGTTCCTGTGTACAGTCAAGCACTTCAAGAAAAAGGACTTAAGTCATATTTGAGCATATTATTGAATATTGATTGCACTGATATTTGCATAATGTTTTTGCACTAATTTTATTACCATGTTTACAGGTTAAGCAATGTTCAAATATTATATGCCCATTGTGTGTATTGTTTTCTAGGTGCCACAATGTGACCTTCATGCACTTATTGTGATACTGCACTTAACCTTTGCACTTAGCTAGATCAGTAGCACCTTACTTTTGTATGCCTTGCTTACAGCTCTTGTTCTCTCCCCCCCCCCCCCCCCCTTTAAATGGACTGCCTATTTGGACTCTTAATACTAATGGCCTACACCCGGTGTTATATGCCCATAGGTAACCAGGGTAAGACCAAGTGGTAAGTCCTGGCAGGTCTAGTAACTACACGGGTAACCCCATTGTTTCGGGAATGGTTAGAGGAGTTTTTGACCCCTCCTTCCCATTTGTTATTTGTTCAGGATTGCTCTCATCCTGAGGTGTCTTCCAGGAGTTCCATGGGATTACTATACCCTCCTGCTGTGAATGCCAGAAGTGCATTGAGAAGCTGATACCTCCCCCTTCTGTGCCTTTGCCTAAGGTAGGCCATAATTATATTATGTGCATGTTCTAATAATGGCGCGATCAATCATATATTGACATCATTTGAATTTTGGTGTTCAAAATAAATTTGCAAACAAAAGACATTGGTGTGCCGTGGATTATCTACCTATTACGTGACTGAAGTCCTCCGCGAGCACCCATTACATATAGGTGTGCGGACTCCACAATTTCCTTCATTTTTGCCTAAGGTGTAGGCCTCCACCTTAGAGCCATTTTAGCTACCCATAGTCACCATAGTCACCATAGTGATAGTGCTATAAGCCTAATATTTTGACTTTGGTGCAGGGAAGGGAATACAGGATAAAGCCACCCTTCTATTTTCGGACAATTCTTAAATATGTCAATAACAATATGACATACAAATACGAACTCACAGTAGAGGAATGTTAATAATGGTTTCTAAAGTGTTTCCACTTTGTCTTTACTTTTATTTCTTCTTTTAAATATTAATTTTCATAATTTTCTTTTTGTATTATTTTCGGACAATTCATTACATAAGGGTTGGATTGCAGAGTAAATACACCCCCATGCTTCCTTTGGTGTTTACAGAGCTCAGAACATTTCAGTTAGTCAGTAGTGATTGCTTAGTGCAGACCTTTGGTTCACTGAGTATACCGAGAGGGAAACTGTTACTTAGGACACCCTACTCATGTGGGCAGGATCCTTAGGGTAGCCGTTTCATGTTTGTCTTTGTATGTCTTATATGTATTTCATGCAGCACTTTGTATTAATTTGGGTACCCCAGAGCTTGCTCTCTCCTCCTAAGCATAAGCCGAGGGTGGCTTAACTCAAAGTAAGGGGAAATGTAACACCCCAGAGTTGTGTTACTACACTCCTCTACCCCGCTACTATCTGTTAAGAGCCTTTACACTGTCATCAGATATAATTTATATTATGTCTTCACAACTGTGCATGTAAAACTATGTTAAATGTAAATTTCCTTGTAATTTTCCATGTTCACCAGCAGGTGGCAGCAATGCATTGGTAAGGAACTAGTTATAGTTTAGTGTATCTAGGCTGGAATGTATTATTCCAGCTCCCCCTCTGTGGCGGTGTGGACTACTCCCACATCCTGCAGGATGAATGGAGAAGGAAGTTAGAGTCAGTGTGCCAGCCACCCCTGTTGGGGAAGGCTGTGTGATAGAGTTCAGGATTCCCCCTGTATAGGGAATAAAGCCAGGGTCTTGTCTCGGCTGAGACATTGATCAAATCCCCAGCCTGAGAACTTGCAGCCTCAGCTGGATGAGAAGAAAGCAGACAACCTCCAGAGTTCCAGGGCAAAAGTATTCCTTGAGAGCCTATCTGTGAGTAAAGTCCAGAGACCTAGGAGAAGCCATATTCTTCCTCAGCTAGTCAGTCCCCACAAAGCAGAAGTAAAGAGAAGTGCAGAAGATAAATTCCTGCCACAATTACAGAGCTACTAAGCAGACATCTTTTCCTGCAAGCTCCAGATTTATAGTGCAGAAAATGTATTCCTGCCAACCATTGCCAAAACCTGCTTGGACCAGAGACCAAAGCTGTATACTGCTTGGATACAAGTTATCTTCAGTAAAAAAAATGTTTGAACTTCATCTAAAGGTCTGGACATCAATTTCTGCTGCAAAATTCCTCTATTACTCCAACTATCACTACACTCAAATTTATTGCAAGTGAGCCAGGAGTCCAGCTGTACCCAGGTAGGAGACACCGTTGACACCATTATCACCACCTATAGAGACATTATAGGCCATTACACCACTCTGGCATTCCTAACCTGGGACGTGCGTTATAACACCTTGGGAGGGCCCTGTGATAGTACCCTGCGCACGCTGCAATTGGCGTCATGAACAAACTATAGACTATTAACCACCCATATCCTGACCCACTGCATAAGTGGCATCGGCAAAGCAGCCATATCAAATTGCCCAATACTTTGCTCATCTCTAATCATTATCAAATCACCTATATAGTGTGAGGATGAAGGATCGCTATTTGCATTCGCTTGTCCTCATACAGCTGCATTGTTTCTGAGTAGCAGATCACTGTTTAGATCACACAATCTGCTGCCCAGAAATGATAATTTATGTGCCTGCATTAGCAATCATCTCACCCGATTAGCGAACATTTCACTCGTTCATCGGGTGATCGGCTGCCCATTTAGAGAAGGTTCAAGAAAGCGCACAATAGGGTAGTACATTCGATTAGATGGTAACAAAGGTGTACACTAAAGGCTCACCTTGCGGGGTTGTGCTAATATAGGCACAACCCTATTGAAGGCTTGTCACACAAGAGTCGGTCCTTGGGTGTGCTGCCGCAGGTCGGGGTTCCTACAGAAGTGATGTCCAGTCCCTCCCTTTTTGGCTGAAAATAATTTTTTCAATTGGCCTTTATTAAAAATATTGAGCAGTTTTGTCACAAAGGGTTAACTGTTTTTTTAGCTGTGTGACTGGTACTTGGTCATCTAATAAACCTTATCTCTAAATTACTAAGATGTCATAAACACTTATTTAAGTCACTTTCTTATCAGTACGAAAAAAGGAAGCCATATTTTTAATGAAGACCAATTTAAAAAATGTTTTTTTAGCTCAAAATGAGTACCATGCAATCATTTTTAAAAATTGTCCTCAAAGGTGTACATAGCCTTTAAATTCTTCTAGAAGAAAAATTATTGTGTAACATAACTCTTTTTAGGCTAAAAGCAGTTCATACATTTGTAAACATGGGATAAATGAATGGTGTGGAGGGCACTCCAATATTTGGTGTTGCAAGGAAACGTACAATATTATACTGTATATCTAGAGATATTTATTCACAATATATTAACAATAAAATCTGAATATACTTCAAAGGGAAATACACAAGTATAAGGATAAAAAATGTAAAATGTGCAAATGCCATGTGGGACATCACGTTGGACGCCGAAGCGGTGCAGCAAATACAGCACATCGGCTGCAGCGACACTTTGGCTGTATAGTATACTGGTCATACAAAAGGACTGGTAATGTAACAATTCATACATGTTACACTAACCACTAATATTTGGAGACTGTTAAATAATGTCCAGCAATAACGCTGAAGGACTAACCACAACTACTAATTGCATTGCTATACAGAAAGGACATTCATCTTATCTTTTCTGACACAGTATTCCTACACAGAGGCCAACCTGCACTGTGGTGTGGTATATAAAGAGTATGGTATAAAACTAATCGGGTATATAGGAGCTATGTGATTATACTGTATGAATGAATATAAAATGCATTTTTCATATTATATATAGTACTGTCTATACCTATCTCATTCATCAAAAATAAAAAAATTTGATTTGCTCTTTTATTCAAGAAAGATTATATATCAGTCTGATACTCAGTCATCATAGCATGTTTAATATATACCCCATATTATGATATATTTGCAAATCATGGGCTCTTTAAGAATGGGATACAGATTGTAACATTATATTAAAGTGTATAGATATTTTCCTTTATCATATATCTAACCTATTGATATTGCTATGACAATTCCTATGCTCAACTTTTTACTTTTTTATACTGTTTAATTTTTTTGCTATTTTTTTTATTTTTTGTTACTTTTTCATTTGTTTGCACATTTTATATTTTAAAATGTTTTATCTTTATATTTGTGTATTTGCCTTTGAAGTATATTCAGAGTTTATTGTTAATATCTCCAAATACATAATATTGTACGTTTCCTTGCAACACCAAATATCGGAGTGCCCTCCGCACTGTTCCCTTTATCCTATATTTAGATCTTAGTAACGGCAGAGGCTGTGCCATGGAGAGAGCACCTACTCTGTGGATTGGGGACGGCAGAGCCACTGTAACTAACTAACATTTGTAAACATGTTAACCAGATGTGGTCTTTAGATATTGGCATCAAAGAAAAACATTAAAAGCAACTTGCAATCCAGCAAGTTAAAAAGTCTGCAGCCTTTCAGTTCATTTGGGAGGGTATTGTAAGGTTACTCACAGTGCTAGGATGAAGCCTTGGCTTTCACTCTTTCCCACATTTCATCTTCTGCTACTTTTGTCTTTTTGTATTTCTTCTCTAAAGGGTTGCTCAATGATTTTCATGGAATAAAGAAACCCAAATTGTACATCAAGACACATTTCTATCATATTCCCACACAGTTAATAGAATAAAAGTTTTTTCCCCCCACCTGCCAGGTTTAATGTTTTTTTTTAAGGTGCCGACAAAATGAAATCTGTAATGTCATATTATATCTTCATTGTACCTATGTAAGGGCCGAGTAAATCTAATTTCCTTCTTGCATTTGTTTCCACTCTATCCAAAGTGCTTTTTGCTAGGCGACAATTAGTGCACAACTGAATGCAACTTACTTGTTTTAGTCTAAAGGCCAGAATTGCTTATAGGGAGAGCAAGACAAAAATATCCATTGCTTAGATGCCTCAACCACTCGGTTGTCTCCAGCCCTTCTAAATTTCCCAGTAGCTAGATTTCATGTGTACCTTCAACAGTATAAGGGTCCGGCCACACGGCATGCAGTTTTGGAAGCCAAAACCAGAAGTAAACTAAAAAAATAGAAGTCATATCTATCTTGTATACTTTTCTCCTTTTATGATCCAATCCAGATATTAGCTTCCAAAACTGCATGCAGAATCCATGATTCTGAATTTATGTGCTTCCACAAAATACAACTGTATTGTTTCCATGTGTCATCCGTTTTTCAAAGACTAGAGGAGGAAAATGTCATTATTTTAGCCCCAACCCCCCTAGAAACCCCCCTAGGAAAATCATGTGATTGCCCCAGCGCCATTTCCTACTGTTTTCACAGTGGGAGAGTTCTTTTAGATTCTCCTGCTTGACATTGGTTTCTGTTGATTTCTTCCCAATCAATATGTCGAAAACCCCTGTGGTTGAGGTCCTCCTATACTGTCTTCTTTCTCTGTCATAGAGACAGCAGTCAGCTATTCTGGATGAGGAGCCAAGAAGGAGGTGCAGGGCTGCCCCCATTATCTCTCAGCGGTTCAGGAAAGAACACTTCAGTACCCGGTACACCAACCTGCGGCAGCATCCTGAGAAATTCCACAGTTACTGTTGATCTCCTGCTGGCATCTCTGCATCCTGGCCACACCTTTGAGGACACCACCATGAGGGGCAGCATTACTCCAGAGGAAAGTCTCATCGTCACCCCGAAGAAAAGACCCTTTCACCCTCATTTTCCATCATGTTGACATTTGCATCACTGCTCTTTGGTTTCCCATTGGCGAGCTCTATGTTCTCTCGGATCCTTCGTCATGCTTGTGAAGTCATCTGGCAGCAACTCCGTGAAGTGGTGATGCCACAGCCCAAGGCAGAAGATTATTAACCTACAAAAGGCCACCTGTAGACTAGACAGCTACAATTACCACTCGTAAAACATCCAAGGTAAACCAAAACGAACAAGTGGAGATGATGTATAAAAGTATAAGTTTATTATAAAGTATAAAAGATGGAGAAACTACAGAATGACATACAAAGATACAGGGAAGCGCAGGGTCACTGACGCCAAAAAACACCAATGTATCTGTGAGATATAACACACAGACAGGTACAATCCATGAGAATAATAATAATGAAAGCTCAGGGATAACCAGGATGGCCAAGCAGCAAGGTCACCGCAGTAAAACTATGCACAGATTGTGCAAGTGACCATACCCGGTGAACCGTGAGCTTTCTCACACATGACACAGTGCATAACTATCTAAACCGACCGTAGTGATAACAAGTACTCGATGTAAGAGTCGATATCTCAGTCAGGAAGAAGATGGTAACAGTATGCACAACGGATATATAGGGGACTCACTATGGATATAAGCGGAAATCCCAATGGGCGGTGTGAAGTAATGCTAATGCCAGAACGTACCTGAGGACATGGTGGTAGATTGACTGTCGGACCCTGAGCGCGTAACCTCGACGCGCGTTTCACCTTACGGCTTCGTCAGGAGGTACTAGATTATGTGCAAGCAGGGTATATATAGGATGAAATGGGAGTGGGTGGGTAGGGAGAAATTACCTCCATATGAGGCACCTGCGGTCCACATACTCGGGCGCGGAAAACTCCATGATGCAAGACGCCATCTCTCGGCGCGTCCACATCTGCTCACCGCGCATGCGCGGCACTTACAGACGTCACGGAGCGCATCGAGATGGCGCCGTGTAGCGCATGCGTAGTCCGCGACCCAGTGGAACGCAGGTGACCCGCAACTAACAATGGATGAACGGAGGGCCAAAAAGCATCATAATCGCGTAAGTGGCAATGACGCTGTTCCGGAATCCACACTACATATATCCATATTGAGTCCCGTATACGATAACATGGGCCTGGAACCAGCAAAAGTACTCACAGTGACGTGAAAAGTATATAATAAATACAAAATAGTATATACTATGTGTATGTGTGTGTGTGGGACAGAGCATGTTCATATGCAAATGATGGCTCTAGCCCACGCACATAAAAAAATAAAAGTGAAAAGACAAACAGAAGAGACGTATCTCAGGGGTCCATAAGATTGGAACCAAAGTGCCATATATCAAGGGTCCATATAATTGGAAACAAGGTGCCATATATCAGGGGTCCATATAATTGGAACCAAAGTGCCATAATTACATAGTGAAATAAAGCATTATATATAAAGACATAATTTATTATATATAAAAAAATATGCTATAAAAAGTGATAAATAAAAATGAAGAATAAAAAATAAATGAATAAATGAATAAAAAATAAATAGATGAATGCATGCCCCATACATTATATATCGTAAATGCAAGAAAATCAAATATCACGTACATAATTAAATAGCCATGATTAAAATAGCCAAATTGACAATGCAGTATACAATAACCATGATTGAAATGGTGGTCCAGTACACAGTATATATCAATGAGTTACATGATTAAGGACTAATCCGTATAGAATGGATGAAGTTACTTATATAACTGTTCATCAAAACATGATAATTCCGGACTCATCCTATCTTCATTATCAAAAAATATATGGGCATACAAAATTTATTATACATAAACAAAAAATGACCATCAGTGAATACAAGGAATTTTTTCTGATGAATGGATGAACTAAGTACGCTGGTATTGATAGAGGCCACCTCATTGGCCCATCAAGACCGAGATATGGGGTGGGAGCACCAGAGGCGGCACCACGGGCGGCAATGGCCGCCAGTGGGGTCGACCCAGGAACTCCCAGCCCAACAAGGCCTAGGGAATTCAAAATGTGTGGGGCAAGAATAGCTCAAATATGGGGTGGAACATCCAGAGCGGACCTTGACTCAGAAGTGTCCGAATAGTCATAAGCAATTATGGAGCCAACCGAAATATTAGAGACATGTTGAAACAATGCAATGGATTAAGTTCTAACTAGTTTCCTGCATATGTCTAGTAGTTCATATCTGGTATTGTCCCACGTGTCGATCGTATTCTCCCATGGCTGATAACGGAGTCCATTGCCACCAAATCCCACAAAGGAACTGAGTGTATGAATCTCAAGAAAGAAGAAAAAGACATATAATATTACAGTGACGAAAAAATATATATATAAAAAACAATAACATACCCTGCAATTAAAATTTGCGCGATGTTCATAGGAAGGAGGAAAAGCTGTTAAAATTATTGAGGCCATGGGGTGTAACAGTATCCAGGGTGACTATCCATTTAGTTTCCCTGCGGAGTAGAGCCACTCTAACATTCCCGCCTCTGGATCCTAAATGGATTCTGTCAATGCCTTTAACCGTTAGTCCCCCTGGATCGGATCTATGGAACTTACAAAAATGTTGTGGGACTGCCTGTAGCACTTTCCAGTCTCTCTCAGGTGTCTCTGCAGCTGACCGAATCTTGCAGATATGTTCCAATACCCGTACCTTGAGGGCTCTTTTGGTCATGCCGATATAAAACAAATTGCATGGGCATGTGATCTGGTATATCACTGCCTCTGTATTGCAATTGATATGGTGTACAATCTTAAAGTTCTTGGAACCAGAAGAGTCGCAAAAGGCAGTGGAACGGGCCATATATTTACAAGCAGCACAGGATCCGCAGGAGAAAGAGCCCCAACTGGGGCCCTTACTCCCGAAGATGCCTCCTACGGGTCTTGGTACATAATGACTCTTGGTGAGGATGTCGCGCAAATTGCGCGACCTTCTCCAAGTGATCTGGGGGTATGCCGAGAGGCTCACTGCCAGGTCACCATCCGTTTGCAAGACCGGCCAGTGTTTGCGTAGAATATACTGTATGAACTTCCACTTGTTGTTAAAAGGGGTGATAAATCTCACATTAGTGTCTTTTTTGGTTTTATGCTTAATTCTACTCACCAGCAGAGAGTCTCTTGATGTTTTTTTGGCTCTCTCATAGCCCCGCTGGATCGTGTTGAACTGATATCCTCTTTCGAGGAATCGCTGCGTCAGAGCTGAGGCCTGCTGATCGAAATGCTCCTCGTTGGAACAAATCCTGCGAGTTCTTAAGAATTGCCCTGTGGGTATTGCCTGTATCGTATTTGGATGGTGAGCAGAGGAGGCGTGGAGAAGGGCATTGACAGCTGTGGACTTCCTGAAAAGATCAGTGGACAAGTATCCATCAGGACCCTTTATAATCATTATGTCCAGAAATTCAACATTCGTAAGACTGTATTTCCAGGTAAGTTTAATATTACGCGTGTTCTTATTTAGACGGGCCAAGAAGTCTTCTAAGGCAGGAATAGTATCATGCCATAAGAAGAACACATCGTCTATATACCTCGACCATAGGAGTGCGGCATCATATCCAGGTGTATCGTGAACCACCTCCCTCTCCCACAGCCCCAGGAACAAGTTGGCATATGAGGGGGCACAAGATGCCCCCATTGCTGTCCCCTGGAGCTGTAGGAAGAGGCGGTCCTTAAAAAGAAAATAATTATGCGTCAGTGTGAATTCCAATAACGCCAGAATAAATTCAATCATATCATTTTCATAATCGGTCATAACTAAAAAGGATCTAGATGCTCGCACTCCCTGGTCGTGGTATATAGACGTGTATAGCGATTCAATATCGCATGTGACGAGAACCAAGTCATGATCGACGTGGATTCCGTTCAACCGTCTCAGCATATCGGTCGTATCTTTTACGAAAGATGGGAGGATCTCCACACTTTTCTGAAGAAAAAAGTCGATGAACCTCCCTACGTTAGTGCACAGACAGGGTGGGTTTGACGGGAAAATCAACCCGCAAACCCTCCATCATTTTTAGGGTAATAATACCCTGGTCATGAGCATCCCTCAGGATGTCATCAAGTTCCTTCTTATAGATCAAGATGGGGTCTCTCTCAATCCTTCTGTAACATCGTTTATTGTTGAGTTGCCGAAAAGCCTCCTTTTCATACAACTGCACAGGCCATATCACGACATTGCCCCCCTTGTCAGCGGGTTTTATCACCACCTCTTTAAGTTCTTGATGTTCACGCAGTGCCTGTCTCTGTGAGCGTGTCAAATTATCACCCCTAATGTATGGGTGATCGATATTAAGGTCACGTTTGACAAGCTTCACAAAGACATCCACTGCGGGACATAATGTTTTCGGGGGGAACGTCTGTGAGCGTCTGTGCAGATGTGTGGGAGATCTACTAGGTGTAGTTTCTACTTGATCATCCAAAAGGGATTCCAGGTCTCTAATCGCCTGCCTCTCAGCTGGTGACATGGAGGCGGTAGCTTCCTGGCCACGATTAAAATATTTTTTAAACAGTAATTTCCGGGCGAATAGTTCTAAATCTTTGACTACTTCAAAGTAGTCAAATCTGCCAACCGGAGAGAAAGATAAACCTTTCTGCAAAACCTGTTGTTGTGCTAAGGTGAGATTGATGGTAGAGAGATTTATTACCTTTAGTTCTTTGCTCTCTTCCCTCGGCCATTCCCGTTCCAATGTTTCCGCTTGTGTACTGGGGTGCGTAGATTGTAACCTACCCTTTCGGGATCCGGACCACGGACAGTGGCCGGGCGTCCTTCTAAAAAAGACCCGCCACATTCTTCCTCGGACAAAGAGGATGCTAGAGATTGAGATCGTGAACGGGATTCGGGTCTAAGGTTCGTGCGATGCCACTTAAACACCTTATTTTGCTGATAATCTCCCAGATCTCTCTGGAATTTCTTGGTTTTAATCGACTGAATTTCCCGTTCCCACTTAGCTAGATCTTCCTCAAGACTTTTATCAAAAGCATCCAGATGCTCCTTGGTCAGGAGTTGCTGGATGCTGTCCTTGTGGCCGTCAATGTCCTTCTCCACAGCCTCCAATGATCTCCGATCCGCCCCAATTAGCAATTCAATTAAGGTCTGTGAACATTTCGTGAGAGTTTCCTCCCATTTCGTGATAAATGTAGGGTCCTCACCCTCCAAACTGGGGAAAATCTGGACCCGAAGTCCCCGTGGTACAATGTTCCTATTAAGGTAATTCTCTAGGGAGGCCTTGTTCCACCACAGCTTGGTCCGTTTTTTAAGGGCCTCTCTGAGTTTATGCTTTAACTCCTTGCTATCACATTTCTCCGTATCTTGCACTGTAGTGTCGCCAAAAACTGATCCCAATTGTGACACCCAATTTTTGTCACGCGATCAATAATCCATGTATGAGGAATTGCCTATGAATATATATATGCAATACTATTAACCTACAAAAGGCCACCTGTCAACTAGACAGCTACAATTACCACTCGTAAAACATCCAAGGTAAACCAAAACGAACAAGTGGAGATGATGTATAAAAGTATAAGTTTATTATAAAGTATAAAAGATGGAGAAACTACAGAATGACATACAAAGATACGGGGAAGCGCAGGGTCACTGACGCCAAAAAACACCAATGTATCTGTGAGATATAACACACAGACAGGTACAATCCATGAGAATAATAATAATGAAAGCTCAGGGATAACCAGGATGGCCAAGCAGCAAGGTCACCGCAGTAAAACTATGCACAGATTGTGCAAGTGGCCATACCCGGTGAACCGTGAGCTTTCTCACACATGACACAGTGCATAACTATCTAAACCGACCGTAGTGATAACAAGTACTCGATGTAAGAGTCGATATCTCAGTCAGGAAGAAGATGGTAACAGTATGCACAACGGATATATAGGGGACTCACTATGGATATAAGCGGAAATCCCAATGGGCGGTGTGAAGTAATGCTAATGCCAGGCTCTTTCTCCTGCGGATCCTGTGCTGCTTGTAAATATATGGCCCGTTCCACTGCCTTTTGCGACTCTTCTGGTTCCAAGAACTTTAAGATTGTACACCATATCAATTGCAATACAGAGGCAGTGATATACCAGATCACATGCCCATGCAATTTGTTTTATATCGGCATGACCAAAAGAGCCCTCATGGTACGGGTTTTGGAACATATCTGCAAGATTCGGTCAGCTGCAGAGACACCTGAGAGAGACTGGAAAGTGCTACAGGCAGTCCCACGACATTTTTGTAAGTTCCATAGATCCGATCCAGGGGGACTAACGGTTAAAGGCATTGACAGAATCCATTTAGGATCCAGAGGCGGGAATGTTAGAGTGGCTCTACTCCGCAGGGAAACTAAATGGATAGTCACCCTGGATACTGTTACACCCCATGGCCTCAATGAATTTAACAGCTTTTCCTCCTTCCTATGAACATCGCGCGAATTTTAATTGCAGGGTATGTTATTGTTTTTTATATATTTTTTTTTTCGTCACTGTAATATTATATGTCTTTTTCTTCTTTCTTGAGATTCATACATTCAGTTCCTTTGTGGGATTTGGTGGCAATGGACTCCGTTATCAGCCATGGGAGAATACGATCGACACGTGGGACAATACCAGATATGAACTACTAGACATATGCAGGAAACTAGTTAGAACTTAATCCATTGCATTGTTTCAACATGTCTCTAATATTTCGGTTGGCTCCATAATTGCTTATGACTATTCGGACACTTCTGAGTCAAGGTCCGCTCTGGATGTTCCACCCCATATTTGAGCTATTCTTGCCCCACACATTTTGAATTCCCTAGGCCTTGTTATCACTACGGTGAAAATCTACATAATGCTCTGGGAAAGACGGCCATTATCTGTCGAATAATTTAGAAGGGAATTGAAGGAGGAAGATAGGATTAAAAATTAGAGTTGGAATACCTGTATGGTATAAGAAAACTATTTGAAAAATGATCCCTAGAAGGCTGATTATATATTTAATGCGGATATTAGTGGAAACTTGAAGATGTTTAATTTGAGTATAGGGAGTAAGAAGTTGCTCTTGTATGTGTGTATATTTTGTTTATATTTTAAAGGCGACTACACCTAATGAATTGTTGATTTTAAAGCCATGATATAAGATTTAAATTGCAAATTATATTGATCGGAATCACACCCACTGGTATAACGAGACAGCTGGGCTATTTAAAAGGCTCAATGGTGAGCATGCTCAGTCATTGCCCCTGAAGAAGCGAGGCAGCGAAACCCGGGTCGGGCAGGATTGTGACGATCTACTTGTATTTTATGCCTTTTGTCTACTGATCTGTTTAAGTAGAATAAAACCTTTTAAAGATAAGATTCTCAAGGGTGCTTCACTATTTTTCGTATCATCTTAAACTCTGTAGAGGAGGAGATCTGGGAGGATCGTATTCCTTGGCATTGAGGAAAGGGTGGACACCCTTGTATCATTCACCTGTAACCGGAACACATAGTGTCCAGCAGCGCGGTTCCAAAACCTATTGATTTGTTATCACTACGGTCGGTTTAGATAGTTATGCACTGTGTCATGTGTGAGAAAGGCAGAAGATTATCTACAAATCACCGAGGGCTAATATAATTCAGCGCAGTTTCCAAACTGCATTGGGGCATTGGATGGCAAACAAATCTGTGTTAAGAAGCTGCTTAATCATGGTTCCAGTACATCAATTATAAGCAATATTTTTCAGTGGTGCTGTTGGCCTTGGCTAACAGTAACTATAAAAGTAAGTAACTATAGGTTTATGATTGTGGCTATTGGAGCCTATGGTGGAACATCTGATCCCCATATCTTCTGTGCTTCGAGAATGGGTGAATGGTTTCAGGCCAACCAGCTTGCCCTTGCAGAGCTCAGAAGACTGCTTGGATCTGCAGGACCACTGGCTCCATTTGTGATTGTGGCTGACGAAGGGTTTGTGTTGTCACCCCACATGATGCGGGCCTTAAACTATCGGTTAAAAAAGGTCCATCGGGATGTAGAGTGTGCATTTGAAATACTTGTGTTCATGTCATCCTTACAGAAGGATCGGGAGAAGGCTATCCTGACGAGTCAAGTCTGTGTGTTTCTAACCAACTTCATCAGGATTCACAATACTTTCTCAGATGCTGACCTGGACTAATATCTGACATCATCATCTGTTGGTTTGGACCAGACCCTGCGTGGACAACCTGTAAAGTCGGCAGATGTATGCTATTCATGGCAGTTGCTGATTTGATCTGGGCTCTGGATATTTTAGTTTATCTGTTCTTCTAGTTACAGTAGCTTTCCAGTTCTTGTTAGTGTAGGTTCTCACAAGAGAATGAAGACTCTTCACATGGGCTTGTGAGCAGGGGATATTACAGTCTAAATTTCACTTTCAATCCAATTTTTAGGATTGAACTTGTGAAAATAATGTACTTTTTTCCAAACAATAACAATATGAAATTAAATTTGGTGTAAAATACCCTTTAATAGCTAATTACAACCGACGCCGGCAATTAACAGCTTGCAAACAAGTGACAGTACATTATTTTAAAATTTTGTAAGAGAATTGTATCTAAACTCCATTTTTAAGGGGTTGACAAAAGGAGAAGTGTAGTACCCCAGACCTGGGGGTACTACTATTACAGTGACCAGGTTTGGGGTGGCTCCAATGCTACGCTGGGTCTCCCGGACACTGCCGAGGTGTCACCATGTGTTGCTGTTCTCCGGAACAGCACCTGGCATTCAAAAGGTCAGTCTATCTGGTTTTGGTGGTAAACAAGTTTGGCTTTTTCCCTCCAAAACATGCTCTTCTTTAAACCCTAAGGTAACTGTGGAACATTACAAGCTTCTCATTATTAGCTAGAAAGGCCCAAAAGTCTCTCAGTATTCATTAACCTTTTCTACAGTGCCATGCAAACATAGTACAAATGAACATCACAACAAGCATATGAAATACAGCTATACAGTATTAAACATGTATAAATCAGTGCAAGTTAACCCTTTAAAGTGAAATAAAGTAAGGAGTTGATGACTTTGCATACGGGAAATAGGCAAATGTCCACAAATGTTCAGACTTCAAAGTACCCCGGCTCCAGGGCACTACACTATGGTAAATGGTTTGTAGTTCATTGCAATTTTATTTACAAATGCCTAGATAGGCAATAGAACCTATCTTGGCCCAGGTGCAAATTAATACTTCACTTTTATTGCAATATTTAATAAAATCTAACGCTAAATGTGAACATGAAACACAGCTTGATTGGTTACAGACAAAAGAAACAAAAAAGCTACTAAGGTGTTAAAAACACAGTCATCAATTCACTGTTAGAAGTGTTGGTTTAGTCAATTAGAGGGGATGTGCACAATCCCTCACTCTAATGTCTAAAGGGGGCAGACTCTTGCCGTGCCGCGTCTGCAAATATTGTCGCCAACTAAGTTTGATTATCAGCTGAATCTGATTATCAGAATCTCCTATATGATAGTGGGAGACTTGACCCGTCAACCCACTAGGAAACTCAACGTGCTATTTGGCAGTTAACAGTTAATGCAGACGTTGACAACACAGCTATGACTCCTGTGTATGCCAACTGCTTGTTGCACCAGAGATGTGACAGTAATCCGGCCGGACTACTATTTGCCTCTTAACAGTGGAATCGTGACTGCATATTTAAACCTAAAACTGCCCCCCGACATGTTTCGCCAGTTACACTGGCTTCTTCAGGGGTAAATGGGCAGCAATGAGTGACCTCAGATACTGGAAGTTGAAATAGAGCATACACTGGTTGACAGATGCTGCCGCCCTATCAATCAGAGGGCAGGGAACTCCGCCAGCCAATTGCCGTCATGAAACAAGACTCCCATCAGTTTGTTACGTCACCTTCCGCCGTCGCCTCCTAAGTGCGTCTCCTAAGTGTGATGACGTTCACATTGGTGGCATATCACTAGGATCAACCACCAATGTCATATGGGTGTGGTCCCAGCTCTTGTACCTGCTCCTATCTAAAGAATGGTGGCCCTGAAGTGAAGGAGAATATTGCTTAGACACGACTTGCTCTCCATTCATTTCTCTGGGAGTTCCAAAAATAGCTCAAAACTCCCATACAAATGAATGGAGAGCCAGTCATGTCCTAGCGATATACCACCAATGTCTGAGGTGAGACAAGCCCTTCTGATAACCTATCCTCTGGTCATCGGCATTGTATAGATTTATAATGCTGTGTAACCCTTAAAGTCCAGAAATCTACTGAGTTATTCTGACATAATGGTGTCAGTGTAATACAATACACCAATTTTAATAAATCTCCCCCATATCATTTATTTGTGCTGTTCTGCTATACTTAAAAACCAGAAACAATACAGAAGTAATATGCAGTAAGCAAATATTGGGTATGTGTGATAGTTTCTCTTCAAAATGTGTTGTCTCACTTGTAGTGAGGGAACAGTATAATTATAACTGCTTTTTTCTGCACCACTGCTACAAACAAGATAGAATCCTTGTAATTTGGAAGCAGAAGTAGTGCTCACACAAATTCAGCTAATTTTTCAAACAGCACATCCTTCGGAGATTCCAGGAACAGGGCCCTGCCAATGTCATAATATGGATCTATCTTGAGGACAGGTCACCAAAATCCAGATACTACACAAGCCTCGCTCTAATAACAAAACATTTCCCTGCATACAAGACAAGAAATCAAATCAAGTTTGAAACAAAAACATTTATTAAACAAAAATGTAAAAAAAAAAAAAATAGAGTTCAAAAAGTTCCTGAGTGAATGATCCACTGGAATGTGTAAATGGACACATCCCCTCTCTTTGCTCTCCCTACGAACTCTGGAATTGACCAGTGTACGGCCTCCTTTGAGAAATAGGAGTTATTTAATCCTGTCTGTAAAATGTTTCCCAGTCTTGGGAGTAAAGGAGGGAACTCATATGTACCCTTGGGGAGTGTGGCCTGGCTTGCAGGTGGTGATCCAAGATCATGCAATTTTCAGTGCTCCACATACTGCTATAGCTTCATTGATTCTTGGTGTCCAGCATAAATGTCCATTAAGCTGGTTATGAGGCCTGTGCATCTCATGTGGCGTTCTGCTGGCACACATCAAAGGTAGGGGGGCCAGACTCCAACAAAGTCTCCTTGTGTGCCTCAGCACTGTTCAGTTGAGATACTCGAGCATACAAGCATTAATCATAGCCCGAATATCTGAACCTGAAACAGGCTGAGGGCACTCCCTCCTTTAACGCTCTGGACAGCTTTGAAATCTCTCTGGTTTGTCTTCTTCAAGTAGGGCTTCCGTTTTTGGTTCAGTCACTATATCTTTGGGTGCTGTAGGCTATGTAGTGGAGGTGCTGGCAGCTAAAGACTCAGTGACTGGGACAAGTATTTGCATCTCCTCATCCAATTGCTCCTTGCCAACATCCTCCTTCAGATTGTTAACAGTGCTGTAAAAAATAAAAAGAATCATAATTTGGGAAGAATAAACATTGGTGAAAGCTTTGAGCTCTGAGAATCTTATTGAGTCTGTACAGCCAGAAAGATATTACTTAGGCGACTGTTCCAGCATAAATGTTGGCTGTCGGCAATGCAGCAGTATTTGCCCAGCTGAAAGCTGGCATTTATGTCAGATAGAGGATGGTTTACCGCTGGATGCCATTATAGTCAATAGGGATCCAGCGTTGAACTGTAGAATACGGCAGTGCCGGATTCGCTGAACTCCAGCAGACTGTTCTCTACCAGCAAATAATGGCATTAAGGAGAGAAAGGCGCTCATGGGGTAGTACGTCAAGTGAACGTGAAAGCCACAATTAGTAAAAAATTGTTTGCTCACCTTTTGGGCTTGCACCAAATTGGGTGCAACCACATTGAGGGCAAATTAGAAGTAGTCAACAGTTGGTGCAGCCTAAACTTGTCCAATCCCCTAAGGTGGGAGCCACATTGCCGATCGGGTAAACAGTAGGAGTGAGAAGATGCCAGACCATAAGGCCGAGCGTGTGAACAACAGAGGGCGCACTTGGACAACTGGTAGAATAACAATGTTGAGTTTATTGTATGACGAGGCGTTTCGGAGTACAACTGTCCCCTTTATCAAGTCTAAAAAAGATAAACGAATATAAATACAAATCTGTATAAATATACACATGCACATGCAATTAATTATGCAAAACAAAAATATATGTATAAATATATATATGTATAATAGATATATATTATGAAAACTGTAAAAAATATGTAAAAAAAAATATTATATATATATATATATACAGGTCCTTCTAAAAAAATTAGCATATTGTGATAAAGTTCATTATTTTCTGTAATGTACTGATAAACATTAGACTTTCATATATTTTAGATTCATTACACACCAACTGAAGTAGTTCAAGCCTTTTATTGTTTTAATATTGATGATTTTGGCATACAGCTCATGAAAACCCCAAATTCCTATCTAAAAAAATTAGCATATCATGAAAAGGTTCTCTAAACGAGCTATTAACCTAATCATCTGAATCAACTAATTAACTGTAAACACATGCAAAAGATTCCTAAGGCTTTTAAAAACTCCCAGCCTGGTTCATTACTCAAAACCGCAATCATGGGTAAGACTGCCGACCTGACTGCTGTCCAGAAGGCCATCATTGACACCCTCAAGCAAGAGGGTAAGACACAGAAAGAAATTTCTGAACGAATAGGCTGTTCCCAGAGTGCTGTATCAAGGCCCCTCAGTGGGAAGTCTGTGGGAAGGAAAAAGTGTGGCAGAAAACGCTGCACAACGAGAAGAGGTGACCGGACCCTGAGGAAGATTGTGGAGAAGGACCGATTCCAGACCTTGGGGGACCTGCGGAAGCAGTGGACTGAGTCTGGAGTAGAAACATCCAGAGCCACTGTGTACAGGCGTGTGCAGGAAATGGGCTACAGGTGCCGCATTCCCCAGGTCAAGCCACTTTTGAACCAGAAACAGCGGCAGAAGCGCCTGACCTGGGCTACAGAGAAGCAGCACTGGACTGTTGCATGTCATTCGGAAATCAAGGTGCCAGAGTCTGGAGGAAGACTGGGGAGAGGGAAATGCCAAAATGCCTGAAGTCCAGTGTCAAGTACCCACAGTCAGTGATGGTCTGGGGTGCCATGTCAGCTGCTGGTGTTGGTCCACTGTGTTTTATCAAGGGCAGGGTCAATGCAGCTAGCTATCAGGAGATTTTGGAGCACTTCATGCTTCCATCTGCTGAAAAGCCTGCTCACAGTGCCAAAACCACTGGTAAATGGTTTACTGACTATGGTATTACTGTGCTCAATTGGCCTGCCAACTCTCCTGACCTGAACCCCATAGAGAATCTGTGGGATATTGGGAAGAGAAAGTTGAGAGACGCAAGACCCAACACTCTGGATGAGCTTAAGACCGCTATTGAAGCATCCTGGGCCTCCATAACACCTCAGCAGTGCCACAGGCTGATTGCCTCCATGCCACGCCGCATTGAAGCAGTCATTTCTGCAAAAGGATTCCCGACCAAGTATTGAGTGCATAACTGAACATAATTATTTGAAGGTTGACTTTTTTTGTATTAAAAACACTTTTCTTTTATTGGTCGGATGAAATATGCAAATTTTTTGAGATAGGAAATTTGGGTTTTCATGAGCTGTATGCCAAAATCATCAATATTAAAACAATAAAAGGCTTGAACTACTTCAGTTGGTGTGTAATGAATCTAAAATATATGAAAGTTTAATGTTTATCAGTACATTACAGAAAATAATGAACTTTATCACAATATGCTAATTTTTTGAGAAGGACCTGTATATATATATATATGGGAACGTGATGGCGGCACTGGAAAACAAATACTAGCGGGTGCTAGGTCCAGGGATATAGCTGCTTACCCCATGTAGAAAAAGACGAAAATCGGACAGCACTCCAGGTAAAAAAGCAAATGGTGTTTATTCACCCATGTGAAAGGCTCTTTGTATGAGCTGAAACGTTGCCTTCCACATGGTGAATAAACACCATTTGCTTTTTTACCTGGAGTGCTGTCCGATTTTCATCTTATATATATATATGTATAAAAAATAAAAAATAAACATCTTTCACATATATGGGTACACATACAATGGAATAAAACAAATTTTTATAAAAAGAGTACATCAAAATAAGTATATCAATAAAAGTTTAAGTGTATATATATTAAGATTATGTGTATATATTTGTTGGTAGACCCCCTGATGGAGAGGCTATAAGAGGGATAAGTTAATTGTGATATAATGTATATGTTGGTGGTTAATATATGTAGGTGTTTGGTAGGGCTGGGCTGAGGGCATGATGATGGGAAAGGATGCAGTATGATGGTGCTGGGAATGGAGGTAAGGGGAAAGGTGTGTGGTACCTGAATAGAAGTCAGCTATGTGTGGGCGCATGGGCAATTAAAAATTACAAGTTGGGAAGGAATGGCGGGGATGGTGGGGTGTGTCGATTTGGGGTGGCTGAGACAAATTCAGGGGGGGGGGGGGTATGTGTGGGGTGAGGTTTTGGTTTATTAAAAGCATTTGCTTTCAAGGCTCTCATTTAGTCCATACGGTTCTAAAGTCGGTAATTTAAAGATCCAGAACATCTCTCTTTTTTGCAATGTTCTGAATCTATCTGAGGAGTTTTCGGTGATACGTTCAATGCGTGTGATGGCCAGTTTTAGAGGATCTTTGTTGTAAGTAGAGAGGAAATGTCGAGAGACACTGTGTTGGAGGTACCCTGGCGTGATGTTCCAACGGTGCTTGTTGACTCGTTCTTTGAGGGACTGGATGCTACGGCCCACATATTGTAGTCCACATTCACATTCAAGCAGGTAAATGATATATGTGGAGGGGCAGTTCAAAAATCTTTTGATGGGGAAAACTTCTCCTGTTGTGTTACTTTTGAAATTCTGCATGCGGTTTGAAATGTTAGTACAGCATTTGCAGAGATTATGTCCACATTTATAACTACCCACATAATTTGGGAAGCACCCCACATTAGTTGAGGGTGTGGTCCCCTTTCTCTTTTTAAGCGTGCTTGGTGCTAGTATGTTCTTCAGTGTTTTTGCTCTCCTGAAGGTGACCTGTGGTCTAGAGGGTATGATTTTTTTGAGATATGGGTCATTTGTTAATATGTGCCAGTTTTTGGTAAGGATGGTTCTTATAACCTCGTGATTAGGATTGTAAGTGGTGATAAAAAAAAGATTTGTATTTCTCCATATTTCCCGACTCTGGAGATGTTTTCTTCTCTTTGGTGTTCAAATATTCTTCCTGAACATTCTTCTTGAACACCAAAGAGAAGAAAACATCTCCAGAGTCGGGAAATATGGAGAAATACAAATCTTCTTTTATCACCACTTACAAACCTAATCACGAGGCCATAAGAGAGTTTTTTCTGGATCCGTCACGGATCAGCAAAAACCCTTCTGTCATGATAATACAACCGTCTGCATCCGTTATTATCTTTAAAAAAGCCAAGATGGATCCATCTCTAAAACCATTAAAAGTCAATGTAGGATGGATCCGTTTTCTATTGTGTCCAAGAAAACGGATCAGTGCCTATTGACTCACATTTTGTGTCAGGACGGATCCATCTTGCTCTGGACCACACTGTGGACAGAAAAACGCTGCTTGCAGCATTATTCTGACCACGATGGGGACGCAGCCAAACAGAACGGAATACATTCTGGTGCACTCCGTTTAGTTAATTTCAGTTTTGTCCCCATTGACAATGAATGGGGACAAAAGGAAGTGTTTTACCCCGCTATTGAGATCCTATGACGGATCTCAGTAGTGGAAAGGGAAAGAGCAAATGTGAAAGTAGCCTTACCTGCACCATTTGCAAACGATGGGCCAGCTGCAAACATCTTGCTTGAAGATCTTGCACGGCAGCGTGATGACATCATCGTGGAACGCGCAAAATTTTGCACCAGATCTTCAAGCAAGATGGATCAGGTAAGTATGATTTGTTTTTTGGTTTTTTATTTTAGACTTTTATCTATATCAGATGCCGCGATCATGTATGAATGCGGCTTCTGAGGGGTTGAATGACACGGAGCAGGGCTGGCTGTCATTGCACCCACTACTTACAAAGAAATGCACTTTGTGATGAAAGAATTCACCACAAAACAATTTTTTTTGTAAAATTCGACTAAGTAGTTGGTTCGAACTTTAAAAAAATTTGCTCATCTCTAGTCAGAATGTTTATAGTGTATAGTAAAGCTCTGTTTGCTGTAATGAAATTTATTTGCCCCTGACTGCCTGATTTCTGCACCATCGAAGAACCTGCAAGGTGTGGCTTCCCTCTTCACCCTCAGGCCTCTTTCACACGGGCGTTGCGGGAAAATGTGCGGGTACGTTGTGGGAACACGCGCGATTTTTCTGCGCGAGTGCAAAACATTTTAATGCGTTTTGCACTCGCGTGAGAAAAATGGTACCCAAACCCGAACTTCTTCACAGAAGTTCGGGCTTGGGATCGGTGTTCTGTAGATTGCTATTATTTTCCCTTATAACCATGTCATAAGGAAAAATAATAGCATTCTGAATACAGAATGCATAGTAAAATTGTGCTGGAGGGGTTAAAAAATAAAATAAAAATTTAACTCACCTAATCCACTTGATCACGCAGCCGGCATCTCTTCTGTCTTCATCTTAGCTGTGTGCAGTAACAGGACCTGTGGTGACGTCACTCCGGTCATCACATGATCCATCACATGATCTTTTACCATGGTAATGGATCATGTGATGGACCATGTGATGACCGGAGTGACGTCACCACAGGTCCTGTTACTGCACACAGCTAAGATGAAGACAGAAGGAGATGCCGGGCTGCGCGATCAAGTGGATTAAGGTGAGTTAAATTATTATTATTTTTTAACCCCTCCAGCGCTATTTTACTATGCATTCTGTATTCAGAATGCTATTATTTTCCCTTATAACCATGTTATAAGGGAAAATAATAATGATCGGGTCTTTATCCCGATCGTCTCCTAGCATCCGTGCGTGAAAATCGCACCGCATCCGCACTTGCTTGCGGATGCTTGCGATTTTTACGCAACCCCATTTATTTCTATGGGGCCTGCTTTACGTGAAAAACGCAGAATATAGAGCATGCTGCGATTTTCACGCAACGCACAAGTGATGCGTGAAAATCACCACTCATGTGCACAGCCCCATAGAAATGAATGGGTCGGGATTCAGTGCGGGTGCAATGCGTTCAACTCACGCATCGCATCCGCGCGGAATACTCGCCCGTGTGAAAGGGGCCTTACACTACCTATATCAATTAGCATTGCAATTTATGGAATATACCTGCTGATTCTTCTGCTGAGTAACACAAGAGTTTAATGTTGGTTAGAATTCAGTAGTGAGAAGGACTTATACCTCCCTCGCTTTTATGTTCTGTATCGGTCCAAGGCTTTCAATAAGGAGCGTTAATTAGGATCTTTACAGCTACAAATGTGTAAATAATGGATTCTGAAATAAATCCTAGCACTATAAATGGAGAATTTTCCGTAGCTGGCGATACAAATGTTTCTTTTTAATGTTTTCATTATTTACATATCGTTCTACAGATCTTGTTTATTTCCCGACAACCGAGAGATATGAGCTTGAACTTTAAACTGAGTAAATTACGTTCCTGGATAAGATGGTAATTGCAGAGTGTTTCGAAGACTATCATAGCTGTGAAATATTGATTTTTTCATCTCCGCTGCTAAGTCTCACTAGATAGCAGAGTGACAGAGGGATAAAAAAAAAAGAGGACAAAACTGTGAAATGTGTGGCATTGATTAAGTGGTAGAAGACTTTCTGCTTGTGCTAGACATCGATTCCCACCCTGGATCCCTGTTTGGACTGATTGATGGCATTGTAGTTTCATGTCATCTGGAACTACAATCATATTTTACCACCATGCTTGTGAGGACTCGGCTAAATGAGAACAATTGGACCAAGAGGCTGTCCGTCACATTTCACTGATTTATTGAACATGGCGTTCCAGTTATATTGCGTTCTGCCTAAAAGTATCCATAATTAAAGTGGATTGCTTAAATGTGTGAAGGTGAGCAAACACCATGTTCAGGGCTCTTGTTTATTGGAAAAAATAAGCCAAGCTGCTTCACTTTTTCCAGATAGAAAGTAAACTCCAGTATTTTCAGAGTAGCAGTTTGTTTGCACTCCAATTAAGTAGTATATAGGCAAGGTTACGTATGTCAGAATGAATACTTTTTCATGACTGGTTGCAATTTATCAAAGTTGAATAGTTTTTAAAGGGTTTTTTTCTGCCCTCTGGATAGGTAATCAGTATCTGATCATCGGGGTGAGATACCTGGTACCCCAGTTGATCAGCTGTTTGAGAAGGCATCATCGCTCGCAGTAGTGCTGCGGCTTTCTCACAGCTTTTTGCGTTCACATGGCCGAGGTGCAGGTCAGCCCTGTTGAAGTGAATGGGGCTCAGCTGTGATACCAAGCACAATGTATGGCTTTAGACTACACTGATCAGATACTGATGACCTTTACAGAGTATAACATTCTCGGAAAACCCCTTAAATGTTTTTTGAGAATTGTGAACATTAAAGGAGTTTTCCGGGAGTCGAAAAAAGTCTCCTGTTTTTTTTCCCCCTAAAAGCAGTTCCAGTCTTGTGTATGAGCTTTGTCTAGTGATACATCTCCTTCATATACAAGTGTATGGGGCTAAGCTGCATTACCAGACACACATACTGTATATACCGTATATAATAGCGAGAGGGAGGGAGATTTCCATAGAAAATCCAATTAGAATTAAATGGTTTTCCCTGGAGTAAAATATTGCTGACCTATCCCCGCATAGGTCATTGGCAGCGTGGTGGCTCAGTGGTTAGCACTGGTTCCTTTTAGTTCTGGGGTACTAGGCCATGTACAACATCTGCATGGAGTTTGTATGTTCTCAACGTGTTATCCTGGGTTTCCTCTGGGTACTTCAGTTTCCTCCCACACTCCAAAGACATACTGATAGGGACCTTAGATTGTGAGCCCCATTGGGGATAGCCTGATGCTAATGTCTGTAAAGCGCTGCAGAATATAGTATATAGAATATAGTAGCGCTATGTAAATGCATAAAATAAATTGGGTTTGGGGTCCAACTTCGGCACCCCTGCAAATCAGCTGTGTGATGGGGTCACGATGCTCAATGAAGTGCAGCGGCCTCTATATAGGTCAGTGATGTCACATGTCTGGGCTGCAATACAGAGCATATCCACTATACAATGTATGGCACTGTGTTTTGTATACTGTGAGAAGGTCCCACTCCTACTGGAGCAGAGGGTTCAATGAAAGGAGACCTCAAGCAAGAAACCTGAAGCCTAAAGGTTGAACATCACCCCTTGGTCAAAGAGATTCCTCATGTATATGAACTGTAAGTAGTTAAAAATTGCACCTTTTAAGAAATAGTAAAAACACAAAATGCAATCGCACACTGCAACCAGCACTCTGCCCTGCCTTTATGCTGGATGTTGAATAAGGCATTGGTGTACATTTTGGCCAAAGCGTAATAAGCCACTCACCACGTCAAGGTCGCCTTCATGAGTGGTCCCTAACACTAAGAAATAGTACCTCTGTGGAGAACTAATATGCTTGATGTGCCCTTTAAGAGACTTACCGTAAATAAAATCCTTAACTCCTCCTCCTGTCTAGCGCAGGACTAGCCGTAGGAGGGAGGTTATGGCAAAGCTGACTTACAGAAAACTGCAAGAGAAAGCCTATGGTAACTACTCTAATGGTCAGTGTGAAAACTGGAATATTTCAAGACGTGTATGTGAATTGTAAAGCAATAAAAATAAATAAAAAAGATAGTATTTAAAAATTAAGCTTATATTAAAACCTGATTTTAATGACACATCATTCTATGGCATTATTCTCTCTTTAAGAGATAGAGATAGAAATAAAACGGTCACATTAGGTCACAGCACAGAGGCTATGTGGGAGGACTCCTCACCTAAAGTTATCTGGGACAGATAGACATAAAGAGATACATTATAAAAATATTCTATGCTATGTGCTATATGAATCATCTCAAAACTATTTCCATTCAACACTACAAATTTACTTTAACATTTACCAGTTGGCTCAGATAAGTGAAAGGATGATGGTTGTATACAGGGGCAATGTTCCATATTGTTGTCTAGGGATACACATATAGCAACTCATTGCAATGTTGTGAGTAACTTTATTCTTCAGCTTTCTACGAGAGTAAAGAATGTGAACAACATGTCATCGAATAGGACTGTTGCTAAGAGAAGGTAGCATACCACAACCTGAAAGTGAATTTTATTCAGTTCATTGAGTTTTTTTATACTAAGCTTTTATGTTGTAAAATTTCAAAGGGGACAAAAGAGGAGAGCTCCAAATGCCTTGTATACTACGGAGTTAAAGGGGTCATCCGAGATGTTTATGTACATTAGTGTTGAGCACGAATATCCAAAAAGCAAATTTTTATTGTGAATATCAGCACATCGAGAATTCGCGAATATTTAGAATATAGCGCTATATATTCGTAAAGTCGAATATTCGTCACTATCCAATGGATGGCTCTGTGCTTGGGAAGCTATGAAGAGGCAGCAGCGCTCACCAGAGAAAAAGCGGCTTCTTCAAACAGCTAATCATTAGGGGTTGCTGGGTGTTCCCCACCAATCTGATATTGATGACCTATCCTAAGGATAATGGAGAAGACCGGCACTTCGCAGAGATGTAAATCAAGGAAATGATTTATTGGTCACATATTATAATGGCATAGTGACGCGTTTCAGCACTAATGTGCTTTCATCAGACTGCAAATAAACATCTTACTTTCAAGATTTTTATACATAAATGAAACACAAAGGAACTGACATCATCAGGAAAGCTCCTCCCCCTCATTAAACAAAAGGTCATTATAACATAAACATTTTCTAATCCAATATATCGGTATTGGATAAATCGAACCCACTCTATGTCATCGAAGATTTTCAATCGAAAATAGTCCAATTTTTTGGTGATTAATAACGCTGGAGAAAAAGAAAATATGTTTATCAAAATTCGTAAGGCAGAGTTCCTTATAGGAAGCAGGACACATTGTATTCACGATTGAGACCCCTGGGTTCCATCGTTTGTAAACAATGTGTCCTGCTTCCTATGAGGCACTCTGTCTTACGAATTTTGATAAACATATTTTCTTTTTCTCAAGCGTGATTAATCACCCAAAAATTTGACTATTTTCGATTGAAAATTTTCGATGACATATGATTTATCCAATACCGATATATTCGATTAGAAAATTTCAATGTTATAATGACCTTTTGTTTAATGAGGGGGAGGAGCTTCCCTGATGATGTCAGTTCCTTTGTGTTTCATTTATGTATAAAAAGCTTGAAAGTAAGATGTTTATTTGCAGTCTGATGAAATCACATTAGTGCTGAAACGCGTCACTATGCCATTATAATATGTGACCAATAAATCATTTCCTTGATTTACATCTCTGCGAAGTGCCGGTCTTCTCCATTATAACGTTTGTTTGGACGCCATTCCACGGACACGTGCACCGCTAATTTTACAAGGTAGTGCCGCCCTGCTTTCTACTAGATACTATCCTAAGGATAAGTCATCAATGTCATAATCTTGAAAAAACACCTTTAAATGATAAAATTCTTGCTGCCTGCAGGAGGAGCTTAGCAATTTTTTGCATACAGATTTATTACGGAGTTTATTGTAAGCCATATGCACTAAGCTCCTTGCATTCACCTAATGGTGTATTCAGAAAATGTTTATTATAGAGTATCAGACCTATTCGCATATATAAAAACAGCGATTGAAGTCGAATATTCACTTAAAGCTGACTGCCCAAGCAATTGGGCAGCTAAATGTTGGGGCCCTGGAAAGATGTCAGAATTTATTTTCTTCTGATCTTAGATATATAGCACTCAATTTCCCAGTACGGAACTAATAGTGAGAATTGTCACTGAAGCAGGGAAGATTTCACCAACGACTGGAGCTGCTATTTAGCCCTAGTTTCTATGAGAAAGTATGATGTAAAAAAATAAAATAAAATAAAAACACAAAATAAAATAAAGTCTACCAATGTTTTTAATTTTTTCACATTTTTTACTTTTTTTTTAAAATAAATAAACTATACACATAAAATCATCCCCCCCAAAAAAAGACCACCCCACCAATCATTACAAAATTACATTGTACGATTGAAAAAAGACACAAGTCCATTGAGTTCAACTAAGGGACAGGTGAGAATGGGAATTGAGGGAATATGTTGTAACACTATTCCTGACCTAATTATCCTAAAATAAATTTGTAATATATCAATTTTATCCATATATGATGACAAACGCAAAAAAAAAGGCTAGTGTAACATTATATGATTACTTGGAAAATTAAGGGAGTAGAGTGCTGTAAAACTCACTGTTAAAGGGGTGGGCTGCTGTGAAGGTCAAAGTTAAGGGAATGGGCTGCTGTGGATGTCCAATTTTAAAGTGGTGGGGCACTGTGAGGGGGTGGGTCAGTGTTAAGGGGTAGGGAACTGTGGATTTCACTGTTAAAGGGGCGCAGTGCTGTAGAGGTCACTGTTATGGGGGATACTGTTGATATCTTTTAATGACACACACAAACATTAAATTAAATAGATGAAATATACCCATGCGAAGCCAGGTCCTTCTGATAAAAAAAAAGAAACCTGCATGGGTCATGGTTAGCTGAACAAATAAAAACGTTACAAACATTAAACTAATGGCTTAAAATAGTTAATATGCTTCTGGACCTGAAGACTCATTATACCCCAGACCTGAACTGGTTAATATCTAGTATGCTATCATTTAACTCCTAGACTGCTCAGAATGGGATTTCCGGGTACTAGAACATCACCCTGTCCACTCATGTGTAAGGTTAGATAATATATTTTGGATCACACCATTGGCAGAAAGTGATATGAACTGATCAGATTCTTATATATATATATATATATATATATATATATACAATACACTCTTGAAGTTATTCATACTGAAGTGGTTGTCCTTCTGCTTGGTTTTCTGCAGTGCCTGTGGCAAAAAATATAATATATGAAGCCTTACAGAGAACAGAGAGCTACAAAAAGCTTAGTGGAACTTAAAGGCTATGTACACCTTTGGGGGCATTTTTTTAATTATTGCATTGTACTAATTTTAAGCTAAAAATAATTTTTTAATTGGTCTTTATTAAAAATATGGAGTCCTTTTTTCTGTACAGAGCTCAGATGCTCTAGTAGCACCCTTTGGAGTTTCTGTCTTTTCCGTCAGACCAGGAGCAGAAGAGCTCTTTATCTCTGATCTGTGACCTCCTAAACACTCATTATAGCTTAGTTCTTATTTTACTGTTAAGAATGTGTCTTAAATAAGTGTTTATGATCTTTCAGTAGTTCAGAGATATGGTTTATTAGATGAAAATCACAAAGTGAAAGTACCAGTCCCACAGCTAGAAAAACTGCTAACCCTTTGTGACAGAATAGCTCAGTAAAGGCCAATTGAAAAAAAGAGTTTTAGACCTAAAATATTAACATGCAATCATAGAAAAAATTGCCTCCGAAGATGTACATAGCCATTAAATGTTGATGAACTATCAAAAAACAATTAATTGAGACTAAAATGACTAGAACTGATTCTGTATTGAATTAATGTTTCCGAATATGAGATTCTGCACCTGGGGAGAAGGAATCCTCTGTCTGTGTATGGTATCGGCAGTCCTGGGTTAGGACTTCAGAATAATTTTGGGATTTAGGGGTTCTGACTAGGGATGAGCGAACTCGAACTGTATAGTTCGGGTTCGTACCGAATTTTGGGGTGTCCGTGACACGGACCCGAACCCGGACATTTTCGTAAAAGTCCGGGTTCGGGTTCGGTGTTCGTCGCTTTCTTCGCGCTTTTGTGACGCTTTCTTGGCGCTTTTTGAAAGGCTGCAAAGCAGCCAATCAACAAGCGTCATACTACTTGCCCCAAGAGGCCATCACAGCCATGCCTACTATTGGCATGGCTGTGATTGGCCAGAGCACCATGTGACCCAGCCTCTATTTAAGCTGGAGTCACATAGCGCCGCCCGTCACTCTGCTCTGATTAGCGTAGGGAGAGGTTGCGGCTGCGACAGTAGGGCGAGATTAGGCAGATTAACTCCTCCAAAGGACTTGATTAACTGATCGATCTGCAGCTGTGGATCATTGAGCTGCTGATCCTCAATTGCTCACTGTTTTTAGGCTGCCCAGACCGTTTGTCAGTCACATTTTTCTGGGGTGATCGGCGGCCATTTTGTGTCTTGTGGTGCGCCAGCACAAGCTGCGACCAAGTGCATTTAACCCTCAATGGTGTGGTTGTTTTTTGGCTAAAGCCTACATCAGGGTGAAGCTGTCACACCAAGTGCATTTAACCAGCAATAGTCTGTTCATTTTTTGGCCATATACAAAATCAGGGGCAAGCTGCGCCTGTCACCAAGTGCATTTAACCCTCAATGGTGTGGTTGTTTTTTGGCTAAAGCCTACATCAGGGTGAAGCTGTCACACCAAGTGCATTTAACCAGCAATAGTCTGTTCATTTTTTGGCCATATACAAAATCAGGGGCAAGCTGCGCCTGTCACCAAGTGCATTTAACCCTCAATGGTGTGGTTGTTTTTTGGCTAAAGCCTACATCAGGGTGAAGCTGTCACACCAAGTGCATTTAACCAGCAATAGTCTGTTCATTTTTTGGCCATATACAAAATCAGGGGCAAGCTGCGCCTGTCACCAAGTGCATTTAACCCTCAATGGTGTGGTTGTTTTTTGGCTAAAGCCTACATCAGGGTGAAGCTGTCACACCAAGTGCATTTAACCAGCAATAGTCTGTTCATTTTTTGGCCATATACAAAATCAGGGGCAAGCTGCGCCTGTCACCAAGTGCATTTAACCCTCAATGGTGTGGTTGTATTCTGGCTAAAGCCTACATCAGGGTGAAGCTGTCACACCAAGTGCATTTAACCAGCAATAGTCTGTTTATTTTTTGGCCATATACTACATCAGGGGCAAGCTGCGCCCGTCACCAAGTGCATTTAACCAGCAATAGTGTGGTTGGTCAAGCTGTGACACCAAGTGCATTTAACCAGCAATAGTCTGTTCATTTTTTGGCCATATACTACATCAGGGGCAAGCTGCGCCCGTCACCAAGTGCATTTAACCAGCAATAGTGTGGTTATTTTTTGGCCATATCCCAGTCTAATTCTGTCACTAAATCCATACCGGTCACCCAGCGCCTAAATACTAGGCCTCAAATTTATATCCCGCTAAATCTCTCGTTACCGCTGTCCTGTTGTAGCTGGGAAAGTTATTTAGTGTCCGTCAAAGCACATTTTTTGTTCTGGGTTGAAGTACAATTCCCAATTTAGCAATTTCATAATTTAGTGGTTTCTGCTATATCAGAGCTATTTGAAATCTATCCCTAAAAGGGTATATAATATTCAAGGTGCACATTGGGTCATTCAGAATAACTTCACACACACCCGCTACTGTCTATTTCCAAGTCTAATTCTGTCACTAAACCCATACCTGTCACCCAGCGCCTAAATACTAGGCCTCAAATTTATATCCTGCTAAATCTCTCGTTACCGCTGTACTGTTGTTGCTTGGAAAGATATTTAGTGTCCGTCAAAGCACATTTTTTGTTCTGGGTTGAAGTACAATTCCCAATTTAGCAATTTCATAATTTAGTGGTTTCTGCTATATCAGAGCTATTTGAAATCTATCCCTAAAAGGGTATATAATATTCAAGGTGCACATTGGGTCATTCAGAATAACTTCACACACACCCGCTACTGTGTATTTTCAAGTCTAATTCTGTCACTAAACCCATACCTGTCACCCAGCGCCTAAATACTAGGCCTCAAATTTATATCCTGCTAAATCTCTCGTTACCGCTGTACTGTTGTTGCTGGGCAAGATATTTAGTGTCCGTCAAAGCACATTTTTTGTTCTGGGTTGAAATACAATTCCCAATTTAGCAATTTCATAATTTAGTGGTTTCTGCTATATCAGAGCTATTTGAAATCTATCCCTAAAAGGGTATATAATATTCAAGGTGCACATTGGGTCATTCAGAATAACTTCACACACACCCGCTACTGTGTATTTCCAAGTCTAATTCTGGCACTAAACCCATACCTGTCACCCAGCGCCTAAATACTAGGCCTCAAATTTATATCCCGCTAAATCTGTCCTTAGTGCTGTAGCTGGGCGAGTTATTTAGTGTCCGTTCAAGCACATTTCTTGTTCTGGGTTGAAATACAATTCCCAATTTAGCAATTTCATAATTTAGTGGTTTCTGCTATATCAGAGCTATTTGAAATCTATCCCTAAAAGGGTATATAATATTCAAGGTGCACATTGGGTCATTCAGAATAACTTCACACACACCCGCTACTGTGTATTTCCAAGTCTAATTCTGGCACTAAACCCATACCTGTCACCCAGCGCCTAAATACTAGGCCTCAAATTTATATCCCGCTAAATCTGTCCTTAGTGCTGTAGCTGGGCGAGTTATTTAGTGTCCGTTCAAGCACATTTCTTGTTCTGGGTTGAAATACAATTCCCAATTTAGCAATTTCATAATTTAGTGGTTTCTGCTATATCAGAGCTATTTGAAATCTATCCCTAAAAGGGTATATAATATTCAAGGTGCACATTGGGTCATTCAGAATAACTTCACACACACCCGCTACTGTGTATTTCCAAGTCTAATTCTGTCACTAAACCCATACCTGTCACCCAGCGCCTAAATACTAGGCCTCAAATTTATATCCTGCTAAATCTCTCGTTACCGCTGTACTGTTGTTGCTTGGAAAGATATTTAGTGTCCGTCAAAGCACATTTTTTGTTCTGGGTTGAAGTACAATTCCCAATTTAGCAATTTCATAATTTAGTGGTTTCTGCTATATCAGAGCTATTTGAAATCTATCCCTAAAAGGGTATATAATATTCAAGGTGCACATTGGGTCATTCAGAATAACTTCACACACACCCGCTACTGTGTATTTTCAAGTCTAATTCTGTCACTAAACCCATACCTGTCACCCAGCGCCTAAATACTAGGCCTCAAATTTATATCCTGCTAAATCTCTCGTTACCGCTGTCCTGTTGTAGCTGGGAAAGTTATTTAGTGTCCGTCAAAGCACATTTTTTCTTCTGGGTTGAAATACAATTCCCAATTTAGCAATTTCATAATTTAGTGGTTTCTGCTATATCAGAGCTATTTGAAATCTATCCCTAAAAGGGTAGATCATATTGAAGGTGCACATAGGGTCATTCAGAATAACTTCACACACACCCGCTACTGTGTATTTCCAAGTCTAATTCTGTCACTAAACCCATACCTGTCACCCAGCGCCTAAATACTAGGCCTCAAATTTATATCCCGCTAAATCTCTCGTTACCGCTGTCCTGTTGTAGCTGGGAAAGTTATTTAGTGTCCGTCAAAGCACATTTTTTGTTCTGGGTTGAAGTACAATTCCCAATTTAGCAATTTCATAATTTAGTGGTTTCTGCTATATCAGAGCTATTTGAAATCTATCCCTAAAAGGGTATATAATATTCAAGGTGCACATTGGGTCATTCAGAATAACTTCACACACACCCGCTACTGTGTATTTCCAAGTCTAATTCTGGCACTAAACCCATACCTGTCACCCAGCGCCTAAATACTAGGCCTCAAATTTATATCCCGCTAAATCTGTCCTTAGTGCTGTAGCTGGGCGAGTTATTTAGTGTCCGTTCAAGCACATTTCTTGTTCTGGGTTGAAATACAATTCCCAATTTAGCAATTTCATAATTTAGTGGTTTCTGCTATATCAGAGCTATTTGAAATCTATCCCTAAAAGGGTATATAATATTCAAGGTGCACATAGGGTCATTCAGAATAACTTCACACACCCGCTACTGTGCATTTCCAAATCTAATTCTGTCACTAAACCCATACCTGTCACCCAGCGCCTAAATACTAGGCCTCAAATTTATATCCCGCTAAATCTCTCGTTACCGCTGTCCTGTTGTGGCTGGGAAAGTTATTTAGTGTCCGTCAAAGCACATTTTTTGTTCTGGGTTGAAATACAATTCCCAATTTAGCAATTTCATAATTTAGTCGTTTCTGCTATATCAGAGCTATTTGAAATCTATCCCTAAAAGGGTAGATCATATTGAAGGTGCACATAGGGTCATTCAGAATAACTTCACACACACGCTTCTGTGCATTTCCAAGTCTAATTCTGTCACTAAATCCATACCGGTCACCCAGCGCCTAAATACTAGGCCTCAAATTTATATCCCGCTGAATTTGAATACAATACATTGGGCCAAATAATATATTTGTTGTTGTGGTGAACCATAACAATGAGAAAAACATCTAGTAAGGGACGCGGACGTGGACATGGTCGTGGTGGTGTTAGTGGACCCTCTGGTGCTGGGAGAGGACGTGGCCGTTCTGCCACATCCACACGTCCTAGTGTACCAACTACCTCAGGTCCCAGTAGCCGCCAGAATTTACAGCGATATATGGTGGGGCCCAATGCCGTTCTAAGGATGGTAAGGCCTGAGCAGGTACAGGCATTAGTCAATTGGGTGGCCGACAGTGGATCCAGCACGTTCACATTATCTCCCACCCAGTCTTCTGCAGAAAGCGCACAGATGGCGCCTGAAAACCAACCCCATCAGTCTGTCACATCACCCCCATGCATACCAGGGAAACTGTCTCAGCCTCAAGTTATGCAGCAGTCTCTTATGCTGTTTGAAGACTCCGCTGGCAGGGTTTCCCAAGGGCATCCACCTAGCCCTTCCCCAGCGGTGAAAGACATAGAATGCACTGACGCACAACCACTTATGTTTCCTGATGATGAGGACATGGGAATACCACCTCAGCATGTCTCTGATGATGACGAAACACAGGTGCCAACTGCTGCGTCTTTCTGCAGTGTGCAGACTGAACAGGAGGTCAGGGATCAAGACTGGGTGGAAGACGATGCAGGGGACGATGAGGTCCTAGACCCCACATGGAATGAAGGTCGTGCCACTGACTTTCACAGTTCGGAGGAAGAGGCAGTGGTGAGACCGAGCCAACAGCGTAGCAAAAGAGGGAGCAGTGGGCAAAAGCAGAACACCCGCCGCCAAGAGACTCCGCCTGCTACTGACCGCCGCCATCTGGGACCGAGCACCCCAAAGGCAGCTTCAAGGAGTTCCCTGGCATGGCACTTCTTCAAACAATGTGCTGACGACAAGACCCGAGTGGTTTGCACGCTGTGCCATCAGAGCCTGAAGCGAGGCATTAACGTTCTGAACCTGAGCACAACCTGCATGACCAGGCACCTGCATGCAAAGCATGAACTGCAGTGGAGTAAACACCTTAAAACCAAGGAAGTCACTCAGGCTCCCCCTGCTACCTCTTCTGCTGCTGCCGCCTCGGCCTATTCTGCTGCTGCCGCCTCGGCCTCTTCCTCCGCCTCTGGAGGAACGTTGGCACCTGCCGCCCAGCAAACAGGGGATGTACCACCAACACCACCACCACCACCTCCGTCACCAAGCGTCTCAACCATGTCACACGCCAGCGTTCAGCTCTCCATCTCACAAACATTTGATAGAAAGCGTAAATTCCCACCTAGCCACCCTCGATCCCTGGCCCTGAATGCCAGCATTTCTAAACTACTGGCCTATGAAATGCTGTCATTTAGGCTGGTGGACACAGACAGCTTCAAACAGCTCATGTCGCTTGCTGTCCCACAGTATGTTGTTCCCAGCCGGCACTACTTCTCCAAGAGAGCCGTGCCTTCCCTGCACAACCAAGTATCCCATAAAATCAAGTGTGCACTGCGCAACGCCATCTGTAGCAAGGTCCACCTAACCACAGATACGTGGACCAGTAAGCACGGCCAGGGACGCTATATCTCCCTAACTGCACACTGGGTAAATGTAGTGGCAGCTGGGCCCCAGGCGGAGAGCTGTTTGGCGCACGTCCTTCCGCCGCCAAGGATCGCAGGGCAACATTCTTTGCCTCCTGTTGCCACCTCCTCCTTCTCGGCTTCCTCCTCCTCTTCTTCCACCTGCTCATCCAGTCAGCCACACACCTTCACCACCAACTTCAGCACAGCCCGGGGTAAACGTCAGCAGGCCATTCTGAAACTCATATGTTTGGGGGACAGGCCCCACACCGCACAGGAGTTGTGGCGGGGTATTGAACAACAGACCGACGAGTGGTTGCTGCCGGTGAGCCTCAAGCCCGGCCTGGTGGTGTGTGATAATGGGCGAAATCTCGTTGCAGCTCTGGGACTAGCCAATTTGACGCACATCCCTTGCTTGGCGCATGTGCTGAATTTGGTGGTGCAGAAGTTCATTCACAACTACCCCGACATGTCAGAGCTGCTGCATAAAGTGCGGGCCGTCTGTTCGCGCTTCCGGCGTTCACATCCTGCTGCTGCTCGCCTGTCTGCGCTACAGCGTAACTTCGGCCTTCCCGCTCACCGCCTCATATGCGACGTGCCCACCAGGTGGAACTCCACCTTGCACATGCTGGACAGACTGTGCGAGCAGCAGCAGGCCATAGTGGAGTTTCAGCTGCAGCACGCACGGGTCAGTCGCACTACAGAACAGCACCACTTCACCACCAATGACTGGGCCTCCATGCGAGACCTGTGTGCCCTGTTGCGCTGTTTCGAGTACTCCACCAACATGGCCAGTGGCGATGACACCGTTATCAGCGTTACAATACCACTTCTATGTCTCCTTGAGAAAACACTTAGGGCGATGATGGAAGAGGAGGTGGCCCAGGAGGAGGAGGAGGAGGAGGAGGAGGAGGAAGAGGGGTCATTTTTAGCACTTTCAGGCCAGTCTCTTCGAAGTGACTCAGAGGGAGGTTTTTGGCAACAGCAGAGGCCAGGTACAAATGTGGCCAGCCAGGGCCCACTACTGGAGGACGAGGAGGACGAGGATGAGGAGGAGGTGGAGGAGGATGAGGATGAAGCATGGTCACAGCGGGGTGGCACCCAACGCAGCTCGGGTCCATCACTGGTGCGTGGCTGGGGGGAAAGGCAGGACGATGACGATACGCCTCCCACAGAGGACAGCTTGTCCTTATCCCTGGGCAGCCTGGCACACATGAGCGACTACATGCTGCAGTGCCTGCGCAACGACAGCAGAGTTGCCCACATTTTAACCTGTGCGGACTACTGGGTTGCCACCCTGCTGGATCCACGCTACAAAGACAATGTGCCCACCTTACTTCCTGCACTGGAGCGTGATAGGAAGATGCGCGAGTACAAGCGCACGTTGGTAGACGCGCTACTGAGAGCATTCCCAAATGTCACAGGGGAACAAGTGGAAGCCCAAGGCCAAGGCAGAGGAGGAGCAAGAGGTCGCCAAGGCAGCTGTGTCACGGCCAGCTCCTCTGAGGGCAGGGTTAGCATGGCAGAGATGTGGAAAACTTTTGTCAACACGCCACAGCTAACTGCACCACCGCCTGATACGCAACGTGTTAGCAGGAGGCAACATTTCACTAACATGGTGGAACAGTACGTGTGCACACCCCTCCACGTACTGACTGATGGTTCGGCCCCATTCAACTTCTGGGTCTCTAAATTGTCCACGTGGCCAGAGCTAGCCTTTTATGCCTTGGAGGTGCTGGCCTGCCCGGCAGCCAGCGTTTTGTCTGAACGTGTATTCAGCACGGCAGGGGGCGTCATTACAGACAAACGCAGCCGCCTGTCTACAGCCAATGTGGACAAGCTGACGTTCATAAAAATGAACCAGGCATGGATCCCACAGGACCTGTCCGTCCCTTGTCCAGATTAGACATTAACTACCTCCCCATAACCATATATTATTGGACTCCAGGGCACTTCCTCATTCAATCCTATTTTTATTTTCATTTTACCATTATATTGCGAGGCTACCCAAAGTTGAATGAACCTCTCCTCTGCCTGTGTGCTAGGCCTAAATATATGCCAATGGACTGTTGCAGTGGTGGCTGACATGAAGCCTGATTCTCTGCTATGACATGCAGACTAATTCTCTGCTGACATGAAGCCAGATTGTCTGTTACGGGACCTCTCTCCTCTGCCTGGGTGCTGGGCCTAAATTTATGACAATGGACTGTTGCAGTGGTGGGTGACGTGAAGCCTCATTCTCTGCTATGACATGCAGACTGATTCTCTGCTGACATGAAGCCAGATTGTCTGTTACGGGACCTCTCTGCTCTGCCTGTGTGCTAGGCCTAAATATATGCCAATGGACTGTTGCAGTGGTGGGTGACGTGAAGCCTCATTCTCTGCTATGACATGCAGACTGATTCTCTGCTGTCATGAAGCCAGATTGTCTGTTACGGGACCTCTCTGCTCTGCCTGTGTGCTAGGCCTAAATATATGCCAATGGACTGTTGCAGTGGTGGGTGACGTGAAGCCTCATTCTCTGCTATGACATGCAGACTGATTCTCTGCTGACATGAAGCCAGATTGTCTGTTACGGGACCTCTCTGCTCTGCCTGTGTGCTAGGCCTAAATATATGCCAATGGACTGTTGCAGTGGTGGGTGACGTGAAGCCTCATTCTCTGCTATGACATGCAGACTGATTCTCTGCTGACATGAAGCCAGATTGTCTGTTACGGGACCTCTCTCCTCTGCCTGTGTGCTAGGCCTAAATATATGCCAATGGACTGTTGCAGTGGTGGCTGACGTGAAGCCTCATTCTCTGCTATGACATGCAGACTAATTCTCTGCTGACATGAAGCCAGATTGTCTGTTACGGGACCTCTCTCCTCTGCCTGGGTGCTGGGCCTAAATTTATGACAATGGACTGTTGCAGTGGTGGCTGACGTGAAGCCTGATTCTCTGCTATGACATGCAGACTGATTCTCTGCTGACATGAAGCCAGATCCTCTGTTACGGGACCTCTCTCCTCTGCCTGTGTGTGTGCTGGGCCTAAATATATGCCAATGGACTGTTGCAGTGGTGGCTGACGTGAAGCCTCATTCTCTGCTATGACATGCAGACTAATTCTCTGCTGACATGAAGACAGATTCTCTGTTACGGGACCTCCCTCCTCTGCCTGGGTGCTGGGCCTAAATATATGCCAATGGACTGTTGCAGTGGTGGCTGACGTGAAGCCTCATTCTCTGCTATGACATGCAGACTAATTCTCTGCTGACATGAAGACAGATTCTCTGTTACGGGACCTCTCTCCTCTGCCTGTGTGTGTGCTGGGCCTAAATATATGCCAATGGACTGTTGCAGTGGTGGCTGACGTGAAGCCTCATTCTCTGCTATGACATGCAGACTGATTCTCTGCTGACATGAAGCCAGATTCTCTGTTACGGGACCTCCCTCCTCTGCCTGGGTGCTGGGCCTAAATATATGCCAATGGACTGTTGCAGTGGTGGCTGACGTGAAGCCTCATTCTCTGCTATGACATGCAGACTGATTCTCTGCTGACATGAAGCCAGATTCTCTGTTACGGGACCTCTCTCCTCTGCCTGTGTGTGTGCTGGGCCTAAATATATGCCAATGGACTGTTGCAGTGGTGGCTGACGTGAAGCCTCATTCTCTGCTATGACATGCAGACTGATTCTCTGCTGACATGAAGACAGATTCTCTGTTACAGGACCTCCCTCCTCTGCCTGGGTGCTGGGCCTAAATATATGCCAATGGACTGTTGCAGTGGTGGCTGACGTGAAGCCTGATTCTCTGCTATGACATGCAGACTGATTCTCTGGTGACATGAAGCCAGATCCTCTGTTACGGGACCTCTCTCCTCTGCCTGGGTGCTGGGCCTAAATTTATGAAAATGGACTGTTGCAGTGGTGGGTGACGGGAAGCCAGATTCTCTGCTATGGAACCTCTCTCCAATTGATTTTGGTTAATTTTTATTTATTTAATTTTTATTTTAATTCATTTCCCTATCCACATTTGTTTGCAGGGGATTTACCTACATGTTGCTGCCTTTTGCAGCCCTCTAGCCCTTTCCTGGGCTGTTTTACAGCCGTTTTAGTGCCGAAAAGTTCGGGTCCCCATTGACTTCAATGGGGTTCGGGTTCGGGACGAAGTTCGGATCGGGTTCGGATCCCGAACCCGAACATTTCCGGGATGTTCGGCCGAACTTCTCGAACCCGAACATCCAGGTGTTCGCTCAACTCTAGTTCTGACTTGTGAGGAACTCACAGCACAGGCACGCAACAGAGAAATTGATTATAATGCTGGCTGTATAGTGAGAGGTACAACTTGTAGAAAGAGGGAGATTGTGATCCTGCTGGATGGAGCTCTACTGAGATCACAACTAGAGGACAGTGTGCGGTTCTGGAGACCTCACCTACATAGCCTGGAGAAAAGAAGGGAAAAGGTAAGACATGATTGAAACCATTCAACATGTTGAACATTTAACCAGTTCAAGATTGGGTCATTTACCCCCCTTCCCCAACACCCACCCACCAACCTAGATGCATTTTCAATGCTTTGAAAAAATAGTCTCTTTCACTTTTTTTTCTATGTCCCCTTTCCATAATGTACTGTTATAGTGTGATATAGCGTGTGGTGGGGTTTTTATTATTTATTGTCTATTTTATTTATTTTTAATTTATTTTTACACTTTGTGACCCCAGCAACTTTTGCAGATACATGACTATTAGGATAGGTGCAGGGACTGTAAAAACCATCACTGGCTCTGCTATGGGGAGGCCTGCTGTCACTGATAGCCAAAAGTCCTTGCAGAGATAAGCTCGGACCCCCCGGTATGTCAGATTTTATGGAAAGAGTAGTAGAAGCTTGGAACTAATTTTCAGCAAAGGTGGTTGGGAAATAAAAAGTAAGTGAGATAACATATCCTAGTAGAAAAATTTAAATCAAACTACAGAGACTAACCGATCTCTGCATGATCGACAGAAGGATAGAAGGAGAAAGATAAAGGAGATAATTGAAGAACTTAGAATCTTCATGGCTGAGCATTGGAGTCACTAAGGTAACCTGCTTTGTACCAAACTTTGAGAGTACCCGGACCCGAACCCGGACTTTATCACTGAAGTTCGGGTTCGGTGTTCAGGTGATTTTCTAATTTTCCGTTATAACATGGTTATAACGGAAAATAATAGCATTCTTAAGACAGAATGCTAAATAAAATGGCCATGGAGGGGTTAAAAATAAAAAATATACTCACCTCATACACTTGATCGCGCAGCCTTGATCGCGCAGGTCTTCTTTCTTCAGGACCTGCGAAAGGACCTGCGATGATGTCACAGCGCTGCAGGGTGATGTCACAGCAGGTCCTGCTGAATGAGAGCAGGACCTGCGGTGACGCCACTGCGCTCGCCACGTAGTGAGCACGGTGATGTCATCGCAGGTCCTTTTGTTGATCCTGAGGAAAGAAGACCTGCGAGATCAAAGCTGCGCAATCAAGTGGATGAGGTGAGTTTTTTTTATTATTTTGAACCCCTCCATGGCCATTTTATTTAGCATTCTGTCTTAAGAATGCTATTATTTTCCGTTATAACCATGTTATAACGAAAAATAAAAACGTGAAGTTCGGGTCCCTATTGACATTAATAGGGTCCGGGTTCGGGGTCAAGTTTGGGTCCCGAACCCAAACTTTGACCTGAAGTTTGGCCGAACTCGGCGAACCCGAACTTCTACAGGTTTGCTTATTCCTACTGCTACCAAAAGCTGATAAGACTTTACTGCTGTGAGGGACACCATTAAGACATCCTTCACATCTGGACACATAACAGATCTCAGGCAGAAATGGATAAAACGGATGGATCAGAAGAACTGAAAACGAAGCGGTGATGTGAACCTAGCCTTAGACTGATGTTTCTTTAGTAAATAGTCCTTCAATGTATGCAGAAATAGCTGGAAAATGCGAATGGGAAAAAGAACGCAAGAGCTTATACTGCTGTTTTGTTAGGTTTTTTTTTTGGTAAAAAACACCAAAACCATAGTCATGTGTGTAACACAAGGCAGAACAGCCTGCTTTTATCTTCCAGCATTCCCATTGAGTAAGACACCGGGGATTTAGAATTTGCCATCCACAAGGCTCACAAAAAGGTTCTGCATTTATAGCTTGCCTAATCCTTGGTTGGTGACCTAACTACCTTGTCACTATGTGGATGAACCTGTAATCACATCCAGATGATGCTCAAGGCTATTCTAACATTACAAAAGAGCCACTGTGTTAGAATATGTACAAACCCCACAAAGTGTTCACATCCATGCAAAAGGAAGCCTCACAATGGATATCTGCTGAAATAATTTCACCTCGGCCATCTTGATTTACATACGATTATGTTAGATGATAAAACGTTCACACAAATAATTGATGCTCAGGGTCTTGTGCTGCAGAATGTACATATTCCTCATGGTGAATCATTTCCAATCTATTCAGATATTCTTCTACTGTAAATTTAATTATGGCATTTAGTGACTAGTAAAGATGATGGTGTTACTAAGTTCTGACATTCCCTGCTAGTAAAAAAAAATCTTAGTCATCCCATTATGTAACTTTCTTATATATATATTGTGCTCCAATTATTCACTACATTTAAGAGCTCTGTTTACTGCCAGTAAATTAAAATATTCTTGTTTATCTAGTAGCTGAAAACAACTATTAGCACCTTCTAACAATTATATCTATTTTAGTCAATCCCTTCCATTTCATTTTTTATTCTTTGGTGGATCCAAAACTGACGAGAAGGGTGAATTTATCAAGCCACGCACTCCAGAAGTATCCAGAACTACACAAAATACCGCTTTTGCAACTCTTCAGGTTTATTATTTAAAAAAATACCAACTTTTTACATTTTTACACCACCCACTCCAGTTTTGAAAAATGGGCATTAAAAGCTGTTAATGAGTTTCACTCGAGATTTATCCCTGCAAAAAAAGTCACTAACTCTTATGTATAAAAGAATTGAAGTAGCTTTTCTAGACAAAAGTGGTAGATTTAAGGGGGGATGTGCCACAAAAAAATCCTACATTTTTCAAAGCAGCACCTGGGTCTAAATACTTTTGTAATGGCACGTAATCAAAAATTTTGTGCAGTCACTGAGCAACTCACTGAAACTTAATTGTGTAGTGCCACCGGCAGTTTGTTCTTTTCCTTATTTCTCTGTCCACTTAAGTAACATTGTTGAGGTGGTCACACATTTTCATGTCCATCCTTCAATTGCCTCCAGTCACATCTATCATCAGAGGTGTGACAGTGATGGGGAGAGAGCTGCGGCAGAAAGGACTTGCTCCCTGAGACACTTCCTCTGAGCTGTAATAGGCAGGGAACTGCATCAGAAAGGACACACCTCTGAGAAAGGACATCCTCCTGAGCTGTATTAGGCAAGGAATTGCTTGAAAAAAGACACACCTCTGAGAAAGGACACCCCCCTAAGTTGTATTAGGCAAGGAACTGCATCAGAAAGGACATGTCTCCTGAGATGCAACAGAAGAACACTCCCCTTAAGCCTCCAACCTGAAGAAAAGCTAGCAGAGCAAGTGAATCAATGAATGGGGAGAACTCTGGATCCATGTGACGTATAAGGCTGGTTATAGCTTTGTTAGAAAGAGAGTATGTCCTATATGATGTCTGGTTTTTCAATTTTGTATGTTAATTATTAAATAAACTCTTTAAAGCTGCACCAAATTTAAAAGACACTAAGTGATATTTGATCATTTTGGAACAGACTCAAGCAAAACTGACATCAAATATTATCCTTACGAAAAATTAACCCCTAGGAGATTACGTTTCACAACAGCTGTAGAGTTTAGGCTGTGAATCACCGTAACGGAAGGAAATCCTCTGCTAAGGAACACTCTTAGAAGTCTAAAAACTGGAACACCTCACCCACTGTGGATATGCTTCTCCAGGTCATTGGCAGGACAGCATATGGTGACCGAAGTCCGAGCCACTCGTAGAATGAGAAGTGACAGGGTTAAAATCCAAAATCTTGGTAGACTTCTTGTGATCATGCATGATGTGATTATCCATTTGTTTGTATGGACGCTCGTGATGCTAAACATTCTCCTGCAGTAACTACAGCAGCTTTCCCCTGGTGATAACGATTAATTGACCACTGAGGTTAGAGAAACTTGACCGTCATCAGCAGATTTATAGGAATAGGTTATGCAGGGCAGTCGAGGGAGACCCGCAAATAATTAACGTTTACGGATTTTTTCTTTTACAGGCATTCAACGTTTGATTTTCAGTTCGGTTTATTTTTGTATTACATAAATTGGGTTGTTCCTATGATATTGTCAGGCAAAATGCAGAACTAAAAGGATCAGACTGTCATGGCTAGGTGACTGGGTCAGGCAGGTGTGGGAAAATGCTACAAAGTAAGAATGCTTTAAAAAAGAGAAGTGTTAGTAGTTTATTTTTATCAATCAACAAAATGCAGAGTCAATGAACAAAAGAGAAATGTAAATCAAATCAATATTTGGTGTGTCTACCCTTGGTCTTCAAAAAATAATCATTTCTTCTAGGTACACTTGTAGACATGAACTTGGCAAGGAGAATGTCAAAACATCTTGGAAAACTAACCAGAGATCTTTTGTGGATGCAGTCTTGCTCAAATCCTTATGTTTCTTTATGTAATTCCAGATAGACTTGATGATGTTGAGATGAGGGCTATTTGGGGGCCATATCACTTCTAGGATTCTTTGTTCTGAACAATAAAGACAGTTCTTGACTATATATTTGGAATCATTGTCTTGTAGAATAAATTGAAATTTAACACTTCAATTTTTGAAAGTATTTTTTCCACATCTGCCTAAAACTTTTGCGCAGTAAAGAGGAGAGGGGAGAATAGGGAGAATACTATTGAGGCTTTTAGTTTGACAAAATTCTTACATTGACTACAGTTTAACCTGCGGATTCACTGGTAAGTTTTCTGTCTCCCAAATAGTAGACCTTGGGTTCAAAAATTTGGGAAAATAGAGTAATAAAAGTTAAATAGTTACATATACATATCAGAGTGCTGACTGGGTCTCCATAGACCACAGATGAGAGCAGCCTCAAAAGGGTGGAGGGGGGCTGATCTGTGACTCCATAGAGAATAATGGGGACTCATTACAGCCTTGGAAAGGGAATAGAGCTGTTCAGCCAGACTCCTCATCATGGTGGGCCCCATAGCAAGTGTGTTGTATGCCTTCATTGAGTGTATGACATGGTCACTGCGCTTCAATGCTTTAGTGAGACAAAATTAATAAATGTCCTTGTCAAACCTCCCAGGGAGCCAGTAGTGGGATGAGGAACCCACTGGCAGTAAGCAGCTGACAGCCCAGAACGCGGTACAAGTTTAGGGATAATCCAAGAGGGGTAGTCAATGTCCAATCCGGGTCGAAGCAGGCAGCGAAGGTTCAAGGCGGAAGACAGTCCAGGGGTCAGTAGCTGGGAAGGATACAAAGAAACAACAGGCAATAGGAGGATCTGCAGGGAGGCTAGGTGTTCACCATAAGGTGGAATAACTCAGCAATGAGCCAGAGCTCAGGCCAGGTCTTTATAGCCAGGGAAGGTAGGAACCACCCTCCCCAGGAACCAATGGCAGAAAAGGAAAGTGGAAGGTGTGTACTGGGAATCTCCCTCAGCAAGGCTCACACCTGACAGCCGGATAACACCCCCTGCTTCCTGACAGAGCCCCCCCACCAAGGAGCGGCCTCCGGACGCGACCCTGGGAAGGCCTCTCGGGGTGAGCCCGAGGGAACGCCCGCACATTCCCCAAGGGCTCCCAGGAACGCTCCTCGGGACCGTACCTCTTCCAGTGGATGAGATACTCCAGGACCCCACGCCGGCGGCGGGAGTCCAGGATCTCCTGGACTTCATACTCATCATCGTTATTCACCTGGATGGGAGGTGGTGGAGCAGGTGCCCGGTCCGGGAACGGGTTGGCACGGTGTGGTTTCAACAAGGACACATGGAATACCGGGTGGATTCCCAGGGAAGTAGGCAACTGGAGCTTGGCTGCAACGTTGTTGACCATACTCACGATCTCGAAGGGACCAAGGTAATGGGGTCCCAGTTTTCGGGAGGGACAGGACAGCTTGAGGTGCTGTGTGGAAAGCCACACCTTGTCCCCGTCTTTGTACCTGGGGAATTCTGTGCGTCTACGGTCTGCCTGCATCTTGTGCCGCTGCTGAGTGGCCTGGAGTTGTTGCGTTAGGGTCCGCCTCAGTTCTCGTAGGAGCCGGAGCCGTTGAGCCACTTCAGGCATCGGGACATCAAGGGGGAGATCCGGGAGAGTTGCAGGATGATAGCCATAGTTGGCATAGAATGGTGAGAGCCCGGTGGAGGAATGAAGCTGATTGTTGAAGGAAAATTCTGCGAAGGGGAGATGGCTCACCCAGTCGTCTTGTAGATGGGATGTGTAACAGCGAAGGAACTGTTCGAGGGTTTGGTTGGTCCTTTCGGTCTGCCCATTGGACTGGGGGTGATAGGCAGAAGACAGGCTGCGAGTGATATGAAGGCTACGGCAAAACTGGGTCCAAAAGCGGGAGGTGAATTGCGAGCCCCGGTCTGAGACGATGGAATCAGGGAGCCCGTGCAACCGGAACACGTGTTGGAGGAACAACTCCGAGGTTTGTTGGGCCGTCGGGAGACCGGAGGTCGGAATGAAGTGGGACATCTTGGTACATCTGTCCACTACCACCATGATGGTGGTACAGGCTTGTGAAGGCGGTAAGTCCACAATGAAATCCATGGCTATGTTGCGCCATGGAAGGGTTGGCACTGGCAGAGGCTATAATAACTCAACGGGTTTTGAGGTGGGACGTTTGTAGAGTGCACACACGGAACAAGACTCTATGAAGGAGCGTACGTCGGCTGCCAAAGAGGGCCACCAAAGCTGACGTAGAATGCATTCCGTGGTGTTGCGCCTACCTCGGTGGCCTGCTGTGGGGTGGTCATGGTGATGCTGTAGTACAGGCAGTCGCTGGGAGACTGGGACATAGATCCACTGTTGGTGGTAACGAAGCCCCTGCTTCATTGGCAGATGGGCTGCCTCCTCTGGAGCTGGGGTGCTGGCCCATCGGATCCTCTCGATCAAGGAGTGTTGGGTGGCTAGAAAGTATGCGGCTGGCAGGATCGGTTCCGGAGGTGCAGGATCGGCCTAGGAGCATATACGGGACAAGGCATCGGCCTTGCCGTTCTTGGATCCCGGTCGATAGGTAATCTGGAGGCGCAAACGGGAGAAAAAGAGAGCCCACCTGGCTTGTCGAGGACGCAGTCGCTTGGCACTGCGGAGATATTCGAGGTTGCGATGGTCGGTGTACACCACCACAGGGTTTTCGGCTCCTTCCAGCAAATGTCTCCATTCCTCCAGGGCGTCCTTGATGGCGAGCAGCTCCCTCTCACCCACATCATAGTTGCGTTCGGCCCCGGTGAGTTTGCGGGAATAAAAGGCAACGGGATGGAGAAGCTGCTTCTCCCCTTGGACCTGGGAGAGAACAGCCCCAATAGCACCCTCGGAGGCGTCCGTCTCCAGAAAAAACGGGCAAGAGGCGTCCGGTTGTACCAGTATAGGTGCCTGTGTGAAACAGCTTCTTAAGGTGCTGGAATGCTGGAATGCCTGTTGGACCTTCGGGGTCCATTCAAACAGGGTGTTGCTCCTGGTCAGAGCAGTGATGGGAGCGCAGATCGCTGAAAAGTTCCGAATGAATCGGTGGTGAAAATTGGTCAAACCAATGAACTGCTGCACCATCCGCCGATTGCGGGGGACAGGCCAATTCTGGACGGCCTGGATCTTCCTGGGGTCTATCTCCACTCGACCTGGGGATAGGATGTAGCCCAGGAACTCAATGGACGAGACTTCGAACGTGCTTTTTTTAAGCTTGCCATAGAGACTGTGGGTCCGCAGACGCTGGAGCACCGATTTGACATGCCGTTCGTATTGTGGCAGTGATCTGGAGAAGACAAGGATATCGTCCAGATATACCACAACATGGGTATTCAACAGGTCACGGAAGACGTCATTGATGAAGCACTGAAATGTGGCAGGGGCGTTACAGAGCCCGAAGGGCATGACAAGGTACTCGTAGTGCCCAAACCGTGAGTGGAATGCTGTCTTCCACTCATCCCCCTCCCTGACACGAATCAGATTGTAGGCCCCCCGGAGGTCGATCTTGGTGAAGAAACGGGCATCCTTGACTCTGTCCAGCAAGTCGGGAATGAGAGGGAGTGGGTACCGGTTCTTCTTGGTGATGTCGTTCAGGGCCCGGTAATCGACACAGGGCCGGAGACCCCCATCTTTTTTCCCCACAAAGAAGATGCCGGCCCCAACTGGAGAGGTCGAGGGATGGATGAACCCCTTCTCTAGGCTCTCCTCTATGTAGTCCTTCAGGGCCCTGGTCTCGGGTTCGGACAGATTGTACAAGCGCCCGTATGGCAGTGGGGCTCCAGGGAGCAGTCTGCTCCTTTTTTTAAAAAACGTCTGCATAGTCCCGATATTTGTCGGGTAGTCTGTGTTCAACGGTGCCCAGAACCGTAGGTGGGCTTGGAGCCGGAGACGCGTGAACAGGAGAACCGGAGGGGGGCGTGAAGGTGATGGAGCCAGAGGTCCAGTTAATCGTGGGGTTGTGTCTCCTAAGCCAGGGGATGCCTAGAATGACTGGAAACAAGGGGGAAGGCACGATGTCTCACACGATCTTCTCGGAATGGCAAAGGCCGATGCGGAGGAACAAGGGATGGGATTCCATGGCGATAGGTCCCGTTTTTAGGGTGCTGCCATCCACCAGATGCAGCTGGGATGGGTTCTTCTTAGGGCGCAACGGGATGCCTAGTTGGGAAGCCAGATCCTTGTCCATAAAACAGCTGCTTGCGCCCGAATCAATGATGGCAGAGAGATTAATATTGTTGTTGCCCAGCTGCAGGGAAACAGGGATGGTGAGATGAGACGAGTTGTTATACATAGGTAGGTTAATGCATACCGTGGGTGTCTCCGGCCTACCTTCGGGAGGTTTGATGGGACAGTCCTTCAGGAAATGGCCCGGTTTTGCGCAGTATAATCACAGATGCAAGGTTCTTCTCCTGGTTCTCTCCACCGTGGACAGGGGACCCCGAACAGCCCCGATCTGCATCGGCTCCTCCTGGTTACCGTCTGCCGCCACAGGAACAGGAAGCCTTAAGGGTTCCGACCGGTGCTCCGTTAGAGGCGGGGTCTGTTGTCGCTCCTGTCGTCTTTCCCGGAAGCGGCGATCCAGGTGGGTTACTGAGTCCATCAGGCCCCCCAAGGAGCCCGACACCCCAATGCGGGCGAGCTCATCCTTGAGCTGCTCAGACAAACCGATGCGGAACTGGTCAATCAAGGCCACCTCGTTCAAGCCCGTATCCGGGGCTACCTCACGGAATTCCATGATGCAATCCTCCACTGGACGTCTGCCCTGGCGGAGGGTGCGCAAGGTACCCCTGGCGGTTGAAGAACGCAGGGGGTCATCATAAAGTCTTTGCATAGCTGCGGCAAAGGACTTCCAAGATGCCAGCACTGGGTCATCGGCTAGTAGGAGTTGGTGCGCCCAGGTCTGGGGAGGCCCTGAGAGCAAGGAAATTGCCGTGCATACCTTGACGAAGTCCGTGGCATATGTACGTGGCTTCAGGGAAAACAACAGCTCGCAGGAGATGATGAAGGAGCGGTACTTCCTCCGATCTCCTGAAAAACGCTCAGGGAGGCTGACTGACGGCTCGCTAGAGACCACTTCCAGGGTGCACGCCGGCATAGGGGGAGGCGAGGGTGGTAGCGCGGTGCGCTCTGCGATGCGCTGCTCCTGTGTGGCAACCCTCTGCAGCAGGTGCTCATGACTGGCTTGCATCTCCTGGAAGGCCTGCGTCATGAGGTTAAGTTGCTGGGTCATGGCCGTCATGGGATCCACTGCTTTTGCGGGTTCCATGGTGAAGGCTGAGTTATTCTGTCAAACCTCCCAGGGAGCCAGTAGTGGGATGAGGAACCCACTGGCAGTAAGCAGCTGACAGCCCAGAACGCAGTACAAGTTTAGGGATAATCCAAGAGGGGTAGTCAATGTCCAATCCGGGTCGAGGCAGGCAGCGAAGGTTCAAGGCGGAAGACAGTCCAGGGGTCAGTAGCTGGGAAGGATACAAAGAAACAACAGGCAATAGGAGGATCTGCAGGGAGGCTAGGTGTTCACCATAAGGTGGAATAACTCAGCAATGAGCCAGAGCTCAGGCCAGGTCTTTATAGCCAGGGAAGGTAGGAACCACCCTCCCCAGGAACCAATGGCAGGCGAGGAAGGTGGAAGGTGTGTACTGGGAATCTCCCTCAGCAAGGCTCACACCTGACAGCCGGATAATGCAGGAACGCTATGCACCCGGAAATGTGCAAGCAGCCTGTGTACTGCGCACACGCCGCGCACCCACGCCTCGGGCACCAGGTGTTCTACCGAGCTGAAGGGGAACCCGTGCCCTGCGCCGTGCCCGTGGTCCCCGAGTAGGGGTAACACCCCCTGCTTCCTGACAGTCCTAGAAGCGCTATATCTCCCTCCTCACTACAAAGCAGCAGTATCGCAGCAGAACCGCAACAAAACTGCCGCACTATAGTACAAAGATAATAAAAAAATCAATGATACTGCGCTCTAACTTGTATGGATCGCAAGACCTAATACCCCCACCTCCTAGTTTAAAAGCACTCCACAAACTCAGTAGACTATGCATTACCTGGTGGATGGGCTTCATATAACACGGGGTGCGGTGGGTGATCCTCGGATCTTGCAGGCACAGGTCGGGTGCTACAGTGGTTTGCGCTCGCACGGAGCGAGAGTGGTGTCACTACTATGACTACGGAGAGTCACAAGTACCACAAGACCTCTCTACGTGTTTCGGATAGATTCGCTACCCTTCGTCAGGAAAGATGGATGGCTAATCCTGCATATTCCCCCTTCCTTATATGTGCCTGCTGTACCCCCGCTGATTTAACCCTACAGGTGCCGCTTATTATGTTTCTTCTTTTGACATCTGTAAAACTTGTGTTCTTTATTTTCATTCAAATGCAAAAAGTTCTATTCCCATATTTAAACCTGATGGGGCCAGTGTATCCATGTTAAAGATCCATCTCGTTTCTGATCTGGACATCTCCTTAAGATAATCCCCACCTCTACTGGTTTTTCTGACAATCTCTATCCCACAGAAAGTTGATCCTGCGAATTTCCCAAGATGTTTATCCCTATAATGTCGCAATAAAGGGTGCCCCTCGTATTTTCTCTAAATATTATATATATGTTCTCCTATTCTCTTTTTGAGGAGTCTCTTCGTTCGACCAATATAATTCGTTCGCATGGACAGGTAATGGCATAGATTACGCCTGAGCTGTTACACGAAATGAAATCTCTTATGTCATATACATATGACCCTTCAGTGTTTTTCACCTGTGTTTGTTTTTTCTTTTTTTGTGATTTTTTTCATCACGAACATTTTTTACAAGGAAAAAAGCCTTTTAATCTACCATCTATTCTACCGTCTTTTTTTATTATTTATATCATTCCTATTTATTTTGTTCGTGCCAATGCATTTACTAGTTGGTTCTATGGTGTTCCCAATATTTCTAGCTCTACGATAGATGAATCTTGGGGACTTTGGGATAAGGTCTCCTGTTATTTTATCTCCTTTTAGGACTTCCCAATACCTATTGATTATTTTCTTGAATTTTGAGACCTGACTGTTATAAGGCATAATTATTGGTGGGATGATCCACATTTCTTCTTTCTCAGGATACTTCTCTTTTCTTTTCCCGTCTTTCAGAAGTCTATGTCTATCTAGATGTCCTATCTCTGTTCTACATCTTATTAGTTTTCCCTGGTCATATCCCTTCAGTTTGAACCTATTCTGCATACATTTTGCTTCTTCTTCATAGTGTTCTTTTTTTGTGCAGTTCCTCCTTATTAGCATAAACTGGCTCCTCGGTACGTTTTCTAGCCACCAAGGCAGGTGGCAGCTCTCAATGGAGATGAAGCTGTTAACATCAGTGGGTTTATTATGTGTTTTTGTGCAAATTTTGCCATCTTCAATAAATATTGTCAAATCTAAAAAGTTAATTTGTGTCTTACTGTATGTCGGGGTGAATTGTAGATAAAATAAATTTTTATTAAGAACATTAAAAAATTCCCGTAATGCATCTTCCCCCCCTTCCCAAATAAAAATTATGTCTTCGATAAAGCGATGCCATAGGACGAGGTTCGACCGGAGCCCGCCGCTGCAATGGACTGATGTTCCCACTGTCCCACGTACAGATTAGTGAACCCCGGTGCGAACCTCGTCCCCATCGCGGTCCGCCATGTCTGGAGGAAAAAATTCCCATCATATATAAAATAGTTTTTTTCCAAAATAAACATAATACATTCCCCCAAATATTCAATTTGTTCCTTTGTCATTTCGCATTTGGCCGTTAGGAAGAATTCCGTTGCTTCACATCCTTTCCGGTTTTCAATAATGGTATACAGGGATTTGAAGTCTAATGTGCCCATTATATAGGTGTCCTTCTATATTACATTATTTAATATTTCTAGGATATTTTTCGTATCCTTGATGTATGCAGGGAGTGCTTGTGTGTATGGCTGTAGAAATTGATCCACGTATCTGGATAGTGCACTCGTAAGGCAATCTATCCCAGATACGATGGGTCTACCCGGTGGATTTATGGGATCTTTATGAATTTTGGGGTTATAGTAAAACGCCGCAATTTTCGGTTGTTGCATATGTATAAAAGTAGCTTCTTTCTTTTGCAAAATACCTAGTGCCCTTCCTTTCTGAACAAGTTCTTTAAGCTATTTCTTAAAGGGATTCTGTCACCAGCAATGTAGGCTCATTTTGTCTAAAAAACGTTTTATCTAACCTGTCATTCATCTCACTAAGGTGCCCAAGGGGATGCTCATGTCTTCCAGATGCCGCCCGCACCCGCCGCCGTTCGTGCCCAGCTCCTCCTTTGCTGTCATCAGCGCCGCCTCAGAATCCTTTGCTACGTCTCTGGCTCTCCCTCACTCCCCCCTCCTTCTTCTCTAACATCCCGCGCGTGCGCACAGGCCTGTGCCTGATGCGCCCGTGCGGACTTCTCCGTTCGGCTTCATGGAGCTAAGTGCGCATGCGCCGGCACTTCGCTCAGCCTCCCGATGACCTGAACATTGGCCCCAGCCTGTGCGCACACACGAGATGTTAGAGAAGAAGGAGGGGGGAGTGAGGGAGAGCCGGAGGCGTAGCAAAGGATTCTGAGGCGGCGCTGATGACAGCAAAGGAGAAACTGGGCACGAACGCCAGCGGGTGCGGGCAGCATCTGGAAGACATGAGCATCCCCTTGGGCACCTTAGTGAGATGAATGACAGGTTAGATAAAACGTTTTTTAGACAAAATGAGCCTACAGATTTCGGTTATAAGACCACATTAGGAATCACAAGAGCTCCATGAACATAACCATATTTTTGAATGGGGGGGGGGGTAAAAAACTGGTGACAGAATCCCTTTAAATAATTCCGACCTGTTACCTGCAAGATCCGAGGATCACCCACCGCACCCCATGTTATATGAAGCCCATCCACCAGGTAATCCATAGTCTACTGAGTTTGTGGAGTGCTTTTAAACTAGGAGGTGGGGGTATTAGGTCTTGCGATCCATACAAGTTAGAGCGTAGTATCATTGATTTTTTCATAATTTTTAGATTTTTTTCATTATCTCTATAGTGAGACAAGTTTATATCCAAAATTACTGATTAGAGTCTGGTGTGAGGACTACACTTCTCAAAATTCTGCAAAGTTTTCATTTTGAAGTGAGCAGAATTAAGAATGCAGCTCTGGACTATCATACAAGATTTGTTTGTATGTTTGTTTCTTTATTTTTCAACTTGGGATCAGTAAAACATAAATGAAACTATACATTTACAAATTCACACAACTTTATATAGATCACTTCTACATTTCAAGTGTAAAATGTTACACGCTGGCTGTATTTTTAAGCATCTTTAAACTATTTAAGTATTTTCACATTTTAGCAGTGTGACTTTTTAAAGGAAATACATAGTGCATGGGCCCTTAAATATTGTTTATTCTGAATAAATTCTTTATTAAGAGGAACAAAATAAATATATCAGTCATACAGGCATGAAGGTGATAAACTGTAATGCAATACCTTTTATTATATCTACTATGGCTTAAACATAGGCTATGACACAGAGGACATAGCGGAATCCCTAATAAGCCCAATCACAAATGAGCTCATTTGTGTAAGGGCTTATTAGGGATTCCGCCTGGGTACAGGGACAGGTATCCGGACGGTGTCACCCCTTTCGGGGCGGGTGCTCTGTGTAGGTAGGTAGGGCTTGCTAGACCCCATCCCTGAACAGGGTCACCTAGGGTGAGCAGCTCCTGACATCTATCTACACTACAGCCTATACAGTTCGGAATCTCTTTGTTGGATGGTACTTCTGCCCACAATATCCAGTGGATCTAGACTGCTGGTAACCCAATCGGTAAATCTCTCCTGGAGAACCCATTCCATCTGCATCTACTCATTGGTTAGACCATTCCTTTTTCTTTATGTGTTGCAAATTAGGTATCATCCTAATTTTGTTTTGGCCCCAGTCGGGTCGTTGTCTACCAGTTTTTGTTGAATGTATTAGTCCTTGTGTGTAACGCAGCTTTAATATTGATATTAATTAAATGTTAAGTTTTAGCTCCCTCTGTTCCCCTTTGGGAATAGTCTAGTCTGTATTTGGGAGTTCCCTGTGAAGTTTAATACATTACATGATATACACTTTGCTATTTTTGTTCAATTATAATACATATATCTTCTGTGGTAGAGGGACATCCTCAGGGCAATGGAATAGGTACAACTTCTACAACCCCTGGAGCTACCTATCTGAATGCAAACATCTAAATCCACTACATAGAAGTGATATTTTTCATGAATAATCTATCCATATTTCTCGAAATAAAAGTCAGCACATAACAAATACATCTCCAAGCAGTGAGCTGGGAATAGTTGTCCCATGGGAACATTTTACCTTGTAGCAGAGTTTCTCAAATGCAACACTTACTTCAGTGTTATAAAATGTGTCAGAGCAAAGATTAAGAGTGATTACCGGGAAACCTAATGCAAGAGAATGGTGATCACTCATCTTCAGGTGCATAAACTAGAACACGAGCACTATTCTACCCAGAATACCTGGCCAAATGCTATCTGGACAAGTTATTTCATAGATAATAGTTCCTCAATATAAATTAGTAAAGTCATTCTTCTTTGAGCTAATACGTTTATAACAGAGGGAGTAAAATATTTGGGAGGGTCCTTACCTATCATATCTCAGTTATAATAATAGTGTCTTCTTATGTGACAAGGGGTCTTTAAAAATCCTTAACATCAGGACTCAAGTGGGTCTGATAACTCTCACCCACTATAGTTTCAGTTATGGGTCTTCAACACAGTGAAAGCCAGATATCCCTCCAGGGAAGGGAAACCAAGCAAAGAGGTGTCTCCAAGACATTGCTCCTGGTTAGCCAGAATCCTACTCTGCACTGATTAGGGGCAACACCATGAAACAGCTGGCTTTCCCCTGTCACATTCTTAAGGCTTGTAAAAGAGCTGGATCTTGACAAAGGGGCCACTTAATATGGTGGATCTGGTTAGCTCTATAATGGGGACAGCCCTTTGCTTGGTTTTCCTTCCCTGGAGGGATATCTGGCTTTCACTGCATAGAAGACCCATAACTGGGGCTCCAGTTATTTTGTATACTACTGTTTCCAAGTGAGCTTTGCACTTTGGATTGCTGTGTTGAGACTCTTAAATGAGGCTCCACAGTGTTTTTTGTAGTTTGTCTCCCTAAGATCAGCTATTGTTTTGTTGGACCCACTATAGTTAAAATTGGAATGACTAAATGGTTAAGGGCTCTTTCACACTTGCGTTCTTTTGTTCCGGCATAGAGTTCCGTCGTCGGGGCTCTATGCCGGAAGAATCCTGATCAGGATTATCCCCATGCATTCTGAATGGAGAGAAATCCGTTCAGGATGCATCAGGATGTCTTCAGTTCAGGACCGGAACGTTTTTTGGCCGGAGAAAATACCGCAGCATGCTGCGCTTTTTGCTCCGGGCAAAAATCCTGAAAACTTGCCGCAAGACCGGATCCGGAATTAATGCCCATTGAAAGGCATTAATCCGGATCCGGCCTTAAGCTAAATGTCGTCGCAAAGATCCACAGTGCAGGAAGAAAAATTAAGTGATTGTCTGCATGAATGATTTCTCCTTGGAAAAAGGTGCTTCAATTAGGGAAATTACATTATAAGTGTGGGTTTCACAGTCCTTTGCCAATTAAAAAAATAATAATAAAGCACACAAAGCCTGGTTACTAACAAATCTGTTTTTCCTAAGAAAGATTGTTTGTTGTGATCCATGCCTCAATATACAGTATTTTTCACCCTATAAGACGCACCGGCCCATAAGACGCACCTAGGTTTTTGGGGAGGAAAATAAGAAAAGAAAAAAATTAACCAAAAGGTGTCCTTTTGGTGGGTTTGGAACTAATGGTGGTCTGTGGATGGCACTATTACTGGGGATCTGTGGATGGCACTATTACTGGGGATCTGTGGATGGCACTATTATGGGGGATCTGTGAAGGACACTGTTATGTGGTGATCTGTGAAGGACACTGTTATGGGGGATCTGTGGATGACGCACTGTTATGGGGGGATCTGTGGATGATGCACTGTTATGGGGGATCTGTGACGGACACTGTTATGGGGGGATCTGTGAAGGATACTGTTACAGGGGAGATCTGTGGCTGACACTGTTATGGGGGGATCTGTGAAGGATACTGTTACAGGGGGGGATCTGTGGCTGACACTGTTATGGGGGATCTGTGGCTGACACTGTTATGGGGGATCTGTGGATGGCACTGTTATGGGGTATCTGTGGATGGCACTGTTATGGGGTATCTGTGGATGGCACTGTTATGGGGTATCTGTGGATGGCACTGTTATGGGGGATCTGTGGACTGCACTGTTATGGGGGATCTGTGGATGGCACTGTTATAGGGGATCTGTGGATGACGCACTGTTATGGGGGGATCTGTGGATGATGCACTGTTATGGGGGATCTGTGACGGACACTGTTATGGGGGGATCTGTGAAGGATACTGTTACGGGGGGATCTGTGGCTGACACTGTTATGGGGGGATCTGTGAAGGATACTGTTACAGGGGGGATCTGTGGCTGACACTGTTATGGGGGATCTGTGGCTGACACTGTTATGGGGTATCTGTGGATGGCACTGTTATGGGGTATCTGTGGATGGCACTGTTATGGGGGATCTGTGGACGGCACTGTTATGGGGGATCTGTGGACGGCACTGTTATGGGGATCTGTGGATGGCACTGTAATTGGGATCTGTGGATGGCACTGTTATGGGGGATCTGTGGATGGCACTGTTATGGAGGATCTGTGGATGGCACTGTTATGGGGGATCTGTGGATGGCACTGTTATATATGTGCCATTCACAGACCCCCCACCCCATAACAGTGCCATCCACAGACCCCCCAGCCCATAACAGTTCCAGCCACAGACCCCCTACCCCTTAACAGTGCCATCCACAGATGTCCCCCACTGACGTCACGTGCCTGCGATGCCTGCTTCATTCATAAAGTAGGCGGCACCGACATGTGACATCATGAAGTTACTCATGAAGTTACAGTGACTGAAATGGCCCCACCGCAATTGCCGGCCCCCAGCTCCTCCTTCCAGTCCCTCCCCGCTCATTCATATATCGCAGCCTGCGATGTAAAAATGTCAGCATTCGCCCCATAAGACGCAGGGGCATTTTTCCACCATTTTTTGGGGGGAAAAATGCGTCTTATGGGGCGAAAAATACGGTAAACAACTTTCAGAAAACCTCAGATGTGTCATAGAGATGCCATAAAGCTAGAAAACACTACAAAGTATTGCTAAAGACCAGGGTTTGCATCTATCCATGGTTATACAAAATATCTGACAAAGCATAAAACTGTTTGTTGCTACTCTCCAAAGTGGGAGTGGGAGTTGAAGTCCTGTAAAGATCACTCCAAGAGCACAATGGCAGTCTTAATACAGAAGAACCCAAGGATAACAACAAAAGACCCACAAAAGACTCTACAAACCACATAAATCTGAGTTCATTTGTCCATTATTAGAAAAACACTGAACAAGAATGGTGTTCATGAAGCCACTGCTGTCCCAAAAAAAACTGTTAGGTGTTTCAAAAGTTTCTGCAAAATGCTCAATGGACAATTGAGACAAAAGTGGGACTTCGGAATTTTTTTTTACAATGCTATGTTTAGAGGAAAAAAGTAATGGACACCAACACAAAGACTAATCCCAGCTGTGAAGCATGGTGGAGTGAGCATCATGGTTTAGGGCTGGTTCGCTGCTTCAGGGTCTAGACACCATGTGACCATCGAGTGAACAATAAAAATAAAGGTGTTTCAAAACATTTTACATGAGAATGTAAGGGCAGCAGTCCATGAACTAAAACTAAAGAGTCAATGGGTGATGCAACAAGACAATGACTCATACAAGAAAACCAACTAAAGAATGGTTGAAAAAGAAGAGGATTTGTGTTGAGTCCAGACCTTAACTATATTGAAATGCTGTGGCACAATCTTAAGTGAGTTCTCCCATTATTAAATTTTAAAATGAAAATCAAACATCATAAAGTACATGATAATCATTTTCTAACAAAGCTAGAACCAGCCCTGTACCTCACATGGATCCAGAGATCGCCCCATTCATTGTTCCGATTGCTCTGCTAAATTTATATCAAACTGGCATTTGCGGCCACCTCAGTGATTCAGACAAAGAAATAAGAAAATAACAGCTGGTGACACTAAATATACGGATACATTTTATTGAATATCTCAATAGCTTTACTAAATTTTTAATTACATGAAAGTATTCAGATCTAGGTGCTGGCTTGAAAACTGTAGAATATATTTAATGGGACAACCCCTTTTAAGAGAGCTATATATGCAAGTCATACCAGAAATATTGATGAACTGAAACACATTTGCTTTGATTATGACACGCATTCACTGTGGCATCATTTCCACAAGCTTCTGCAATTTATTTTAGTTCATTTTTTCCCCAAAGATCTTGTATCAGGAGATTTGGACCACTGCTCAAAGTCTTCTCCAGCACATTCCAAAGATTCTCAATGGGATTTAGGTCTGGACTCTGTGGTGGCCAATCCATGTGTGAAAATGATGTCTCTTTCTTCCTTAACCACTCTTTCACAATTTGAGCCCAATGAATCCTGGTATTGACATTTTGGCATACGCCCTGTAGTCAGCTGACCTCATTCTTTGGGCACATAACGTTGCTGAACTTAGACCTGATCAACTGGGAGAATCTTACATATTTGCTTATTTAAATCCAGGTGGTGACCTTTTTTGTGTTTTTGTTTGTGTGTTATTAGTTTAACCCTTTGAGCACTAGAGGTTTTTAGTTTTTGAGTTTTCGTTTTTTGACTCTATGCCTTTCCAGGGCCATAACTTTTTTGGTATTTTTCTGTTCACATAGCTGTATGAGTTTTGTTTTTTGCAGGACAAGTTGCACTTTCTAATTTAATATTGTATATAATACAGTTAGGACAGGGCCGTAGATAATTTTTTTTCCTGGGGGGGGTTTCTCAAATCACTTTATCTAGCAGACACACCAGGGTTTGAAAAAAAAATACCAGCCATATCATTCCTAATCCAAAACCAATTCTATACCTTGAGCAATACCGATTTAGTTGTTTGACACCATATAGAAAACACATGTTTTGAAAAGACTCGTAATTGGTACCTTCCCACTCCAGTCTGGAGTGACAGTCTACGGCACGCATGACACATCACATGCTAGCTTACTCTTGTAATTTCCATAAACAATTGCATTTCTTTATTGTTGAGGAGACTAGAGTGTGAGAGACTAGAAAAAAATACATCAAACCATGCAGCCTGCACAATAAGTGATGTGGACCAGCATGGTGGTGGCCAGTTCCCTCAATTCATAAGAGTCTAGGGGCTGGACTAAATATATGAATTGACACTGTCTGTAGCCTGGTGTGGGGGGTGGGAGTGGTGTGGGGGTGGACTTTGAATCTTCAGGATTTTCTTTTTTAACTATATTACTTTTACTTACACTAGTGCTCCAGAGTCTCTGTCTGTCTTTCTCTCTCTCAAACTACTTATTTTTCTTTCTTCTCTCTCTCTTCTAATCTTCTGAGATCTCCAGGCTCTGTGCTCTGTCAGCCGCTGCCCAGGATTAGCAGGCACGCGCAGGCAGGAAGCTGGCCGGGGTCCAAACGTACGACAGGCGGAGGCGGAGCCTGAAGGCAACGTGCATGCCAGGTGATCATCAGCGTCATCCCTGCCTGGCTGCCCTGTGTGTGTCTGTGAGTTACTTGTGCCGCCGTACCTGCCCCCCTGCGCTGCCCGGCCCCGCCCTGCAGCCTCCATCACCTCTCTGTGTGCCGCACTGCCCGCGCCGCTGTTGCAGGCAGCCGCACGCCCGGGCCGTTCTCTGGCAGATTAGGAGGGCAGACACTCTGGGGGGCTTTGAACCCCCCTATCCCCCACCTTATCTACGCCCCTGGGGTCTAGTAGCGTGGACACCCAGTACAGGTCGTTCTCCTTCAGCCTTTTTATACGAGGGTCCCTCAACAGGCACGACAGCATGAAAGACCCCATTTGCACAAGGTTGGATGCCGAGCTACTCATGTCCCATTCCTCGTCCTCAGTAATCTCACTGAAGGTCTGTTCTTCCCCCCAGCCACGTACAACACCCTGGGTACCAGATAGGTGACAACAAGCACCCCGGGATGCCTGTTGTGGTTGGTCTTCCTTCTCCTCAAAGCCACATTCCTCCTCTGACTCCTCTTCCTCACACTCCTCTTCCAGCGTTGCTGCAGGTCCAGCAAGCAATGCTGATAAGGCTGTTTCTGGTGGTGATGATGGTGACCACAACTCTTCCTCTTCAGGCTCATCTACGGCCTGATCCAGCACTCTTCGCAAGGCACGCTCCAGGAAGAAAACAAATGGGATGATGTCGCTGATGGTGCCTTCGGTGTGACTGACTATGTTTGTCACCTCCTCAAAAGGACGCATGAGCCTACAGGCATTGCGCATGAGCATCCAGTAACGTGGCAAAAAAATCCCAGCTCTGCAGAGGCTGTCCTAGCACCCCGGTCATAAAAATACTCGTTGACGGCTTTTTCTTGTTGGAGCAGGCGGTCGAACATTAGGAGTGTCGAATTCCAACTTGTCGGGCAAATCAAGCGCCTCACTGGCATGTTGTTTCGGCGCTGAATGTCTGAAAAGTGCACCATGGCCGTGTAGGAACGCCTGAAATGGCCACACACCTTCCTGGCCTGCTTGAGGACTTCCTGTAAGCCTGGGTACTTATGCACAAAGCGTTGTACGATCAGATTACATACATGTGCCATGCACGGCACATGTGTCAACTTGCCCAAATTCAATGCCACCAACAAATTGCTTCCGTTGTCACACACCACTTTGCCGATCTCCAGTTGGTGCGGAGTCAGCCACTGATCCACCTGTTCAGGGTGGACAGGAGTGCTGGTCCGGTGTGACTCTCTGCTTTCAGGCAAGTAAACCCCAAGTCGTATCCCGGATGTGGAATAGCCCCTGGGGAGCTGGGGGGTGCCATTGATGTGGAGCAAGACGCAGCAGCAGAAGAGGATTTAGCCAAGGAGGTTATGGAAGAGGGTGGAGTAGGAGGAGTAGAGGAGGTGGCAGCAGGCCTGCCTGCAAGTCGTGCCGGTGTCACCAACTCCTCTGCAGAGCCACGCATTCCATGCTTGGCAGCCGTGAGCAGGTTTACCCAATGCGCAGTGTAGGTGACATACCTGCCCTGACCGTGCTTTGCAGACCAGGTATCAGTGGTCAGATGGACCCTTGCCCCAACACTGTGTGCCAGACATGCCATGACTTCCTTTTGCACAATCGAGTACAGGTTGGGGATTGCCTTTTGTGCAAAGAAATTTCGGCCGTGTACCTTCCACTGCAGTGTCCCAATAGCTACAAATTTTTTGAAGGCCTCAGACTCCACCAGCTTGTATGGTAAAAGCTGGCGGGCTAAGAGTTCAGACAAGCCAGCTGTCAGGCGCCGGGCAAGGGGGTGACTTTGTGACATTGGCTTCTTACGCTCAAACATGTCCTTGACAGACCCCTGACTGTGGGCAGATGAGCAGGAACTGCTCAAGGCGAGAGGCGGAGTGGTTGGTGGTTGAGAGGGGGCAAGGAGGACAGCAGTGGTTGACGTGGCTGAAGATGCTGGACCAGGAGGAGGATGGTGGCTTTGAGTTTGTGTGCTGCTTATACTCATGTGTTGATCTCATAGGCGTTTGTGATGTGAGATCATGAGCCTTCGCAAAGCAGTTGTACTTAGGTGGGTGTTGGACTTCCCACGACTCCGTTTTTTTTGACACAGGTTGCAAATGGCATCGCTGTTATCAGGAGTCAGACACACAAAAAAATACCACACTGCTGAGCTTTGCAATGACGGCATTCTGGTGGTGGCAACAGCATGCGTGGATTGGCGTTCTGTCTGGCTGACCACGGGTGCCGATACATGCTGTCTGACTGTGCCACTAGCTCCTTGCGACGACCTCCCCCTGCTTCCAACTCGTCTCCTCCTCCTCCTCTCTGTCTCCCCATCTGAACTTTCCCCCTGTTCTTCTTCTCTTCGAGCAGGCACCCACGTGACATCCACGGACACATCGTCATCATCAACCGCTTCACTTGTATCTGACAACTCAGCAAAGGAAGCAGCAGCGGGTACAACATCATCATCATCACACCGTACATCCATCTGTGTAATGCTGCCTGACTGAGACATATCCCTGTTATCTACATCCTCTTGCAATAATGGTTGGGCATCACTTATTTCTTCCAACTGATGTGTAAATAACTCCTCTGACAGATCAAGTGAAGCGGCTGTGGTGCTAGTGTTGGTGGTGGCGGTAGACGGCCAAAGGGAATCACAGCACCACGACAACGATGGCCACTGCGGGGTGGCCTGCCTCTGCCTGTCATTTTTTTTTAGATTAGTTAAGTAGTACTATGCGTGCAAGCTACTGTGACACCAGATATGAATGGCGCTGAAGTGACACTATGCACTGGCACTGGGCCTTAGACACACAAACACGTGTGTAACTGACTGCTAGTTTTTCAGTCCAAATTGTTGTTGTTTTTTAAATGTAATCGAATGTGACACCAGATATGAGTTGTGCTGGTGACCCTAGGCACTTGCAGGGCTGTGAGCCTGACACACACGCTGGTAGGCAGGCAACTGCAATTTGATTACACAGGAAAAAAATAAAAAGCAGACTGATGTTCTAGCCCTAAAAAGGGCTTTTTGGGGTGCTGTCCTTACAGCAGATCAGATCAGTCTTTCAGGACTGTAGCAGACACTGAATACACTTGCCTAGCTATCGATTCCCCTATTAAATCAGCAGCAGCTACACTGTCCCTCCTCTCACTAAGAATGCAGCTTCCGAATGAATCTAAAATGGATGCTGTCTAGGAGGTGGGAGGGTCTGGGATTGAGGGTCTGCTGCTGATTGGCTGGAATGTGTCTGCTAACTGTGAGGTACAGGGTCAAAGTTTATTCAATGATGATGAATAGGGGGCGGACCGAACATCGCATATGCTGGCAGTTACTAGGGAAGACAGTAAGTAAATGTATACATGTCTGGGATAAACACATATCTATCCTAAGAGAAAAATAAGAAGGAAATAATGTAAGGGCAGATGCAATAGACTATGGGGCTTTTTTCTGCCATCAGTCTTCTATGTGTAGGGGTCTAGTGTTAGTTGTAGTATTGCTAGAAGCTCACCCAGAGAGGTTTAGTTGAGGTAGAATTAAAGGGGTGTACCATTAAGACAACACATCCCTTATGCACTGGATGTGGTATGTGTCTGATCGGCGGCCTTCTCCATTTACAAGAACCGGGACCTGTGCTCCATAATTTGAATGAAGCAGCGATCATGCATGGTCACTGCTGCTCCATTTAGCTCTATGGGGATGTTGGAGATAGCCAAGCACTTGTACCCAGCTATATCCGTCAGTCCCACAGAGATGAATGGAGAAGTAGACATATTCATATGTGTTTGCTGCTCCATTTAAATGAGTACAACTGACCCCGTAGCACACACACAAACACACAGGAAACCAGATCCATAGGGGAATAACATAACAAAGGAAAACATCAAATGGACATCAACATAAACTTAAGAGTCACAGTTTGTTTGTTTATGACCACAAGGGTGGCCCCCACTGGCAGATGGAATGCACAGGAGGCTGCTCCAGCTAAGCATGGCTGAAGCAACCCACTGAGACATGCCAAACACAGAGGCTTTATAGGCCAAAGTGGCCACACCCACACAGACACACCCAGTGTCTCACACACACACAGAAAGGGAGTTAACCCTTCCACCACCAGGGAAGGGAAAACACCACTTAAAGGGGAAGTGCACACAATAACACACAAGTTGCCAAGTGGAACCGCACGCATAACACAGCAAGCAGCCACGACACAACTCAGGCTGCAATGCTGCCACATAAAAACTGTTGCCAGCGGCAACCACAGATGAGGCAAAAACCAAAGCCCTCACCTGTGATTGTCAACCAAACAAAACCGCTGACAATCGCATGCGATTCAGGAGTCACGGTCATAGCCATGGCTGTGACACTCCCACCCCTCAAAGCCCCCCCACCAAAAAAGGAAACTGGTGAGAGACACATAAAAGGGGATAGGAGAAGGGAACATCCACTCTCAAGAAATGGTTCCCAGAAAGTCGCTGCCAGCTGCATCCTCTCCCAGCACATACTAAGCCAGTCCAACGAGACCTGCAGCCAGCCACACCACACTCTCCACTCACGTCCCCACTCCAGTCGCTGCCAGCAGACACTCCTAACCAGCACGCAGCCGGACCACTAACGGAATGCTGCCAGCAAACGACCAGAGCTGGGAACATGGAGAGGGACGAGGGATCACCAACATGGACACGGAAGGTAAGGTGGCGGGGAAACAGCCACCAACCGTGCCGTTAACGGTGATCTCCCTTAACGCTCTCCCTCCGGAGAACGCGCATGCAGGCCACAAACAGATGGCACTGCATGCTGCACCCTCTTTCGAAGGTGTGCACCCGCACACCAAACAAACACCACGGTGGAATAAAAAAAAATCAGGGGACGCCAAGACAGAGCACGGTGAAGGGATGGCGGGGAAAAGCCACTCACCGCGCCGTCAGCGGCGAAACCCCCACAACGCTCTCCCTCCGGAGAACGCGCATGCACCCCATCCGGAGATGGCGGTACATGCTTCACCCTCTTTCGAGGGAACCCACTGAGCCTGACTCCTATCCATATGAGTCAACCCTGAAGGTGGGAGGACTCATACACCGTATGCCTAGGGGTCCCTACTAGCCCTCAGGATTGCCCTGGAACAAGGAGCAGGGTAAGACGACCTGTTCCTTCTGGACACTAAGGAACAGGAGTCTCAATGGCCAAGCTGCAGGGAAAGGAACATAAACAGCCTATGGATATGACAGGAGGCTGAAAAGCACTTCCACACCTACCTGCCACAGACACTCAGACTGGATCCCGTGCAAGAGAGCAAGTGTCCACACCCAAACACAAATGGACACAGCACAAACACACAGTAAACCAGATCCATAGGGGAATAACATAACAAAGGAAAACATCAAATGGACATCAACATAAACTGAGACTGAGACTAGGCCTGTAGTTAGTTAGTTAGGGTTTTTGTTTGTGTCAGGCCACAAGTGTTACTACTGTTCATTTCACATTGGAGAGCTGATAAAATTCTTACAAACTCAAGCCAGGCTGGAGTTTTTTTGCTCGGGGAATACTCAGGCACGTGCTACAGGACCTGTTATGGGAGGGGGAATACTGTAGAACTTGGTAAGACTGTAAGCTGTTGTGCTGCACCATAGTATAGCCCGTAACACACACCCATACAGTGGTTCTTGTTTTTAGGGTAATACAGTGTTGCAGTTTAGTTGTGCCCGACAGTAGGTAAACTAATGCACTTTCCTCCATCTATCGGAGGGCGCTGTGCTGTGTAGCACAAGGGTCTCAGCCTTCGGGCTGGGTGTATGTAAATTGATTGTACGTTCCCAGCATTTGTAGTTGTGTTTTTTGCCACATTTAAGTAAAAATCTGTTTTGGCAAAAGCTGGTGTTGGGGTTGGTTTCCTCGTTCTTGACTTCACTGTAACTAAGGCCTAATGCACACTAAGGCCTCATGCACACAGCCATTGTGCAGCTGTTCCGTGCATTGGGGACCGCAATTTGTGGTCCCCAATTCACGGGCAACATCCATGCAGCGGCATAGAACGTGTTCTATTTTTTTGCAGTGCGGAGGCACGGACAGAAACACCACGGAAGCACTCTGTAGTAGAATGGGTCCGCATCCATGATGCGGGATGCACACAGCCGGTGCCTGTGTATTGCGGACCTGCTGTATGTGGGCCGCAATACGGCAAAGGCCTTATGCATGAGGTCTAAGGGTGGCTTCGTATCATGTTTTTGCCACCTGTTTGACGTTGGGGTGGGGGGGAAACATAGCACCGCGCTTTTGTATTCTGCAAAGTTGGGTAAAAAAACTGTATACTTTTTTTTTATACTGGAACTTTATAGTGAACGGATGCCACTGTATGGATCAGGCTGAGGCATCCGTTAACATATAACAAAAAATTGTACATGCTAAACGATGTGAACCCACCCTAACCTGTCGAAAGGTCTTGCCATTCTCGGCTGGACCAGGAAGCGTCTTGGTCTCGTCCTCAGATGGCATTTGACTTGCAAATTTCTGCTTGAACAAAACGAAAGGTCTAGAAAAACACGTTTTTGGGGATAGTCTGTACATTTACGGATGGCTGGCAACCAGGAATATGTAGCTACAGTCACATATAAGATGGTAAAATCTTTATGATATGCACTAAAGATGGAAGGATATTTATCATGTAAATAAAGAACATGTGCAAAAAAGATGACACTATCATGCAAATAGATTTTTAATTTTTTTATTTTTGGGGAGGGGAATGGGGAAAAGGGATGATGGTGGTGATGGATGATGAGTTTTTTTGTTTTCTTTTTTTGGTGATGATGAGGGGAAAAGGGTTGGAGATGAAAATGGGTGATGAATTTTTCTCTTTTTTTTTTTAAGGGGTTATGATGAGGGTAGGGTAGGGTGGGGAAGGTAGGGTGGGAAGGGTGGGGTGAGGTGGTGTGGGGTAGTGTAGGGTAGGGTCGGGTAGTGTAGGGTAGGGTGGGGTGGGGAAGGGTAGTGTAAAGTAGGGATTTTTTTTTTTTTTTAAGGGGTTATGATGGGGTAGGGTGGGGTAGGGTGGGGTAGGGTGGGGTAGGGTGGGGTAGGGTGGGGTGGGGTAAGGTAGGGAATTTTTTATTTTATTTTTTGCTTTTTTTTATTTTTTTATGGGTAAATTATAAGACTCTTCTGTCCTTGGCTCCTTGATGTTAATATATTAGATGAGGTGTCCAGATGTTGTGGACTTGCCAGGATCTAGGAGTCTGTAGATGTTGAAGACGATGATGATGTTGAAGATCGTCTTCTCCTTTCCAGTTCTGGACTGTGAGATGGTCGCTGTAAGAGGACACACAGACACCTCCAGGTAAGTATTTCATATTATTACAATTACAAGTGCATCATGTGTGATTTGTCTGCAGCCATGAAGGTAGATCATAGGCCATAATAATGAGAATGATACTGTATATATGGATATCACAGAGCCGGATGATAACACTATGGGTGTCACTATGTATTACACTTACAATGTCCATATGGAAAGGTGGGTGTAAGCTGCCGGACTCCACATCAGCCCAGTTTACTGGTCTGAAGAACGGGTGGGATCTGATGGTAGATGTTACTGCCAGGCGGCTACATGGGGACTTGCTTAGGAGCTAAAAACATAATGAGAGACCATCAACCATTATTATTCTGGATTATTACAGATAAATATAACAAAATAGGTCACGTTATAAAGGTCTGTATAGGATTAGGATTAGATTTCACACTCCCCTCTCTTGTCTAAATCTAATGTTCTGACACCACTTTTTCTATTCCCTGCCCTCATTCTTCTGCTAATGATCCTACTCACCCCTTCTAGGATGTTGATGGCATCTGGGCACATCCATGCTGGATAATAAGGCTCATCCTCTTGCAGAGATCGTTTATACTGCATCTTTGTCCCGTAGCCGTTGAATGGCTGATCACCTGTTAGCATCTTGAATACAGTGACGCCAAAGGAAAAGGAATCCACCAGATGATTGTAAGGTTCTCCGTTCATCATCTGTAATTACATCAGTTTAGAGGTAAGTTGATGCAAGTAAATGGAAATGCACACGGGAACTTATCAGAGCATTGTTATTTCTCATATATTATAAGGATCTTATCTCTCACCTACATTTTTGTGAGTATAATCCCAAACTGATCGTATCTACCCTCATATTAACAAATATACAAATGTGACTACAGATATGGTAGCGCTTGTACAGTCCACATATGCCAAACATTACACCGATAGGTGATCCCATCCTCCATGACACATTTGCAGCTCCTTTGCCCAGTAATAATTTATAATGAATATTCCTTACCTCTGGGGCGATGTATCCAACTGTCCCTGCATAGCCTGTCTGCATGTCCTCCCCAAATACGCCAATGGCACATAGTCCAAAGTCAGCGATTCTGATGTGTCCGATGTTGTCTAGGAGAACGTTAGCAGGCTTTATGTCACTGTGGAGAGAAACATTGTAAAAGTATTAGATGGAGGATTAGATGAAACTATTTTACACATAAAGTAATAATCCTGGCGCTTGTATCTCCTCTGTATCCTTAACTGCAGTGCCGTAGCAGAATCGCACAAACTGCTATCAAATGTAAAAGTATAAACTCAATATCAATGACACCGCTCTTACCCCAACCTACTGCGGTACACTTACTACACAATAGAGCAGTCACAAACTAGTGGGCTAAACGCTGGAGCTGCCGGAAGTTCCTAAGAAGGAACTGCGTACCTGTCTCCCAATGCTTGTTCCGTGGCTGCTTGCTCCTGTAGACTGTAGTTGAAAGTGGTACCGGGTACTTGGTTGGGGTTGTTTGTTACACGGTACATGCCCCGGCCGGTGGCACGATGCCATTTCTACAAATTGTACTTTGCACGCTCACGAGTGGATAGTGACGTCACTATTCCAGCTACGGATCGTAGCTGGTACCAGAATTCCATTGGGAGACAGGTACGGCAGTTCCTTCTTAGGAAGTTACGGCAGCTCCAGCGTTTAGCCCACTGGTCTGTGACTGCTCCATTGTGTAGTAAGTGTACCGCAGTAGGTTGGGGTAAGCACGGTGTCATTGATATTTTACACATAACAATCCAGGAAAGGATATAAGAAAACAGTATCTAAATGTTCTCTTGTGTCCTGTCATCAAATGTAACAGCTGTACTTACCGGTGGATGATGCCGTGTTCATGCAGGAACTGGAGTCCGCAGACCATTTCTGATGCAAAGAATCTGTAAAGTGGAGAAGAGAGTTGATCAGTGTTATATATAGGAACATACACAGAACACACAATGATGAGACATCTATTTCTTGTCATATCCAAAACATGTTTCCTTTATTCTGAGACGTCAGTGCAAATATATCAATCAGTAAGACATTTACCTTGCTGTGTCCATATTTAAAGGCAGCTTTCCTGCCATAAATTGGCGCAGGTCTCCTCCGGCCATATAATCCATGACAATGATGAAATACTTTGCTGTCTCCATAGATGTTCGCAGGTAGGTCAGGAAGCGACTCCCGACAGCCAGTTCCATGATCTCAAGCTCTACTGAGATTTTGGTGTTCATGAGCTTTTTCTCCATTATTTTGACAGCCAGAAGCTCCTCGGTGTCTTGATCTTGTGCCAGAAGAACCTGGAGAAGACACAGGACAGCGATTCAGTAAAGTACAGTCATGTGAAAAAATTAGGACACCCTTTGAAAGCATGTGGTTTTTTGTAACATTTTTAATAAAAGGTTATTTCATCTCCGTTTCAACAATACAGAGAGATTAAAGTAATCCAACTAAACAAAGAAAACTGAAGAAAAGTCTTTTCAAGATCTTCTGTAAATGTCATTCTACAAAAATGCCTATTCTAACTGAGGAAAAAGATAGGACACCCTCACATGTATTCCCTCTTAAATTGGCTCAGATCTCACACAGGTATATCACACCAGGTGCACATAATTAGTAGATCGTTACTCTGCATGTTGAATGAGGCTTGCCCTATTTAAACCTCAGACATTTAGTTTGGTGTGCTCCTGACTGTTGAAGTGAGAGTGAGCACCATGGTGAGAGCAAAAGAGCTGTCAGAGGACTTCAGAAAAAAGATTGTAGCAGCCTATGAGTCTGGGAAGGGATTTAAAAAGATCTCAAAAGATTTTGAAATCAGCCATTCCACTGTCCGGAAGATAGTCTACAAGTGGAGGGCTTTCAAAACAACTGCCAACATGCCCAGGACTGGTCGCCCCAGCAAGTTCACCCCAAGAGCAGACGGCAAGATGCTAAAAGAGGTCTCCAAAAACCCTAAAGTGTCATCTCGAGAACTACAGCAGGCTCTGGCTACTGTTGATGTAGAAGTACATGCCTCTACAATCAGAAAGAGACTGTACAAGTTTAACTTGCATGGGAGGTGTGCAAGGAGGAAACCTTTGCTTTCCAAGAGAAACATCGAGGCCAGACTGACATTTGCCAGAGATAAAGTTGACAAAGACCAGGACTTCTGGAATAATGTTCTTTGGACAGATGAGTCCAAAATTGAATTATTTGGACACAACAGCAGAGGACATGTTTGGCGTAAACCAAACACAGCATTCCAAGAAAAGAACCTCATACCAACTGTGAAGCATGGAGGTGGAAGTGTCATGGTTTGGGGCTGCTTTGCTGCAGCAGGACCTGGTCAGCTCACCATCATAGAATCCACGATGAATTCTACTGTGTATCAGAAGGTGTTTGAAGAACATGTGAGACCATCAGTTAGAAAATTAAAGCTGAAGCGGAACTGGACCATGCAACATGACAATGACCCAAAACATACTAGTAAATCAACCAAAGATTGGCTGAAAAAGAAGAAATGGAGAGTCCTGGAATGGCCAAGTCAAAGTCCAGATTTGAATCCCATTGAGATGCTGTGGGGTGACTTGAAAAGGGCTGTACGTGCAAGAAACCCCTCAAACATCTCACAGCTGAAAAAGTTCTGCATTGAGGAGTGGGGTAAAATTTCCTCAGACCGATGTCGAAGACTGGTAGATGGCTACAAGAACCGTCTCACTGCAGTTATTTCAGCCAAAGGAGGTAACACTCGCTATTAGGGGCAAGGGTGTCCTATCCTTTTCCTCAGTTAGAATAGGCATTTTTGTAGAATGACATTTACAGAAGATCTTGAAAAGACTTTTCTTCAGTTTTCTTTGTTTAGTCGGATTACTTTAATCTCTCTGTATTGTTGAAACGGAGATGAAATAACCTTTTATTAAAAATGTTACAAAAAACCACATGCTTTCAAAGGGTGTCCTAATTTTTTCACATGACTGTATCTAATTAAATGATTACTGAGATATAAAATTATATTTCGGCTTCTACAGCTACTATTAAGTTGGTTGGGACACGGATCATTCCTATTATGAATGGATATAAATCAGTCACTTACCTTTCCATAGCCTCCTTTTCCGAGTTCTTTAAGGAAATGGAGGTCCTCATGGTCAATAGATGTTTTGGTGTTAATAAGACCACATGATGGAAAAAGGCTTTCTTCTGCCGGCACATCCCAGTTCTTAAAAGAGCCATTTACTGGCATGTCCTGGATGTTAGCGCCCTTTGATAGCATATCCCAGATATCAGAGCTGTCTGCTGGCATGTCCCAGATGTTTGAGCCCTTTGTTGGTAGGGCCATGATGTTGGAGTGCTCATTTGGGATGAGCCAAATGCCAGGACATGGCTTTAGGCTTTCACCTGCTGAGATAATAAATACATTATTAAATATACCTCCACAGTCCATTATCAGGATAGTTAGTTTTCTGATTAACATAATGACCATTAAAAACTAGTGTATTAGAAATATTTTATATATCCTCTAGAATCTGATTCTGATTGTCTCTATTTATCTATACACATTATGGCTGGAAATGCTCTCTAAAATAGGCCCTCATTAAAAATATCAGGTAATTGTAGATCATCTGCACTTATAATATATTACATAACACAGAACTCAAATCTATATCCTATATATAATATGTCATGATGCAACAAAATAACAGTACAAACCCCTGCAGGCTGATTCTGTTTCCCTGTTCCCATCTTACCTGATGTATTGGCTGGAGACACCATGCAGCTGTGATGTTCGTATTGTCTGGATGTGGTGTTGATAGATGATGGCCTGGACCTGTTTGCGCCATTTTTGTCTTCCACTGGGCTCAGATATCTGAGTCTCCTCCTACTCTGGAGAACCCAGTCTCTGTTGTTCTTAATCTTTTTCTGGGTTTCCAATCTTCGGAGGTTTAGACTCTCTGAGCTTTCAGATCTGGGGCAAGGGATGCGTTTTGGTGTTACTTGGAGAAGCTCTTCTAGTACTAACTCTGCGCTGTTAATATTTCTGCGCTGTTTGAGGACCTTCTCCTTGTTGATCCTCCGTCTTGCAGGTACCTCTTCTCTGATGTTCTTTCTGTTGTTGAGAATGGTCTTCTGCAGTTGTTTATAGGCAGAGATTGCAGAGTCAGCCTCTTTGAGGTTCTCCATTATCCTCTTTTCGGTGAGGATCGCATGTCTCTTGATCTTTCTTTTTCTCTCCAGATCTTTCCTTTTGGACACCACTTCTGAGGTGTCACTATCCATATCCAGTGGTTGCTGATTCCTTTGTCCAACAGTGAACAAAGGTTCCGGATCTCTCATGATCCGTCTCATCCTCTGAAGAATCCTTTCTCTTAGGATTCTTCTTCTTTCCTCCAATGAAATCATTGTAAATGTCAATAATCGCTTCGTTTAAAACGAAACACAGAGCGACCACCTCTCCTATCCGAGTCGCAAGAGGCAGTGATTTGGTCAAGTGGTCTGACTTGGAATTAGAATGTAATGATGTCATCGCATCACTTATGGCATATTTCTTGGTGATTGTGAGGTCACAGTACTGGAGTTCTAAAAGTGCCTTGACATATCTCTTACTGTGAGGTCACAGTTCTGTGGTTTACAAGATGGTTTCACTCAGTTTCCATAATATAGGGACACAATGTATTTGAATATACATTATCACATATTTTCTATTGATAAATTTGATGTCATATTTTAGTTTTAGCATTTACAGAGGATATATATATATATATATAGAACTTTTTCCTTTATCTAATAAAGTATATTCATCGCAGCAGTAAAAGGGTTTTCATTAACCTTTATATTGATGACATAGGCTGCGCCGCGGCTTTCTCGCAGCTTAACCTAGGCCATGTGACATTACGTTTTTCACTCACAAGGCCTAGGCGCAGCTCAGTCCCATTGAAGTGAATGGGGCTGAGCTGTGATACCAAGCACAGCCACTATGCAATGTATGGCACTGCTTGGTAAGACCGCGGCGCTACTGTGAGCGCCTTTGCCTTAAAAAACAGCTGATCGGCGGGAATCCTGCGTGTCGAGATTAGGTTATTAGTATAAAAAGTCTTGGGAAAACACCTTTAGTAATCTATCCTAAAACATCTGGTGAAAAAAGCAACATAGGACCCAGGATGTCCAGATATTGAAGAGTGAGCAGAACACCTTTCCGTTACCAGTGGATCCACCCTTAGCAGTTTTGGGTATATGACTCTGCCACATCTTGTTGCAATGCCTTGTAGACAGACTTGAGATAAGACATGGCAACGTTTACTATTCCTCTTGGCACTGCTGGCAATATAAAGGTTGGATGTGATGATCCAAACGTATGGAGGTTGGATGTGATAACCTAAAGCTATGTAAATATCAGCCAGGCTTGAAGAGAGGAAACACCAACGCTCACACATCTCAAGCTTATAATTCCAGCAGTAAATGGTGGTGCTCATCCCTAAGTGCACACAGCACAAGATAACTATTGCCCGTGTTGTCTATATATCCATCATGCTGTATAGTTTAATAGAGATGTCGCGAACATAAAATTTTCCGTTCGCGAACGCGAATTTTTGCAATTGTTTGTGAACGGGCGAACCACCATTGACTTCAATAAGCAGGCGAATTTTAAAACCCACAGGGACTCTTTCTGGCAACAATAGTGATGGAAAGGTTGTTTCAAGGGGACTAACACCTGGACTGTGGCATGCCGGAGGGGGATCCATTTCAAAACTCCCATGGAAAATTACGTAGTTGACGCAGAGTCGGGTTTTAATCCATAAAGGGCATAAATCACCTAACATTCCTAAATTGTTCGAAATAACGTGCTTTAAAACATCAGGTATGATGTTGTATTGATCAGGTAGTGTAACGGTTACGCCCGCTTCACTGTGACAGACCCAACTATGACAGACCAATCTCCCTGTTTAACGCACCGCAAACAACCGCAAACTGTCCATTTGCACAACCGCAAATTCCCCATTTGCACAAGGTTGGATTACAAGCTAGCCATGTCCCGTTCCTTGTCTTTACTGATGTCATTGAAGGTCTCTTCCTCCACCCAGCCACATACAACACCAAGGGTTCCCGAAAGGTGACAACAAGCCCCCTGGGACGCCTGCTGTGTTTGGTCTTACACCTCCTCAAAGCCACCTTCCTCCTCTGACTCCTCTTCTTTAGACTCCTCTCTTTGTGTTTCCTCTCTCTGCGTTATTATAAGGTGTGTTAAGTAGTACTATTTCTATCAGTTTAATCCCTGTTACGTCCCCTATCAGGGGACGTGTATGGAATAGATTTTAGGAATCGGGAGATAGAAAAAGATGCTTGGTCGGTCCTCCTACTTCCAATTTGGGGCACTGCACGTGTAATCTAATGTGCCACCAGATATGAGTGTTGTGTTAAGTAGTTCTATTCATATCTGGTGGCACATTAGATTGCACGTGCAGTGCCCCAAATTAGAAGTAGGAGGACCGACCAAGCATCTTTTTCCGTCTCCCGGTTCCTAAAATCGATTCCATATGCACGTCCCCTGATAGGGGACGTAACAGGGATTAAACTGATAGGAGTGGTGTGTTAAGTAGTTCTTTTTCCTATCAGGGGACGTGTATATGGAATTGATTTTAGGAACCAGGAGATGTAAAAAGATGCTTGGTCGGTCCACCTACTTCAAATTTGGGGCACTGCGCGTGCAATCTAATGTGCCACCAGATAGGAGTGGTGTGTTAAGTAGTTCTATTCCTATCAGGGGACGTGTATATGGAATCGATTTTAGGAACCGGGAGATGGAAAAAGATGCTTTAGTCAGTTTAATCCCTGTTACGTTCACTAGTATTATTATTATTATAAGGTGTGTTCAGTAGTACTATTCCTATCAGGGGACGTGTATGGAATAGATTTTAGACAACCGCAAAGAGTTGTCAATAGTTGACACACTCATGACATAAATTTTATTCCTCTATGCGTCAATCTTGGTGTAGTGATGACTGTGCTCGTGCGCACGTTTGGAAGATTGCAGGCGATGGGGTTTTTTCAAAGCCTATGGTCGTGCTCAGGTAGTTCAGTGACAGTTAAGTGACCCAGAAAACAATGATTCTGCAGTGTGGGCCCATTGTTGGCCTAGTAGGCTTTAATGATCACCTTAGATGATCACAAAGAAAATTTATGTTTTTTTCTATGCAAAATTATCCAGCCGATCGCTTTTGGTCTGTTCACAATGAAGCAACGACCTTATCATCTGGGGTGTGCCAACATTGCCATTGCCAACACACTCATAGAGGTGGTCGCTTCATTGTGATACGCAAGCCCCTTCACCACTACAAGCTAAAGATCACAAAGGGGAATTGACACATGTATGTGCCTTTTTTTTTGTTTGTTTTTTGAAGCCACAGTGCAGCACCAGAGGCCAGAAAAATTAGGCATGTACACATTCCCGAAAAAGCAGGCATTGTTGCAGCCGCTGCTGTAGCAGCGGCCAGAAAATTGATGTTTCCCAGGAAGAAAGTGCCCTAAAACATTGCGGCTTGAACCCTAGTTGGTGGCGGATAAGTAACGCAAGTCATCCGGCATTGAGAGATAAAATACAGCAGCGTGTGGACCATTTTTAGCCCAAGGCAGCTCATCTCAGTCATCAGGTCTTTTTTAGTCGAATGTATCGCCCACTGTCATTCCCTTCGGGATCCATGCCTCATTCATCTTAATAAAGGTGAGGTAATCTAGACTTTTTTGACCTAGGCGACTTCTCTTCTCAGTGACAATACCTCCTGCTGCACTGAAGGTCCTTTCTGACAGGACACTTGAAGCGGGGCAGGCCAGAAGTTCTATCGCAAAATGGGATAGCTCAGGCCACAGGTCAAGCCTGCACACCCAGTAGTCAAGGGGTTCATCGCTCCTCAGAGTGTCGATATCTGCAGTTAAGGCGAGGTAGTCTGCTACCTGTTGGTCGAGTCGTTCTCTGAGGGTGGACCCCGAAGGGCTGTGGCGATGCGTTGGACTTAAAAATCTCTGCATGTCCTCCATCAACAAGATGTCTGTAAAGTGTCCTGTTCTTGCCAGCGTGGTCGTAGGGAGGAGGAGGATTACTTTCACCTCTTCCCCTGTTAGATTCCCGTTGTGCTGTGACATCACCCTTATACGCTGTGTAAAGCATACCTTCTAATTTATTTTGGAACTGCTGCATCCTTTCCGACTTCCGGTAATTCGGCAACATTTCAGGCACTTTCTGCTTATACCGGGGGTTTATTGGGAGCTTGAAAATGGTGGGGAGCTCACAATGGTTCATTGACCCCCTATAACTTTTTTTGTAGTTATGTTTACGGAGCTGTGTGAGGGCGAATTTTTCAGAGCTATCTATACTTTTTATTGGGATGTCTATGACTTTTGGATTACTTTTTATTTCATTTTTGTGGGAGGTGAAGTGACCAAAAAAAGGCGAATCAGCCATTTTGACTTTTTTTTTTGTTTCACCATTTGCCGTATGGGCTAAATATTTTTATATCTTAACAGTACAGGCATTTTCGCATTTGGCTATGTCTATTTTTGAAATTTTTAAAAACATTTATTAATTTTTTTACACTTATTTATAGTTCCCAACAGAACAAAAGTTATAATAAGCAATGATCAAATTGCTTCTCTCATAGACTCAAAAGCCTTAGCATTGGAGTGTATGAGAAATACACTGTATCCCTATGGATCCCTGCCCTAAATGGGGTTCCATAAGAATGAATGTGCGGCAGCCTCATATTATTTGGGAATATAGAGGCTGCCACACACACTCTGGCTCCCCCTTGCTGGGGGAGCCGGAACACACTGGCAAATGGGAGGGGTTAAAAGTCTGCAATCGGCATTACCACCAATCGTGGACATTCGGTCCAGGTGTCTTCTCTGTGAAACAGCAGGCACCCGGTTCCATTGGCACTCCAATAGGACACGTCACTATTTTTTATGAACAGACATACAATCGGGCTATAATAAAGCCATTTGCATCAGCCCTAACTGAAATAAATGTCATCACAGGAACCAAAAATAAATGATCATACACATTTAAATCAGTGTATCACCTAGAGACATGGCATGTAACCCCTGGGGTGCATGTAACACTTGTTGAGAACCAATAGTTAACTGTAGATTTGGTCTGAAAAAATTCCCCTGCTTCCCTGTTATGAATGAATGAATCTTAAAAGGGATAGTCCCATTTCATGGATATGGTATATCGCTATGATATGCTATAAATGTCAGATAGGTCTGAGTCCAACCTCTGGGAACCACTCTTATCACCAGAATGAGAGCACACTGTGCATGTGTGGCACGAGCTCAGCCACCTTCCATTTACTGCTTGTCACAGCAGGGAATCGTGAGCTCTAACTCCACTCACACCACTGTCTCTACCTAATTGCACAATCTGTCCTAGGCGATGGCCCACAACCATCCTTTCCTGACTAGGTGTTAGTATCTAAGCAAGAAAGACTGGGAGAAAACAGACAAGCACCCAGACAATGAGAGATGCAAAAACCAGAAGATACATGTAGTCAGGCGCACCAGATCAAAACCAGTGGAATAAAATCTGAGCAAAATCAGAAACCAAAGAGGAGTACAATACCAAACCGAGGTCAAACACAAGAGCCAATGTCAAGGTCCAAAACATCAGGTGGAAGCAGATCCAAATCCAAGCCAAAATCAAACTAGGAGAAACAAATGGTCGGTAGTCAGGTACAATCCAAGATCCAAAAAACAGAACAGCGCAGTCACAGTAGGAAGGCTAGTGAGGTACAGAAGACCAAATTCACAGGCAACTGTGGCCAGTAGTTGCCTGTTCAAATAGGCTAAGCTTGCAGGTCACATGGGGTGTCCCCCATCATGTGACCTGCATCATGTCATAATACCAGATGTGCCAGCGTCACCTCCGATTTGCTGGAGCCTCGGGACTCACCTCCCGATCTGGTAACTAGGGAAACAGGACACAGACAGTGGTTCTTACTGCCAAATGCACCTGTTGGCGTCCCAACCAAGACACTGCTATGGGAGTTCCGAAATAGTCCAGCACCTGGCTATCCCATAACAGTGAATGGAGAGGTGGCCACGCTTGCACAGTTTGCTCTCCATTCACTGCACATGTGCAGTGGGCTCTAGTTCACTTTGGGGGGGTCTTTCTCTGGAGATAGGGGCAAGTCCCAAAAAATGCAATCCTAGCAATGTGCCATTAATAATAAAACGTTGGGAATACCCTTTTTAAATCTACCTTTCCGTGCGTTATTGTCTCACATTTCTCAAAAAGTCCCATAGTGTAGTCCAAAATCATGCAGTAACCAAATAGTTTTGCCACACAATAGAAATATATAGTATTTGTATTTTATTGTTAGTACTTGATATGTGGTACCATTTTATAAAATGTAGGGTTCCTCGGAGATATCATTTTGTTGAGTAAAATAGTAAAAAAAAAAAAAACGGCATTTGTGTACCAAAATGTAACCTGCAGAACAATGCAATTATATCAGTAATCTCTTCCCTCGGCCTGGCCTACAGTGAAAAGTACCGCATACAAATAAAATAATAATACTTCTTATAATATGATATGGTGATCAGCTGTCTCATTATTTCCAAATCCAATATCTTTATAGCAAAGTTCAAGGGGCTCTAAAAGCTACAGATTCACAGAAGTGTTACACGGATATCATAAGTGAAACAGGGCATCTGTTTGCCCTTGTACTTAACAAATCTGACACTTTTTGTGAGCAGTTTGTAGAAGAATGTCACCGCCTGTTAGATCTGCCTAATATCTGTTAATGAAACAGCTATATCTCTAATAAACAGCGGGATCTTGGGAACGCCACACCGTTCTTAAATATTATCACTAATTAGGCAAATCAAATATGACTGCCGAGCATAATACAGTCAAAGCAAATGCAAGCCTACCTGCATTAGCAGTGTCAGGGATTTGTTTTCCAACATCCAATTAGTAAATAGACCTTTCAGCCTGATAGGCCACTTGTAAAAGAGTGGGATGGTTTCATTACCGCAATGTCCTAATTAAAATGCAAAGCTTGCTGATCACGGCATAATTACACAATGTGGATGCTTCAAGTACCAGTGATAAAATCACTAAATGTAATATCTTAAACCCTATGGGATTTCTGGGAAAGTTGTAATGATTTTGGAAAGCACTTATTGCAGTCTCCTCGATGTCTCACGGGGTTAATGTTTTTGAAGCGCCTAAGAAGGGTGTAAAGCGCGCTCATACACAATTTGACAGAACACAAAGCAACTTATAACTGTTGTAGAGATAATTTGCTCCAAAGGGGCTCTTTTCAACGAAACGTTACATTCTTTTTAATATTTACTGCTTTACGGTGCTGACTTCTGTGCTGTACGAAGCCAGATCACTGTGCTAATACGTCTGATGGAGACCAGGATAATTAACTCGGCAAATGTCCACGCTCCACCACTCACTTCTGTTGACTTACAGAGATCCTAGAATTACCTTAAAGGGGTTGTCCAGTTTAGAAAACCCATTTTCATACACCCTCTTAAGGAATTCTGTGGTAATAGAAGAGGTCAATTGTTCAGGAGCATTATCTCCTGACCAGGGTAGAGAAAATGAATGGACATTGTGTAATTTATTGATTCCCCTGTGACGGTGCTGCAGGAAATTTGAACACTGACTGTCAGGTTTCCCCCAAAATTAGCGCTGATAGATGGGGATCTTATAGTAAAGGAACCCTTAAAAAAAATAATTCAAGTTTTATCCACCAACCAGTGGCTTTCCTGTAGGTGGTGGCTCTAAATACTACTGTGCACTAGTGGCAACAGAGGTGTCTTAGCAGTATTCAAGTTTGGCAATAGGTCAAACACCATACTATGGCAGTTAAGGCTAAAGGCCCCTTTATATGGCTCGGTGTAGCAGGCAAAAGGAAGCGTTCCTTCCAGACAATCGCTTGCTCATCAGTGGAGTTTCAGATGTCATATGTACAGAGATGTTTTGCTTAGAAGAAACACTTCTAGGGGAGAATATTTTCATACATAAAGTGCTCATAAAAACCTGTACAGCAGCATATGATGTCCAAAATTTCACAGTAGACACAGCTAGAGACTCTTTTTTAAAATTATCAGAAAATCAGGGACTTGCAGCAAGCCTCTGAGGAGCTGGGAACCAGATGAGGAGGCATGGTGGCTGGATATGTGGCAATTAAATGGCACTTGCAGGCACTTGTGGATATAGGTGTCCACTGTCTTATACAGGCTTGGAGTTAGGCCTATGGCCTAGTAGTTATTCTAGGTGATCGGTGTCTGACCTGTTTTCCCCTGACTGGCAGCAGGGTGTCCAAAGCTGAATCTTGCTGGTCACTCTGTTGACTTTTGCAGATTAACCCTGTTCCTGCAAACCATACCTTCTCTGGTGGTATACACTGCAGAACATTTCATAATACATGACATTAATAATCTCAAAAACTGAACTTCTTGTCTTTCCCCCATCTACTAACCCACCTAAACTTGATAGTTCAATTTCAGTCTGTGGTACTATCATAACTCATGGGCAGCATGCCTGCTGTCTTGGGGTCATTTTTGACTTAGATCTTTCCTTTGTTCCCCATATTCAATCACTTGCACGCTCTTGTCTGCACCTCAAAAACATCTCCAGAATCCACCCTTTTCTCACAGTTGAAACAGCCAAACCTTTGTTGTTGCTTTGACTCATTCTCACCTTGACTACTAACTCAGTACTAATTGGTCTTCTCCTCTCTAAACTGTCCTACATTCAGTCCTGTGATTATGTAATGTCTTTTAGATTTATACATGAACCCTCTGAATTGTAAAGCGTTGCAGAATATGATGGCGCTATATAAATAAAGATTATTATTATAATTTTTTTTATTATTATTACAATGCATAACATTAGCAATTGCAGATACCCCCAGGTCTGGGGTACTGCACACAGTCCATTGTATATAACGATCTAGTCGACTTCTTGAGTCTAGATGCTTTTAGAGCTGTTCTTTTCCCATAATTTAAAAGGCTGAGGACACAAAAGAAAAGGTTGACATTTACACTGTATACACCTTTGTTCTAGTGAAGTGGAGGTCAGAACGGTCAGACTGATCACATAGTGGTGGTGGATCCTAGTTTTTTTTTCTATGGTGGAAAACTCTTTTAAGAACTGCATTTTTCTCAGTCTCATATAGTAACAGTACTCTTACTATCTGTTTATGATCAAAGAATTTGGAAATTAATTTTACCAGTGGTCAGTTACCAAAATTAGAGGGACTGTCCATACTGTATTTTAAACCTTCCTAAGCTTTTGTGCAACACCCTGGGCAAGAGGGGAGAGGAGGCACAATGGTAGCAGTAGCTGGAGAGGACAGGAGTGGTGGCAACAATGGTGGTAGTAGTCCTCACAGTGGCTAATCTCACTCTCTCTAGCGCTCCCTGGACTTTTGGGGGCTCCTGTCTGATAGTGGCTGGGTGCCCTTGATGTTACCCAGAGCACTTACCCTATCCCATCCAACATTTGGGGTCACTAATGAACTGGAATGCTGACGTAAGTTAATCCTGATCACCCAATAAAATGACCAGAATTTACATGAATACCCTCCACTCATTTACTAACTATAGACTGCTATTAAATAGCTATAATATTATGGAGAACATTCATAATAATAAAACATAATAATGTATACCATGAACACACATTGCATTTCCAAGAAATTGCATACACATTTTGCTATGCGTTGTTACTATAGCCAGATGTTCAGTATATTTTTTTTAAATGAGATAAAAACAAGATTCCTGCAATATCTCAGACAATAACTGTTCCTGGACGGCCTGAGGATAACTTATCGATGTCTGTCTGTGAAGATATGAAAGAATTTTTTTTACCTTTGCTACTGGCGTCTTAGAAAGTCATTATTGCAAATGAAAAATGATTGTTTTTTTAGTTCCTTCTCAAAACCAACCTGTAAATCTTCAGTTCATATTTTGTAACTATTTTCACACTAAAAATACATTTCCAAGTGTTAAGAGGAAAAATTGCTAAAATGTAATTGAATGAGAACATTGATTAGCATGTAAATAATATGTAGAGACAATGACTAGAAGAAACTAGAAGTAGATTGTACTGACGAAAAACAGGTTGACCTATACTAAATGATGCACATGGGAAGATCCTGCTATTCTATCAATTCATTAAACCTACCAAGGCCTTAAGGGGGTTGGCCACCTTTTGGTGGGAGGGGGAGGAGGGTTAACAAACTTCCCCTCCTGGCCCGACCTGCAAAGAGAAACATACTTCCTTGCTTTGTCCCAGGTCCTCCACTCATTGGCCTTGGTTGATTCACTCAGGTCCCCTGCTGTCAACATCTACTTTGACACTGCTGCATCCAATCGTTGGCAGCAGATGTGTCCTGCACCCCTTGTGTTGACCAAGTGTCATGATGCAAAAGGACCAGGTCTCTATTCACCCTTACACATAATGCTGGCTTATGATTTCCCGATATAGGTTCATGTGTATTGTATTGAAAATTTTTAAGTCAAATTTTTATAATTGGTGACATGGAGTTACTCAGGTCAATGGGCTCCGTACATTGTAGATCCTTAAAACCAATAACACAATAGCAGCATGTTTCTGGACTGTACAGGGGACACTGAAAAAACAATGCCCTCTTCTCTGACATCACTTCCTGCTTTGCAGCCATTGGCTGAAGCTCCACCTCTCAGACTTCCTGCCCTACTGCCCCTGTATGCATTCTGTACATAGTATTGGTAATACAGAGATACCTCTGCTTCCTTAGTATTTCCAGTACTATTGGCTAAGTGCATGAAGAGTGTAGTCCATATACTAGTCTATCAGAAATCAGACTAAAGGATAAGTGTAATAATGATATTTTTAGCTATCTGCATACTGTATTTCTATTTTGTTGTGGATGCCTTATTTTGCATCATGACTCACAATAGCAATGACGTCTTAGCAAGATTGCTAAAAGATGCTGACGAAGGTTTATTCGAATGTGACAACCGATATGGTTACACTTCCTGTTGTCACTGTTGTAAAAATAGCAAGAACTTGCATCTCTGTAAGCGAAAAAATCGCTGCAATGGCTCATGGCTTATTAATATATGCAATTGCGGACAAGAATAGGGCATGCTCTATTTTCTTGCGGTGCTGGAAACGGGAATTCGGAGAGCACATAGTGTGCTCTCTGCATCTCCTCCGGCCCCTATAGAGAATGAATGGGTCAGCACCCGTTCAGGATAATTGCGGAACGGATGCTGACCCATTCTACGGACGTCTGAATGGAGCCTCAAACAGTAGATATTTTTTTATTCAAGATTAATTTAGAGGCATGGGATCAATACAAAAATGGGTTGAAAAGGTTTAAAATCCTTTAGCATTTATATAACATTTGTACAGTGTCCTTGTTCACGTTATACCCACAGTAAGTCTATGTATAACAGAACAGATTAAGAATGAATAGCACAGCAGATGAACAAGATGAACAGAGTGATTACACTGAGCTTTCTATGTTCTCCCTACAGTGTCTAAAAACTATGATCTCACTACACTTCAGGGAGGAACAAAAATACCAAACTTCAAAAAAGCTAAATTTAGCCAACTAAGAGAGGCCATAGGCCTAACTAACTGGGACAAAGTCCTCAGAAATAAAAATACAGCCACAAAATTGAATATTTTTAAAAGCATCCTAAATTCTAATTGTGAGCGGTACATATCTTAGGGCAGGGGTGGCCAACCTTATGGACACAAAGAGCCAGAAAAAAAAGTATGACTACCAGGAACCACAAGCTGTACATCGCACGGTTGTGATTTTTTTTTCTAATACAGCGTTCACCGCATAGGAATTTTTTATAAATATTTTAATAGTTCACACTTTTTTCGGGCATGGCGATATGTAATATGTTTATTTTTTATTGTTTGTAAATTTTATATGTAAATTTAAGAAAGGGAGCAATTTAAACTTTTAGTATTTTGGTGCTGTTTTTAACTTTTTTAAAATTTTTATTTACTATTAGCCCCCTTAGGGGCAAGAGCCCTTGTCCTATTCACCTTTATAGAGCTCTATTAGTGTGAATATGACTTCACACTCTTCCTGCTGCCCTGTGCATAGTACACACAGCAGTAGGGAGCGTACCATGGCAGCCAGGGCTTCAGTAGCATCCTGGCTGCCATGGTAACAGATCAAAGCTCCAGGATTACACTGCTGGGGCTCCGATCGGAACTGCCACCAATGAAGAGGGGGAAGGGGACCCTGTGGCCACTGCCAATAATGATACAAATACTTGGGGGGGCACTTCGCCACCAATGGTTAGAATTTATAATACTGGGGGGGCACACTGCACCACCAATGAATGTAATTAACACATTAATTCAAGTATGGAGGCAGCAGGAACCGGCGGCGGTATCACATACCCAGCCTCAATAAGAGGACATGCGATCCGCCGAACCGCGGCAATTAAACCCTCAGGTGCGACACCCGAGGGGCTAATTTCCGTGGTTCGGCGGATCGCATTCCCTGTTATTGAGGCCGGGTATGTGATTACAGCCGCTGGCACCCGCTGCCTCCTATACTTGAATTAATTACATTCATTGGTGGTGCAGTGGCCACAGCCGCTCCCCTTCTCCTCCCTGCTATCTCCCCATTGGTGGAAGCGGCAGCCGTGTCACAGTGGAGAGGGAGGGACTCCCTCCTTCTCCACTGTGCTAGTGAAGAGAACATGGTAGGAGATGAGAGCGGCACATGCCATGTTCTCTATGCGCAGCTGCTTCCCATCTCCACTGCAAGAGCCGCACTTGAAGGGGCAAAGAGCCGCATGTCTTTATTCTCATAAGGCCACCCCTGCCTTATGGGAATAAAAGGTTAAGGAACAAGAAAAAAACAATGTGGATAAATAGAACTGTAAAGAATAAATCACTAAAACAATAGGGCAGCGAGGAAGCACTGAAAAACTATAAGGAAAAAAATAGACTATGTAAAAAACAAATAAAAGCAGCCAAACTAAAGACCGATATATTAATTGCCAAACAGAGCAAAACTAACCCTAAAATGTTTTTCAATGATATAAATGGTAAAAAGTATAAATCTGAAGGTGTCAGTCCTCTAGAGAGTAATCAGGGGGGAGTTGCAGATAGCGATGAGGAGAAAGCAAAGCTATTAAATATTTTTTTTCTCCACTGTATTCAAATAAACTGTCAGATGAAATGCAGAATGTAAAAGTTAATTCCCTATTAAAAGTGCCCTGTCTGAACCAGGAAGAAGTACAGCATCTTAAAAAGATTAAAATAGACAAATCGCCAGGACCAGATGGCATACACCCCTGTATCCTAAGAGAATTAAGTAATGTCATAGCCAGACCCTTATTTCTGATATTTAAGGACTCTATACTGACAGGGAGTGTTCCACAGGATTAGCGCATAGCAAATGTAGTGCCAATATTCATAAAGGGTCCAAAAACAGAGCCCGGAAACTATAGGCCGGTAAGTTTAACATCTGTCGTGGGTAAACTGTTTGAAGGTTTTCTAAGAGATGCTATCTTGGAGTACCTCAAGGAAAATAAGCAAATAACGCCATATCAGCATGGCTTTATGAGGGATCGGTCATGTCAAACTAATTTAATCAGTTTCTATGAGGAGATAAGTTCTAGACTTGACAGCGGCGAATCAATGGATGTCGTATATCTGGACTTCTCCAAAGCTTTTGACACTGTACCACATAAACGTTTAGCATATAAAATGAGAATGCTTGGACTGGGAGAATGTCTGTATGTGGGTAAGTAACTGGTTTAGTAATAGAAAACAGAGGGTGCTAATTAATGGTACACACTCAGATTGGGTCACTGTCACTAGTGGGGTACCTCAGGGGTCAGTATTGGGCCCTATTCTCTTCAATATATTTATTAATGATCTTGTAGAAGGCTTGCACAGTAAAATATAAATTTTTGCAGATGACACTAAACTGTGTAAAATAATCGACACGGAAGAGGACAGTATACTGCTACAAATGGATCTGGATAGATTGAAGGCTTGGGCAGAAAAGTGTCAGATGAGGTTTAACACTGACAAATGTAAGGTTATGCACATGGGAAGGAATAATGTAAGTCACCCGTACATACTAAATGGTAAAACACTGGGTTAGGCCTCATGCACACGACCGTGCCGTTTTTTGCGGTCCGCAAACCGCGGATCCGCAAAAAACGGAAGGCGCCCGTGTTGCCTTCCGCAATTTGCGGAACGGAACGGGCGCCAGCAATATAAATGCCTATTCTTGTCCGCAAATCGCAGACAAGAATAGGACATGTTATATTTTTTTTGCGGTGCCGCGGAACGGAGCCACGGAGGCGGACAGCACTCCGTGTTGTCCGCATCTTTTGAAATAAATAGGTCCACATCTGAGACGCTAAAACAGCGGCTCGGATGCGGACCCAAACAACGACCGTGTGCATGAGGCCTAACACTGACATGGAAAAGCACCTAGGAATTTTAGTGAACAGCAAACTAAGCTGTGAAAAACAGTGTCAGGCAGCTGCTGCCAAGGCCAATAAGATAATGGGTTGCATCAAAGGGGGCATAGATGCCCATGATAAGAATATAGTCTTACCACTTTACAAATCATTAGTCAGACCACACATGGAGTACTGTGTACAGTTCTGGGCTCCTTTGAACAAGGCAGACATAGCAGAGCTGGAAAGGGTTCAGAGGAGGGCAAATAAAGTAATAACTGGAATGGAGGACTACAGTACCCTGAAAGATTATCAACATTAGGGTTATTCACTTTAGAAAAAGATGACTGAGGGGAGATCTAATAACTATATATAAATATATCAGAGGTCAGTACGGAGATCTCTCCCATCATCTATTTATCCCTAGGATTACATAGTTACATATATAGGTATATAGTTCATAGGGTTGAAAAAATACAAACGTCCATCAAGTTCAACCAAGGGATATGTTGGGACGTGAATCCCAGAAGGAAGTGAGACTCCGATTTCTACACGTTTTCATAAGCATTTATATTTTTTACTTTTAAGAATTCGTCTAAACCCTTTTTGAAACTGTCCACTGCTCCTGCTGTGTCCACGTCCTAAGGAATTCCACAGATTCACAGAAGATTGTAACTGTGACAAGGGGACATCCTCTGCGTCTGGAGGAAACAAGGTTTGTACACAAACATAGAAGAGGAATCCTCTTTATGGTAAGAGCAGTCAGACTATGGAACTCTCTGCCTGAGGAGCTGGTGATGGTGAGTTCACTAAAAGAGTCTAAGAGGGGCCTGGATGTATTTCTGGAGTGTAATAATATTACAGGCTATAGCTAGTAGAGATGGGCCATTGATCCAGGAAGCCTGATTGGAGTCGGGAAGGATTTTTTTTTTCCCCTTAAGGAGGGAAAATTGGCTTCTTTCTCAAAGTTTTTTTTTGCCTTCCTCTGGATCAACTTGCAGGATAACAGGCTAAACTGGATGGACAAATGTTTTTTTCGGCCTTATATACTATGTTACTATGTTACACTGTCCCTGCACTGTCCCTATCCAATATTCTACAAAAAAAAACTTGCTAAAACACTGTCTCTAGCACTTGCCACGTCTCTCCTTATGCTCAGTTCACAGTGAAATGGTGACGACAGCTTGGGATAAGGCTTATATAGGACTGTGACAGCAAAGGGGTGGCTATCTGCTGATTGGCTGGCTGCACGGCCTTATAGGTCATATTGCATTCCTGGGTTTCTTACTTTCACTTTGTAACATGTGTAGCCGCCATTTTAGGAAAAAAATGATTTGTTACCATGAAGTGTGAGGAAATTTGGATTTGTTGCTTATCAAATTTTTCTTGAAATTCGGATCAAATCAATTTATTTCACTTCCATTCGGTCAATACTAGTCCCCTATATGGCTTGTGACAAACTGCAAACAAGACTTCTTATGGCTTGCTTTCAAAAATGCCTTTCTTTTTGCCACTCTTTCATAAAGGCCAGATTTGTAGAATACACGACTAATAGTTGTCCTGTGGACAGATTATATCACCGGAGCTGTGGATCTCGGCAGCTCCTCCAGAGAGACCGTTGGCTGTTTGGCTGCTTCTCTAATTAGTGCGCTCCTTGCCTGAGCTGTCAGTTTAGATGGATGGCTATGTCTTGGTAGATTTGCCATTGTGCCATATTCCTTCAATTTTCAGATGATGGATTTTACAGTGCTCAGTGAGATGGTCAGAGCTTGAGATATTTTTGTATAACATAAGCCTGCTTTAGATTTATGTCAGAAGTGAACTGCTATGTATGGGGCTTAGTACATTGTACTATATACAGTATAGGGTCGAGATTGGAATATTCAGTGATATTTGGTATTTGTTTAGGGGGTATTTTGCATGGTTTTAATGTTCATGAAAACTCTTTTAACAGGTTGTTAAATAAAAACTTGGGCAGCCCCTGTAAATGTTCTAAAATAACAAAAGATTGATACTTTACTCACCCTTGTCTCCCCTGCTTTTTCCTGTATTAAACCCCGCCCTCCCCATCACTGTTTATTTTGCTAGTTGCAGCGCGTCGCCACTGCAGCCAATCGCTGACCTCAGCAGTGGTGTCCCATATATGGTACTGCTGAGGCCAGGGACTTGCTGCATTGTGATCTGTGTGTATGGAGCATCACTGCTGCAGCCAGGAAGATGATGTCAGCAATGATGAGGACCAAGCTCAGCGCTGGAAGAAGCAGGGGAGAAAAGAGGCGAGTATAGATTCAGGGCCGGTGCTACCATAAGGCAGACCAAGCGGCTGCCTTAGGGACGCACCCTGGGGGAGGGCGGAAAAATGTGACATGGAGGGGGAGAAATGTGACATGGTGGGCTGATGGCTGACATGGGAGCATGATGGCTTGCATGGGGGCATGATCGCTTACATGGGGGCATGATGGATGGGGATGGATGGCTGACATGGGAGGCTAATAGCTGACATGGCGGCATGATGGCTGACATGGGGGGCTGATGTCTGACATGGGGGTCTGATCTGAGGTCTGATTAACATTAGGGTTCTGATTGGGGCTGTGAGTTGAGGTCTGATTAACATTGGGGGTCTGATTGCTGGTCTGACCTGAGGTGTAATGGAAAATATTTTTTTTCTTATTATCCTCCTCTAAAACCTAGGTGCGTCTTAGAGGGTGAAAAATACGGTCCTCAAACCAGCGATTGTCTGAAGCAGAAAAAAGATACCAGGACCAGCACAGAGGAGAAGCCAGCTGCTGCAGACGGGACCAGGGGCAGGTGAGCTGCGAGGGGGGGCGCCAAAATTTAGCTTCGCTTGTGTTGGCAATTATCCTTGCACTGGCCCTGTATAGAGTCTTCTGTTATTTTAGACCATTTACAGTGGCTGTCAACGTTTCTTTTAAAGTGGACAACCCCTTTAATAATTGTTTAGTAATGTGTATAAAAACAGGGGGAAAAACGGGATTACTGAATTATCCCATCAGGACCCTGTTTGATATTCAGTTAGTATGTTAGAGCAAAGTATAAAAAGTATATTTGAAAGTTAAAGATGTTTTTAGGAGTCATATTTTGGTATCTTATACTAAAGATATGGTGATAGTATGATTTTGGGATCCGCAGAATGATGGGACTGTGGCAGTCCAGTGAGTGCTGCCACAAAATGAAGAACTGTGGCAGTCCAGCCAGTGCTGCCGCAGAATGACGGGACTGTGACAGTCCAGCCAGTGCTGCCGCAAAATAAAGGGACTGTGGCAGTCCAGTCAGTGTTGCCGCAGAATGGACTGTGGCAGTCCATAGTGTGGTGCCGCAGAATGAAGGGACTGTGGCAGTCCATAGTGTGCTGCCACAGAATGAAATGAGAGTGGCAGCCCAGTCAGTGCTGCCGCAGACTGAAGGGACTGTGGCAGTCTAGTCAGTGCTGCCACAAAATGAAGTGAGAGTGGCAGTCCAGTTAGTGCTGCCACAGAATGAAGGGGCATTGGCAGTCCAGGGACTACTACCACACCTTCATTATTTACACATGCTGTCCTATATGGATTGTGTCTGGTACTTCACTTCAATGGGACTGAGTTGTAGTGTTCCTGGGACCTGCTCCCTTTATGACTCAGCTCATGTGTCTGTGTAAACAATGAAAGGAAAGTAGCCCCTTAATCCTAATGATTGACGGGTTTCCCATGAATTCTATCATTAATGGCCTAGCCCAAGAACAGCCATACAGGTGAAGGCACAGCTTACTGGTGCACAAGGAACTCTTGGATGTAGTGGATTAAAATCTTTATTGCAAGCTATAAAACTAGACATTTCACGAAATGAAGTCCCATTCTTCAGGTACAAAATATGGGAAAGCAAGCAAGATGCTTGCTCATATTTTGTACCTGAAAAAGGGACCTGAATTCCGCAAAATGCGTAGTTTTATAGCTTGCAATAGTGATTTTTATCCACTACAGCTAAGAGTTCCTTGTGCGCCAGTAAGCTGTACCATCATCTGTATCTTTGGCTCTTGCATCCCCCTCTGAGAAGCAGGCATTCACTGCAGGGAATTCTACAGTGGCAGTAGAAGAACCAGTGTACCATTCACAGGTTTTTCCTAGAGTTGTGCCTATGGTTGGTCTAAGGTAAGCCTCCAACTGGAACATCGCACAGTTATCTGCAGTGTCCCACAATGTGTTATATGTGGGCAATTTAAACTTTTGAACTGTCATATTGAATGTATTGTGGTATCATGCTGTAATTCCTATGATCAGGCTGTTAGAAGTGTCCTGGCATCTATTCGCCCCTAGGTGGTGTATAACTTATATATCTAGTTTGGGGTTTGCTAATAAAGGTGGGTTGCTAAAGTAGAGTTGGAAGTGAAGAGAGTCAGTGTGTGAGGCAGAGGAGGAGTAGAACAGGCCTAGTCCACCATGTAGCTACTATTTCATCCCCTTGGCTCTGGTCAGGCCAAGGGAGAACCAGAACAGCATTACAGCAGCATAGCACGGGCCAGTAAGTCTACCTCTGGTATAAGGAAAGTCTAGTCTAGTGGAGATCAGAGCTAAAGTAGCCAGTGGACTTCACAAGCAACAGTGTGAGGCCTACAAGCACCTGGACACAGTTGGATGATTGATGCGCAAAGTCATCCTTTGCCACATGCCTCTATGGATATTATGGATCAGAGTTTTCCTGAAGGCATCCTGTACAAAAAATGGAGCAGTTTTTGCCTGCCATTAGGGAGACCGCCCTGTTGATTGCTAAATACAAGTAAGAAGTTTATTATATCCAGTACCTGAGTGCTAGAGGTAGGAGCCAGTATAGGCAGTTATAAGAAAGAAAGGAAAACTCCTCAACTTACAATTACCAAGCCTGTTATAAGGAATACAGCTGAACCAATATTTGAATTATTGACTTGCCATATACATGAACTGTACTGACTACCTGAAGACAATTGATCTAGTAAAAGTTCCATTGTTGTTTACTACAATTGACTCCTCATCCTTTCTACCAACTTCATTTGCACCTAATGGTGCTGGCGTCACGAACACCAGGAGCCCAGCCGCCAAAGCACCTTAAACACCTACACCATCAAGGGCACCACGACTACCATCTGGCTTGCGATCCCTGTACTAGAGAGTGCCCCAGATGATTTAGTGCTGTCTTCCCCATCACTGCACGCCGGCCTAGGGAGGCTCTGCTAACCGTGAGTACAAACTACTACTAGCCCCATCGGCCCACCGTCATCTCACGTGTTGCCCCTGCGGTCCGGTCGCTGCATATCTGTCTTAAGATAATCACCTTATTGTCAGTATATAGTAACCCAAGAACAGGAAATCAATATCTCACTCCCGGAAACCCCTTCCACCCTTTTTGTCAGGTTTAGAAATCTACGAGAATAAAGTTAAGAGAAGTTGTGTGCTTGATTCAGTATCCTCCTCTGTTAAACAGTGCAGATAGCAAATAGAAGGCACAACCACCATTTCCATGAATGCAAATGGACATGGACAGTCCATTGATCACAAAAGCCACTTTGTAATTTCATTTATGGTTCTGCTGCAGGGAAAATAAATACTTTCCACCAGGTTGCCCCACAGATTACCGCTAATTTCCAATGTTGTCCTTAGTGGCAAAACCAAGAACGATGATGGGGGTCCATTTTGTTATTTGTATGCCACTGACGGCAGGGGTGTAGCTATAGGGGGTGCAGAGGTAGCAGTTGCTACCGGGCTAAGAAGCCTGAGGGGGCCCAAAGACCCTTGTGCCACATAGGAAGACACTGGTTTTATAAACAGTGCATGCTGAGAAGGCTCTGTTATAGATTTTGAAATGGGGCCTAGAATGTTCAAGTTAGTCCTCTGGCTGGAGGGAAGGGGTTAGGTCAAGAATTGGCATGGGGAGGGGGGGTGCTGTTTCAATGGTGAGTGAAGGGAGGCCAAGTGGAACTCTTGCACCAGGGCCCATGAGCCTTCAGCTTCACCCTTGACTGACAGGTATAATTGCATAATCTGGCCTAGCTTTGTAGCGTGTGCAACATTCCAAAAGAGCCACTTTACTTTTGCGCCTCCATCCAATCTTTCTTGGATAGTCACGGATAGCCAAGGCAACCACACAATTCCTGAAGATTGATTAGGATAGGACCTGCACACAAGACTCCTCCAGCATTTCAATTGTTTCAGCAACTTTATCACCCAGCGTGCTATCTGCATCACTCCGCGCTCCATGGAAGATTAAGCAGGAGAGGAAATTTAAAGTGACACTTCAATAGATATGGCGCCAGATTGTTGAATACAGCTCACGCTACTCTGTCATCGCATACCACATAGCAATACATCATGTTAAGATCATTTTTTAGATTATCATACACAAAAGATTGCAAAAACAGATTTTTTTTTTGTATTTGTTTGCTAGGCCATGTAAGACTATGCACTAGTCACCAGGCTATAAATGGTTTATTCTAGGTGCGTCCAGTGTGTGCAGCTTGGTAAAATATGTGAGTTACTGTATGCTATGCTAGAAATCTGTAACACTGTTGGTGGTGAGGAAATACATTCACATTTCCACGTATGCTTCCCCGAAGCCCCACCGAGTGAGGAACATTTTCAAATTACAGATAACACCATGAAATAGAATTGCCTGATTCCTGAAAATTCTTCATAGAGGGCTTCTATTAAATGTCAATGCAAGGAAGAATTGTTTTTTCCAACCCTCAGATAAGATTTACATAACAGTAAAGAAGCATTTGACAACAGCAGCAAATAGGAGACATATGCAAAGTACCCAAAAACAATATACAGAGGCCATTTAGAATCCCAGATTCAAACACAAACCAGTAGGAGTGTGCTTTCATGTACCATAAATGGTTCTGGACTGTTGGAACTTGGGATCTTCTTGGTGCCCTGTTGGGAAAGAACCATGAGGGGGAATGGTGTGTAAATGATCATGGGCATTGCTATGGTCTTAAAAGACACTAGGAAAGATTTATCAAAACTGGTGTAAAAAAAAAACTGCTTAGTTGCCTCTATAACCAATCAGATCCCACCTTTCATTTTTCAGAGCTCCTTTGGAAAATTAAAGATGGAATTTGGTTGCTTTGGGCAACTCGGTCAGTTTTCCTTTACCCCAGTTTTGATAAATCTTACACCAGTTTTAATAATATTAAAGGGAATGTGTCAGCTCTGAAACACACCCCAAACTAGAGTAAGCGGTGTGTATTGTAATTGAGGCAGAGTCTGGTAATGTAATTTTTATCTTCATACTCACTTGTGTTCCGACGCTCTGCTCCCACAAGTCAGCAGTAAAATGCATTGAGAGGACTCCCGTGCTCGCGCACATAATGGTGAGCACTCAAAAAGGAGTCCTCTCAATGCATTTTACTGCTGGTTTGACGGAGCACAGCGTCGGAATGGAAGTGAGTATGAAGATAAAAATTACATAACCATACTCAGCACCAGTTACAGTATACACCGCTTACTTTAGTTTGGGGTGTGTGTCTTGGAACTGACAGATTCCCTTTAAGGACTATTTTGCAGAGTACTACATGAGCAGTGCTGTAGATAAGCAGTCTAGATCCCTACTATTTGTTTTCATACTGCCCCATGTATCCCCACTGTGTACTGAAAAAGCTCAGCTAAAATGCGATGCTGAGGCTTCTGGGCTTGTGTACATAAAGGTGAGGACCTCATGAGTCCCACCAATGTATCAGCTCAGCAGTCCCAGCAATGTATTTTGCCAGGACACAGCTGGGGACTGGGAGCAGTATTAAAATAAAAAGTAGCAATCCAGACTCCTTACCCGCAGTACTACTTGTAGTAGTGCAGCTTATAGTCCCAAAGGGGTTGTCTCACTTCAGCAAATGGCATCTTGTAGACAAAGTTAATGCAAGGCACTTACTGATGTATTGTGATTGTCCATATTGCCTCTTTAACTGGCTTAATTTTTCCATCCTATTATACACTGCTCATTTCCAAGGCTTACGACCACCTTGCAATCCAGCAGAGGTGGTCGTGCTTGCAACCACCTTGCAATCCAGCAGAGGTGGTCGTGCTTGCACACCATAGGAAAAAGTGTCTCTGCCCACTCTCGCGGTCCTGCCCCCACCAAGGCCAGCACATTTTTGAAGTGAGACAAACCCTTTAATCTAACTGACAGATTGTTACGGTCAGCAGGAATTTCCCCATTGCGTCATGTTCACCTATCCTCTAGTACTGTTGGGCTAGCTGTTGTGCAACTGCCTTCATTCTGAGTCTGGGTTAGGTTATCGACTTGCTTGGCCTGTGTTAACTTTCGGTGGATCTGTTGATTTTTATAGTTTGTTGGCTCTTACATCATCTCGCAAACTTAAACGTGAGACCCTCCAATATAAATCACCTATATGACATATCCATTTGGCATTCGATGCCTATATTACCTATAGAGTATAATAAAGAGTGACAGCACCCATGGGGCCACTTCTGAGCAAAGGCCAGAGACAGAGAACCAGAATTAGAAAAGGGTCCTTTTCTCATTTTTCAACCAGTAAGTAACTATAGAGGAGCCTACAATACACTTGCAGACATTAACAACAGGGGGCTCCAGTGGAAGAACATTTTTTGGGCCCCATGTTGTCGACTTGTTCACTTGATGACTGCAGTGTACTAGCCCAAGACCAGCATTCAAGACTCACTAGAAAATCCCTCACTGGTGTACCAAACTACTAGTAATTGTAAGACATTAATGGGACTGTAGAATGTACAGTAGCTGTAGTGTAGATCCAATAGACAGTATGGATTACTAGTACAGTATTTTAGGATGCTTTCACACATGTGGCATCAAAGCTATTGAAAACTTGAATATTTCCCCTCCCATATACTTGTATTGCTTTGACTTCAAAAACTGCATCAAAACGAAACATGTAAATGTCCCCTCAACACAAAAAAATGGGCCTTGTTGCAGCCCCACAAGTTGCACATAAGGTATGTCCACCCTCACCACAGGACCTTCTCGTAACTATAAACTATAGTAACACAGAGACTAAATCTATTGTGTCTGTGAAGGCTCTTATTTATCCAGGTCATGGTATATCTGTAAAGAATAAATCAAGGCAACTGGACTTACTGTAGATTTCTTGAAAATGTTTCACTCGTTCTTCCAACAAGCTTTCTTTCAACGAGCTTTCTCAATTCTGAGTGACTGTGCAAGAATTCTCTGGGAATAAATATGTAACTGAATCAACATCTGGTAATTATACCCAGCATGCGGTCAAAGATGTTGATTCCATTATCCTAATTGGAGTCAGTAGGTGATAATGACCTCCCAGAAAAAGGTGTCAAGACAGCATTGTATGTGGAAGACAATAGATTTCTAACCCCCCCCCCCCCCCCCGCCTCTATTCAAGCTGGGTATAATTACCAGATGTTGATTCAGTTACATATTTATTCCAAGAGAATTCTTGTACAGTCACTCAGAATTGAGAAAGCTCGTTGAAAGAACGAGTGAAACATTTTCAAGAAATCTACAGTAAGTCCAGTTGCCTTGATTTA